>NW_024040485.1:32806416-32874254 GCF_014851395.1 Micropterus salmoides | reverse complement strand
AAAAGACAACGTGCTGCAACCAGAAGGAGACGTGACTGCTGCTGAAGGAGAGACAGTAACACTTGGCTGTCTATATAACACCAGTTCATCAAATCATTATCTCTTCTGGTACAAACAGGATGGAAAAGACAGCCCTGAATTCATACTGAGCCGCTTTAAGATCGGTGAGGGGAAAACAGAGGACGAGTACAAGGAGAGATTTTCATCCACACTGGATTCCACCTCAAGATCAGTTCCTCTAAAGATCCAGAAGCTTCAGCTGTCTGACTCTGCTGTGTACTACTGTGCTCTGCAGCCCACAGTGACAGGAAACACCAAAACTCTGTACAAAAACCTTTGGAGCAAAGACAACAGAATACTCCACAACGTCCACTAGAGGGAGTCACACACTGTTAAACTTCAGTGGTACTATGATACAAAAACATAAGTGTTCATTATGTAAGGTCTTTATACACCACTGAAAACAGTTATGGATCTTATACTGCATTTCTGTCATTAGATCCTGAGAAATAAAAAAGGGTGAACTAAACATAACTGTTTAAATGTGAAGTGTGAGTGTCAGTAAAGTAAATAAACCAAAACATGCTGTGGCTGACAGGGTGGTCAGGCTATGGTTGGCAGCTCAGTGGCACAGAGGAGAATGGAGTTTGACGAGGCGAAGGTCTATCTCCACAGGCTTACAGTCCCCAGGTCCGCCAGATCTACAATCACCTCAACAGAAAACAAAGATAGTTGGGCCAGTGACAAAAGGTTTTCTACTGATCAAAAATTCAAATACAGCACATCAAAGTAGTTATCTTTATGAGGATGTTTTTACTTGTTACTACTAATTAAGTGGTTTAACTGAGAATCATGTGACTACACCAGTAGAAATGTCAAACTATGGAAATGAATCCATATTTCACACCACTGACAGGGGAAACATGGCGCTATGATTACGGCCAGCTTCAAGCTAAAGCTCTCAAACAACAGTTTTCATTTGCATCGCTAAAGTCTGACAAACAAACTTATTTACCTGTCTAGCAGAAAACTGACAACTTCAGCACCGCTTTGAAAACATCTGTTCCACATTAACATTATAGCCTTCCATCTGGGAAAATCCACAAAATCCGTGATTTCTGCTTTCAGCTGTCTGTCCCGACACCGTCTGACTGTCGGCTCTTGTGCTAAATAACAACTGCGTGCTCCTTCAGTTGTCCAAATGTCACTTCTCTTCTTACTTCAAATAAACCAGAAGACTACTGGGAGACTGTATATTACTATTAATTACTATTAGTCCCTCTTCTTCTTTGTATGTATTGAATGTAGTGACGGCGTCTACACTACCGGAATAAGCACAAGAACGCCGTGATGACGAAACGCGCTCTGTAGCGCTGTTAATAAAATACAGCGACCTCCATAGAAGGGGGTGCCCGGGGGTTATGTAGATCTAAATGTCTCATCTCAAGAAAAATGTTCTTAATGGGTTAAAGTCCCTTGAGTCACATTCAGTCAATGAACACCCCTTTTTTTTTTTTTTTTTTTTTTTTAAACAGACATTGTCTAAAATAATAAACACATTTAGAGCAGTCTGAATTAAACGGCAACTAATGAAATTGTGTGCAGCAAGTGTATCTAGAGATCTAACTGGCTGCTGGAGCATCCCTGCCGTATTGCGTCTGTGATAGCTAGATGAAAAACAACAAGAAAAAAAGATTAATAAACTTAACCCTAGTTGCTCCAGAGGTGTGAAACCTCTAAAATATAAAGCAATTGTAAGTCGCTTTGGATAAAAGCGTTAGCTAAATAAGTTAATGTAAATGTAATTGAGAGAGGGAAAAAAAATTACATCATGAGGTCACTAGAGTGGAACACCTGTTCTTAAAGGGGCGGATTTTCCCAATTAGACAGGTGTGACAGAATTCAAATTTAATATTATGAATAATATAATTGTTGATATTTAACTAAACAAGGTTAATATGTTAATGCCACAATTTGAATTTAAATTATACAAATTAAAGCTGAAAACTGTATAAAACGAATATATTGGCAAACACACGTCATCCAAGATGGGCTAACAGAAAATAACCGTTATCCTCTATGACAAACCTCAGTTTGAATCTTAATTAGGCTCTAGTTTTGGCTCCCTATAGAAATCTGCCACCTTGATCTTCAACTTTCAAGTATGTAAATTCTTGTTAAATACACACATTTGCATAAAATCAACATTAAATATGTTTTGAACGTTATCCCATATGACACAGGATTTTTCTAAATAGTGTGCTAGTGAGTAAAAAGGGTAGGTTAAACACATTTTATTAAAGACATACTTACCTTTCACCATTATTTGGGGGTGCTTCAGGGTCTAACATGCTGTCTGATATGGTATCAAAATAAAATTCTGATGCTTAAAATGCTTGTTATCCCAGATGACATTGGCTGAATGCCAGTTTTGGGACGGAATGCTCCAAAGCAAAACAATCAACTGGATGTCATATTCTTTGTAATATTTAAATATATTGTTGTCAACACTCAAACAGTAATGCCTGTTGCACGTCACGTCATTGGGCCAGTTACCAACAGTGAGGTATCACTCCCACAGAGGCCTCACTGGACCCTCACAGGGGCCATCACACATCTAAGAGCTGAGACACAAACAGAGGATGTCCTCTCTCTCCACTGCCGTTTTATTGCTAGAATATAAACTGCTTTATAAAACAATTTGGCCTAAGGAAAAATGATAAATTACTTAAAATCAATCATAACATGTTTCTCTGTATGTTAACTGTGTTGCTTAATGATTTTTAAAATGCAACAGAACAGTGTTTTACTAATCTCTCATCAATAACCAACATCTGTCACAAACAGTCCAAGCATGGACACAGGAACCCAAGGGAGTGGACCCAAGCAGGTGAAATTCACGTTTCAAAAATAAATCAGAAGGTGGTCAGGTTTGTCAAGATCGTGAGGCAGACATGACGACAACCATGTAGTAGCGCAGTACACAAATGCATTAGGACACAGCCAATCCAAAATCCACCGTGAGTCCAAAATCAGTCAAAAGGTAAACAGTTAAACACGGACGACAGGGGTGGGCCGACTTACAAAATGATGAAGACCGTGCTGCTGTTGCATCCCCAGCTTTCCACTGAGAGGGGATGTCTCTGAGTGACCTCCTTTGAGGTTTTTAGAACATGTTTTTTAAGCATATAGGAAAGTGAATATATGGAGATAACATCCTTGTTGATGATGAGTCTTAAAACACAAGCCCCCAAGCCCTCAATCAGAACCAAGAGACAGAGAAACAGCTTCTTCCCACAGGTAGTGAAATGCACACAAAAGTGATCCATCCTTTCAAGAATGGTTATGGGTCGGCTGTGGATCAGGAGGTAGAGCGGGTTGGCCGTTAATCGGCGGTTCAATCCCTGGGTCCCCCTGGTTGAGTGTCCAAGTGTCCTTGGGCAAGATACTGAACCCTGAATTGCCCCTGGCGGCTAGTGTGAGTGTGAATGTTAGTTTCCGTTTGAGCACTTAGGCTCAGTGTATGAATGTGTGTGACTGGTGAAAGATGTAGTGTAAAAGCGCTTTGAGTGGTCGAAAAGACTAGAAAGGCGCTATACAAGTACGGAGCATTTACATTTATTGAATAAAAAACAAGCCACACCACTTCCAAAGGGAACAACATGCTGCTACCAGTCTGTAAACAGGAGGAAGTGTAACAGAGAGGTGAAAATCCAAGGAGATGGAGAGATTGAGGGAGGAGCTAAGCTGTTAGTGAACTATAGAAGAGAGAGGAACTTCCATATTCAGCAGAGTTCAATACACAAAGCAGAAACATTCCCTTTATTCAACATGCTGTCATTGGACTATTATGTACTTTCTCTACTGTTACTATCCATTCTAACAGGTATGTGAGATCCTGCTGAGAAAGTTTCATTACTAACTTTTCTGGATGGGATTCATTTGTTGAGTCTTTTACAACATGAAATAACAGAGTTATCTCTTCCTTCAGGTGTCAGCTGTGAAGAACTCACTGCAGTCAGGAATGAAGAGTTCACTTTAGAAGGCACCTCTGTTACTCTGTCCTACACATACCCTAAAAAAGCAACTGGTAGTGATTATTTCTTCTGGTATCGGCAACATCCAGGAAAACCACCAAAGTTTCTTATTTCACACACAGGAACAGGACTACTGACATCAAATCCAGTCTCTAGACTGTTAAAGTGAGTGATGATAAAACCCAAATGGATCTGCAGATCTCCTCTGCTGCAGTGACAGACTCTGCTGTGTACTACTGTGCTGTGAGGCCCACAGTGACAGGAAACACCAAAACTCTGTACCAAAACCTTTGGAGCAAAGACAACAGAATACTCCACAACGTCCACTAGAGGGAGTCACACACTGTTAAAATATTAAGTACTGAGCCACATTCATTTGACAAATGATGACAAATCCAACAACAAAATAAATAAGATTTACAAATAATTTCATTGTTGATTTCATTAATCAGCCCTGTATAACATCATGACACTGACACTACATAGATGTCAATCTGTCCAGTTAGGAAGCATTAAGCAACTGTGAATCATAGTCACTTGTTTTGGTGCAAATGAAATTGACAACAGGTGCACTGGAGAGGCAACAGCAAGACAACTCCCTTAAAAAGGATGGTTTTGCAGGTGTTGACCACAGACAGTTGCTCTCTCCTTACACTTCCTGACTGATTGTTGTTTTGTATGTTTGTAGTAGTGGTAGCATGAGGCAGGACCTGGGTGGGGCCTCTGCCACCAGATACTTCATAATACTTATGTCACAATATATTATTGTACTTTTACACATGAAGCGATATTCTGAGCTAAATATTGCAATTTATTAGCTTATTTCAACTTCAAATTCCAAAATTAAAGTGATATATATCCATCACAATTTTTATTACTTTTTTATTGTTGTTTATTGATGACACCACTATTAACTACAGCTCTTCTTCAGCCAATGGCTCATCTGTGTTATGTACCTGGCGTGTAATGTGGACACAGAAGTCCTGTTAGAGAACAACCAATCCCATTAAATAAAAATATCTAATCTTGTCGATAGATGTTCTTTCCAATTACACCAGTCTTTCCAATTTGCGGTTCTAACAATTATATATTCCTTTACAGGCCAGACTGTGGACAACATCTAGACTACTGTGTTTTCATGCTACCACACATGGCTCATCTTCAAGACCCAAGACGGAGTAACAGACAGTTCTGTCACGCAGCCAACAAACAACTTGTAGTGTGGCAATATGGAGCACTGACAGGATCAGTGAGTTGTGATACTGAGTTGCTGTGTCTGGAAGATATGCAATCGTTATCCTGATCCACTAGGACAAGTTTTATCCCTGGTAGGTGTCACACATAATGTTACTGACAATTTGATCCACTGTGTGGATAAATACATGTTACAATACAAATACGATACACCCCCAGGTGGGTAGAGAAAGACTAATATTTTTTCCTGTTCTGGATAAATATTGAAAATGATAAATGCCTTTTCTTTACACTTGCAGCATAAACCATCAAGCTACACTGATGTCTAATGTCTCAAATAATGACAACCAAATGTGGTATAAAACTTGTCGTTCATTATTATACTACTAATACTACAACCTATATCTCCAGGGCTCAACGTTCAACTTTTATTGAACCGGGCCAGTGGGTTTGAAACTTACTGGCCCAAAGACACTTTTTACTGTCCCTCCCTTCAAAAGTTATCAGTATTACAACAAAACCATAGAGTAAGTTATGTTATTCTATTAATATGTTTAATTGTTTATTAAATACATCCTGAATATAGAAAAACTAAACTAAAATTTAATCACAGTAAAAATTATAAATACAAAAAGGTTAACAAAACAATTTCCTTTTAAATAAAAAAAATACCAACAAACTCAAACATGACATGATCTCGCTCCTGCTGACCGCCATTTAATAAAAAAAAAAAATGTACACAGAGCAGCGGCGGATACAAGTCGCCTCTATCCTGACTGACAGGTCACCATGGTAGCGAGATGTCAATCACAAGGTAGTCTCGCCCTAAAGCATACACTACTTTATCGTCTATTTCCGTAATTAACTAAATGAACATGTTGAAAAAGACTTGAAACTAGCCATCAACGCATTACGAACGTGTTTACTGAGGTAATAATTCAGTTGAGAAATAATGTCATTTCACCATTATTTCTAATGGAACCGGACTTCTTTTTGCAGCCAGTGGACTCGCCCCCTGCTGGCAGTTAGAGAAAATGCAGGTTTAGGACCCAGATGTTGCCACATGACGTTACGTCACTAAAACTCTTGATTGGCCAACGAGAGCTGCAGAACAATTGTAGGATGTTGAGTTTCTAATGCGATTTATTCCGATCGGGCCAGCGAGTTGCTAGTTCAACATTCCTGATGTTACTTCGTACTGGCCCCGGGCCACCATTATTGTCGAGCCCTGTATATCACAAATAGGGCTGGCCCGAATGTCAGTTTTTGAGCTTTGACGCTTCGATGGTAATTAAGAGCGAATATCGAAGCCCCTACACAAACGTTATCTTACCTAATGTTTAATGAACAAAGCTGTCTTGGAGATGTTAGCGAACAGCAGTGCCAGATTGCCTCTCAAGCAGAAGCGACCATGGTGTCACTTTTCAGCCCACAATGGCAGTATTTGATTTGCCATCTGCTGGGACCCGATGACCAGGATTTCTGTTTTGTCTGAGTTCAGCTGGAGGAAATTATTTGACATCCATTTTTTAACTTCACAAAGGCAGTTGTTAAGTGAACTCAGCATTCCAGGGTCTGTGGATCTGACGGGCAAGTATATTTGTGTGTCATCAGCATAAATATGAAAAGAAATGCCATGTTTATGGATAATATGTCCAAGGGGAAGCAGATACAAGGAAAACAAAATGGGTCCTAAGACCGACCCCTGAGGCACACCATATTTAACTGGACAGAATGAAGAGACAGTTGTTTACAGACACGCAAAACTTCCTATTTGACAGGTAGGATGAAAACCATTCTAGAGCAGTACCAGAGATCCCCACCCAGTGCCTCAGTCTGTCTAACATGATGTTGTGATCAATGGTGTCAAAAGCAGCGCTAAGGTCCAGGAGTACAAGGACTGAGCACATACCTTCATCAGCAGACATTAAAAGGTCATTGGTGACTTTAAGCAGGGCAGTCTCAGTGCTGTGGTACTTCCTAAAACCAGACTGAAACTTTTCAAATAATTTGTTATTTTCCAGCACAGTGAGCAGCTGTTTGGACACAATTCTTTCTAGAATCTTTGCAATAAAAGGCAGTTTTGAAATTGGTCTAAAATTATGTGGGAGGGAGGGATCTAAACCAGGTTTCTTTATAAGTGGGTTCACGCAAGCCAAAATAATCAGGGACACAACCAGTAGATAGGGAGCTGTTGAAAACAGAGATCAAATGGGGCCCAACAGAATCTATTACTTTCAGTAAAAATTTTGTAGGTATTATATCAAGTGGGCCGGAGGACACTCTCATTTGTGATACTGTTTTTAAAAGCTCAGACAAGTCGATGGGATAAAACTGGTTAAAACTCTGTTGTTGCTGGTGAGGGACCTCTGAGTAAGAGGCCACGGGGGTAATAGAGGCTCTGATTGACACCACCTTATTGGTAAAATAAGATAAAAACAATTCACATTCATCATTACTTCCAGCTGAGGCACAAGGAGGGGTTGGGTTTACCAGCTGATCCACAGTCTTAAACAGAAACCTGGGATTGTGTTTATGTGTAGTAATGAGTTCAGAAAAATAGTGTGTTCTCGCATCCTTAACCAAGTTATTGTACTTGGACTTGGACTGTTGGACTTGGAGACTGGATTTTTTCCATCTGCGCTCTGCTTTCCTGCATTCCCTTTTGAGGCTGCGAATGCTGTCATTTATCCAGGGTTGCTTACTAGCTTTAGACGTAGGCCTAACCTTTAGAGGAGCAGTAATATTTAGTGACGACAAGCAGATATGATTGAAGTGATCGACCAGATTGTTGGTGTTGGAATCAGACAGGTGTTGGCTTTGGCTCTGAAAGAATGCGCAAAACTTTGAAACACTTTGTTCATTAAAGATGCGACAACACACGGAGCTTGGTGAGGCGGCATGAGTAACGGGCGAATCGCAGCTAAAAACAATACATCTGTGGTCAGATATGGTCATGTCCACTAATTCCACAGAGGAAATGCTGACACCCAGGGTAAAAACCAAGTCCAGTGTATGACCACGGTTATGTGTTTGCCCTTTGACATGTTGTTTGAAGTTAAAAGAAGTGGCCATATTTAAAAAGTCAGTTGCATTAAGATTGGTGGGGTCATCAACATGAATGTTAAAATCGCCACAAAGAACAATTCTGTCATAATTTAAAACCAGAGTAGATAAAAATTCAGGAAGTTCTGATAAAAATCCTCCAGGCGGTTTTGGGGGGCGATAAATTATAACAAATATGATAGGTTGCAGCCCTCCAACTTTAAGAGTGAGAACTTCAAAGGAGTTAAATTCATCACAGCGTACTTGATGACATTTAAAATTTTTCCTATACACGCTCACTAGCCCACCACCACGACCACTGACCCTCGGTTGACTAAAACAATCATATTGAGGCGGACACAGTTCAGCTAGCTGGCTATAGTCATTCATCTGCAACCAGGATTCAGTTAAAAACATAAAATCTAGATTTGCAGACAAGATAAAATCATTTAAGATAAAAGTCTTACTTGAAAGTGATCTCACATTGAAGAGAGCCATTTTAAATGAGTTTGTTCTGGGTGCTGGAGTTGGTGGTCTGTGTGGGATGTGCACATTTCGGTTTACTGGTCTATGCGTGATGGTGACAGGAATAGAAGTCTGTGGAACAGCGCTGGGAGCAGACAGCTTTACATGCCAGCAGGTGGAGACAGTTGTTTGTGGCAGTGAGGCAGAGATCTGTTCAGTGACCGGTGGTGTATCCAGGTGTGCTGCATGAATGATTAGTCATTCACGTAAGTCATGTGTGGACCTAAGATCTAACCCTGGCAGACACAGCTCTCTACTGCTGTGTAGAAGAGGCTGTACAAAAACCTGAACCCAGGTATCTGACTACTCTTCAAAGAGGAGGGAAGTGGTATTCAAACCACAGCTTCATATCAGATGGATTCTGCTAATTCCTGTTTTATCAGAGTCACTGTGGTTACAGCTGCTAATGAAACACTGGGGGAGGATTCAAAGGAGCAGCAAATCCACATCAGAGAGAAACCACCTGCAGGATGCTTCAAACACAAGACTCCATGGAAACAAATAAATGGACACTGATTCACTGAATCCTCTTTATACCCTGTGGGTCATTAGGCCGCAATAAGCTCCTTCCATTGTTCAACATGTTGGGGTACCTCACAGACAGACACTCAAGTATTAACTCATGAAACTTGAAACAGATATTAAATCCACAGAAATTCTCAGCGGTCACATTTTAACAGCTTAACATTCAAGTTAAGAATTGGCTGATTCTTAAAACTCCACCATATTTGCATTTGACCTCTCAGACCTGAAAATGTCAACTGATATTCGAGACACAAGAAATTCAGAATAGAACAAAAAAAAACGTTGCAGGTTGACAACAATTATCACCTATTATATGCACAGCAATATTCTGGAGTTAAAAAATCTGGACTAATTAAAAGTGTGTTAATTTTTCCATTTAGACTACAGATTGATAATCTTCGGCGGTGTGATATTTCGTTATTCATTCACTAACGTCATTCAAGACCATTCCTGGTGTTAGTTAAGCTTTGTTGCCATGTTCAGGAGTCTTCACTTGGCTTTGTGAAAAGAGATGCGCGTTTGATCTCTTAATGAACAGGTGAATGACTTTGCATATTGCAAATCGGGTAACATAGCGGCTGATCAGATTGTGATAAGTACATGTGTAAATGCCCCCAAGACGCATTGAGGACAGATTGTGATCCGATCAGCAAAACGATCTATGGAGGTGGTCGGGGACACAGTGATCACATGGATGTAAATGTCTTGTCTATCCACATGCAACAACTGCTTGGGTGGAAGTAAGTAAAATCAAAAGGCAAATAAAATCCCAAAGTCTGACAGCGCAGACAGACGCCTGGACAGTGTGTCCATTCAGTGTTGTGCAAAAATGTGCTCAGTCTAGATTATTGATCTTGCTCATGTTTTTGGTGAACTGATCGCGTCCGTTTGTGAACGTGAACTAGGGGGCAATAAAACATTTTTAATTATAGTGACACAGACCTCAATAAAAATATACAAATGTTCAATAAATATAATTAAAATAATTTTAATCACTAACAAATTAGCACTTTCTTTTCTATTAAGATATTCATTTCATTGAGGATAAAAAAGATTTCACTTTTATTTTTCTCATACTTATTTGTTGTTTTGAATGTTCTACCTCAGCTCTGTGAAGTGATCCAGTTTAAAAGCACAAATAACCATCTGCTTTCTTCAGGAGCAAAAATCAGCCTTTAAGCTTCATTATTAAATAATGATGGTACTATTTTTTTTCCCCATATTGCCCAACCCTTACTGCAGTGATAAACACAATATAAACCACTAAAATAACAGAAAAGAGTAACTTACAATAACAAAAGGTAGCAAGAAAACAATGTTGGACCGAACTTCAGTTTCACTTCTGACCGAGCTAATACACAGGTGAAAAGGAAAATAATCCTTTGAGGAAAACATATCACGATGAAAGACACACTTTTAGAAAGTTATTTTAACTTGTAGTCATAGTTTTTTGGACCTGCGCAAATGAGAAGGATGTGATGTAGGATACAGTTGTTTGAACTAGACAGAACGATCAGATCTTCCTCAAACCACTTTAACTTGCGTCTCCCAATCTTGCAGCCACGACTGACAATATGACAAGCAGCCAGATGTCAACGTCTGCAGCTAACGTAAACGTAACATGAGTTATATTAATGGCGGGGTCTCGCGACTGTGCGTGATTTTCCCACCAGCCTTAAAACGCTTTATCAGCAAATTTAATACCTACAGCAAAATTTACGGTAAATTTAAGACCTTACTTTCCGTGATTTCATTCAATTAAGATCTTTTAAGACTTTTTAAGGAGCCGCAGGAACCTTGAAATGTTAACATTACCTAAGCTAGGATGGTAACGGCCGTGGCATGGCACGTGCATTGAAGCAAAGTCGACAAGGTTATGCCTCAAATGTACCTACAATTTTGGGAACAGTCTAGCCAGCAACTCTGTCTCCAGTGTTGGGACTTTTTTCAAATAAATGGCAGACATATGGTTGCCTCAGAAGTTTAACCTACCCTTGCTAGCAAGTGAACAGTTGAGCAGGAAAATGTAATGTTAGGCCATACATGGCCATGCTTATGAATTTAATTTATAAGACTTTTGTTAGAATGACAGTCCACATGTTGCTTTTATTATTGGGAAAAGTTTTTTTTCCTTAAGTGCATGTATGTCAAGTATGTTTTGTATTAATTCATTAAGGGGAAGTAATAATTTTGTCAATGAAGTGTTGATTGTTATTCTTCAGTACAAAAGAAGTTTTGCATACCAGAAAAAGGATACAAATGTAATATTTTTTCTGTGCTACCTTGAAATAATGTAAATGCAAACCAGGAGACGGACGTACTTGTAAATACCAGAAAATTACAATAAACCTACTCCTAACTAATTTTCCATTTAATCCAACTGGTAAATTTCATCTTCAGTACACGTTTCATGACAGAAAAAACTGATAGATGTCCAACATTAGTGAAAAATGATTTATATAATGGTGACAGCACAAGCAGTGTCGTCATTTCCATAGTTGAAGGTAGAGGAGGTGTAACAGAGAGAAGTGAAAATCCAGAGCTGCAAGGAGACGGAGAGATTGAGGGAGGAGCTAAGCTGTTAGTGAACTATAGAAGAGAGAGGAACTTCCATATTCAGCAGAGTTCAATACACAAAGCAGAAACATTCCCTTTATTCAACATGCTGTCATTGGACTATTATGTACTTTCTCTACTGTTACTATCCATTCTAACAGGTACGTGAGATTATGCATTAAGTTTAATTTCAACAACATCTGAATGTGAATGATTTGTCTTTTAAAACATGAAGTTATCTCTTCCTTCAGGTGTCAGCTGTGAAGAACTCACTGCAGTCAGGAATGAAGAGTTCACTTTAGAAGGCAGCTCTGTTACTCTGTCCTACAAATACTCTAAAAAAGCAACTGGTAGTGATCGATTCTTCTGGTATCGACAACATCCAGGAAAACCACCAGAGTTCCTCATCTTTCACTTGGGAACACAAAATGCAACAAAATCTAGATGGTCTGCTAAAGTGAGTGATGATAAAACCCATCTGGATCTGCAGATCTCCTCTGCTGCAGTGACAGACTCTGCTGTGTACTACTGTGCTGTGAGGCCCACAGTGACAGGAAACACCAAAACTCTGTACAAAAACCTTTGGAGCAAAGACAACAGAATACTCCACAACGTCCACTAGAGGGAGTCACACACTGTTAAAATATTAAGTACTGAGCCACATTCATTTGACTGATGACAAATACAACAACAGAGAGGTGAAAATCCGAGGAGATGGAGAGATTGAGGGAGGAGCTAAGCTGTTAGTGAACTATAGAAGAGAGAGGAACTTCCATATTCAGCAGAGTTCAATACACAAAGCAGAAACATTAACCTTTTTAACATGCTGTCACTGCAGTATTTAGTTTTTTCTCTGCCGTTTTTTGTCATTTTAACAGGTATGTTACATTGATTATAGAAAAAAGTCTATTGTGACTTTTTTGGAAGTCATTCAATTACAAAGAACAGGAATTTTTGGTATGGTATAACAAAGTTATCTCTTCCTTCAGGTGTCGGGTGTGAAGAACTCACTCCAATCAAAACTGAAGAGTCCAATTTAGAAGACAGAACAGTTTCTCTGTCCTACAAATACTCTAAAGCTGCTACTTATACTGATTATTTCTTCTGGTATCGACAATATCCAAGAAAACCACCAGAGTTTCTCATCTTTCACTTGGGAACACAAAATGCAACAAGCTCTAGATGGTCTGCTAAAGTGAGTGAAGATAAAACCCATCTGGATCTGCAGATCTCCTCTGCTGCAGTGACAGACTCTGCTGTGTACTACTGTGCTGTGAAGCCCACAGTGACAGGAAACACCAAAACTCTGTACAAAAACCTGAAAGCTCCGCTGAAGATATACACATTTTAGAGGTCCTGCTTTCATTGAACAACAGCGCCATCAAGTGGACTTGATCAGCTTCAACACTGAAAATTCTAAATGCTTTTGCACATTTTTTTACTTGGACAAGATGTTGAACAATTTTTCCATTTCAAAACTTCTACACTGTTCATCATCTAGGTCCAGAAAGTATTTTACTTATTTACTTGTACTGTCTGATATGTGATTTACAGAATTGTGAATAACTAGTGGTGCAAAAACCAGCATTAGATTATTGGCCAATGTGAGTCACTCACACAGCCCATTTTCAACTGGTTCTTCTCACACCATAACTTAAACTTCTTGCAAATGGACACTTTTTCCTCTTCATTCTTGCATCTTTCCAGTCCCTTGGTCTTTTATCACAGTATGCATTATCTACCTATCTATATATAAAGTATACATGTTTTGATAGAGTAAATTCTCTGAAAATTTAGACTTTGTTTAGGGATAAAATAATCTGACAGTCACTTTTAGATATTTCATTTACTGGAATAACCAACAAATCAAAGATGTTCATCAACACATTGCCACAAAACAGTCTTGATGTTCATTGATTGCCAACGTCGCCCACAAGGGTCAAATAATACACAAAGATATTAATTAGATAAACACAGTATAAAAAGTATAGCAAGTTCTCAAATGTATAGCTTCCCATGGTAAATGTTCTCTACTGCCCACCCAAATAAATTTTTAAACAAATTCAAGTATTATTTTCTGATAATATTTCACTGCGGACGACAGACAATTTTGCAGAGATTTCCATTATACCATCTGTCTGAACACAGGGCAAATGTGAAAAGAATAAAAGAACAATCTAGAATATTTACAGTTGTTGGCGTTCCCATCTGTTTATTTTTTAATCTCCAATAGAATAAAAAATAAAAAAAAACCAAGATACTTAGCATTCACTTATCAGCCAGGCAAGGTAACTAGAAAGAAAGGTATGAATAAAAGCAGAAGTAGCTATCTGTGCGTAGTCCATGAATACAGCTGATGATAATCAACAGACAACCCATGTTCCAGTCAAAAGGAAACAGAGCAACAAGTTCCATTGATTGGGAGAAAAGCCCATCTCTGACTGAATTATACCTGCTCCAACACTGAGCAGACTGCAAGCTAAGGCTGCTCCTTCACACATCTCTTCTATCCATCATAAGCAAGCCATGAGTGATCACTGGTTACACCTGTCAACAGTTTGGCCACAGGCAGTGCAAATATTATTTGCCCAAAATGACTACTTTTCAGAAACTCACAAAACAGCTTTGTTTTCAGCATAGGGTTAGGCTGGGGGGCTTATCAGTATTTGCCCCAAGAAATACAGTATAAATAAATTTTCTTACCTCATTGTTGTCCAGTGACGGCCTTGTGGTTGAATTTGTACTTACCTTTCAGAGTGCAGAAGGAGTTCAAGCAGCCTACATTAGCAACACGCTACAGCAACATTCGGTGGTCTTTGTCACATGTCAGTGGCAAAACAACTTTTGAAACAACTTAATGGTCCTTGGAAACATTGAGCTGAAATGTCAGAACATGAAAGGCCTTGTGCTTCCAGTTGGCAGAACAAATGAGGAGCAACAGTTATGTCTTCCTTGTTAAATCTGACCAGAAAAATGCCAACAAGCAATAAATGTGGCTGTGGAATTGTCAATTTTCCAAATTGTCAAAAGAATTAATAACATTTAAATAATGATCTGATCACCCACATCATCATCATCTTCATTCCAGCAACATTTCAGTGGACAGTTTAAGTGCTCACACTGTATGACACTGTATGAAAACAACCTCAATCACAGCCACAAACAGAGCAGAAAGGCCATTTATCATGGCAAATCTGTGGCGAAAAAAACCCCTCAAAAATCAAACTACACTGTAGCGTGGTTAGCTCACTTGGTAGAGAGCCCTCTACTGCAGTGGCCCAGGTTTGAGTCCAACCTACGGCCATTAGCTGTATGTGACCCACTAAATCTCTCCCGTCCTGTTTCTCAAATAAAGACAAAATGCCCCCAAAAATATCTAAATAGAACAAAGACAAAACGGACTCCTACAGCAGTAGTTAAAGCCAAACGGTTCAAATGTAACTCAAGTTGTAAGAACAGACAGCTAAAACTCATCTCTCTAATGTCTTCATTATCTTAAGTGATCGCGTGATGTGACAGGTCTAACTACTTCAATTACAGCTAATCATAAACTGTTAATTAATGCAGTTAATTAATAATGAAGTGATTAAACTTAACACAAGCTCACAGCTTGCCACAAAACAACACATTAACACTAATGTGTACAAAAAATACAAGAGTAAAGAAATTTATTTTATTACCTTAAAGGCATCCTCAGTGACGGACAGTCCGGTTGTTGTACATCAGTAGTGAAAGCCAAACGGTTCAAATGTATAACTTACCTTACAGTTGTCCTCAGTGATGGACAGTCCAATATTAGTTAGCATTGTTGGCGCAGTCTGTGTTAGCGTTACAGAACCGCAACAGTACAGTAGTTAGATCAGTAGTGTAGCCACTGGCTACTCCTCAGGTGAACTGCATGTGCCAACAGAATAAACTCTGTTGCAGGAGGCACATAAAATAACAAAGCCGCAACCGAGAAGAGCACCGGGAGTGAAGTCGAGAGCAAACAATCTATGCGCACACACACAGAGAGATGGGCTTTTTTCAGAGAGAGAAATTGGGAGGAAATTTATTTATGCTTCTCCATGCCCATGTTTCCCTGATGCAAACATAGGTGAGGGAACACAGCCTCCACATCCCTTGTTCTCATCCTTTTACAATCCTTATTTATCTTAACACTTACTTGTAACGTCTTCTCTTCGCTACTTTTCACACAGCAATGATGTCCCAACATTTGGAATTGCTGTAAAAAACAAAACAATGTAACCACTGGGAAATCTTATTTTCATAAACAATATGACTTTTTTGTCCATTCACATTCAAGAACTGTGATTGAAGTTATCATTTACCTTTGTTTTCCAGCAGGGTCTCTGACAGAATCTCTTTACTGGACCTGCGTGCTGCGCAAAAAGTAAGAAAAAATGTCCAAAGACACTTTAACAGCAGCAGTATTTTACACAAGAAATACAAGAGTATAATCAAAATGTTCTCACCTTAAAGTCCTGCAGTTGCCTTTGGCTTGAATTTGTACCTTAGTGACGAAGCAGTTCAACATTAACCAACATCGTGGTGGAACAGTCTGCGTAACCAGAAGGTTAGATGCAGTAACATTATCTTGATGTGTCCCTGAAATATTCTAGCTCTGTAGAAAAAAAACTTTAGGTTTAAGGTAAAAATTCGCTGAAATGTTCAATTCTCAAAGATGAAATCCTTCTGTGTCTGGTTAGCAGGAGGAGTAACAGGCTTCTCTTATCGAATCTGAACAGAAAAAAATGCAAAACGCTGTAAAATGATCAACTTTCCAAAGTCCTTATCGAAACACTTTGTGTCCTCTCAAGATCATTTTTGGTTGTACAGAGATAGTTAGTGCCCAGCAATTCAAATTTAGCTCAGACAGACAGCTAAAACCCATCCTAATAATCACTTCATTATCATAACAGCAACGTTACAGAAATGGCTTTAGAAATCGCATTACATGCCAGATCTAACTACTTCGGTGACAGCTAATCATAAACTGTTAAAAAACTTTAATAATTATTAAATAAATTCAAAGTGATTAAAAGTGGCCTAAAGTGCACTTTACACAAGATCACTGCTTGCCACAAAACAAGCAGTAACACTAATATTTGTACAAGAAGCAACAGTAAAAAATGTATTTACTTACCTTACAGGTGTCCTCAGTGATGGACTGTCCAATGTTTAGTTAGCATTTTGCTGGCGCAGTTAGCTTTACATTACGGTAATGCAACAATACAGTAGCTAGATCAGTAGCGTAGCCACAACAAATAACTTTGGCTACGCATTAGAATAAACTCTGTTGCAGGAGGGACATTACTGGCCTGCATTCCAGGTACGTCTTGCAATCCGCAACCGAGAAGAGCAGCGAGAGTGAGGTCGAGAGCACACAACCTGTGCACGCACACACAGACCGCCTTTTTCCATCCTTATTTATCGAAGACAGACTTACTTGTAACTTCTTCTCTTCACCAGTCTTCACACAGCAACAATGTCCAGACATTTGGAATAGCATCTGCTAAAAAAAAACAAAAAAAACACAACAACAACAAATGCACCCACTGTGAAATCTTATTTTCATACACAATATGATCTCTGTACGATAAGATTGCTTACAGGGACATAAAGTTAAAAAAAGTTCTGCCATCTGAGAACATTACTGCCACACTGATAAATGCAAAGAAATATATTATGTTATAAAAATGATACTGTCTTAAAAAACTGTCATTCATTATGAATTCAGTTTAAATGCTTCAAAAACAGGAGTTGATCTACATAAATATTTTGCCAGCAGAATATTCAGTATGTCTGTCTTTGCTATCTCAAACAGAGATACCAGGTAAGCAAGGTCAGATTTAGTCATTTTGGGGCCTGAGGCAAACCCAGGCATGGGGCCCTCCACGTTGCTGGTTCTCCCCCTTTTTCAATCCTTATATATCCTTATCTAAGAAAGACTTACTTCTCTTCAGTCTTCACACAGCAATGATGTCCAGACATCTGGAAGTTCATCTGTAAATAAAACAAAGAAAACAAGAAATGCATGATGAAACCTTATTTTCATACACAATATTATAATGGTGTGGTGCCGCCATTCACACTCTTATTGCTTGCATCATCTTGTCACAAGATCTCTGACGTAATTGCTGACATAATCTGCACTCTGCGCATGCGTTGGCGTCTGTAGCCACCTGTCGGAAGCTCCGTCTTAAACCGGACTCTTATCCAGTTTTAATCCACTCTTTTTTTCCGTTACATTTTTTATATCCTTTTTATTTAACTTAACTTTATTTAAGTTTTACGTGGGTTAAGGATTTTAGTCATCCGACATGGATTTTAAGCTAGATGACCGTAAAAACGCGATCAACGCTACTGACCACAACAAAGCTCCGGTGACTATGCTAGCCGAGATAACTCTGCCCCATGAGGACTGCTCACTCCTTAAGAAAGCGAACAAGAAGATTGCTGACCTTATGGAAGACATCCGACGACTTTCAGAGGAACTCAAAGAGAAAGATTCCCTGCTGACTGGTTTATGGATGTAGCTTCAGTACAAGCCAAACAGATTGTTTCTCTTAGCACAACCGCTAACATCCAGGACACAGTGTTTTGGGACCCCTCTAGTCTTCCCAGGCTTTCATCCTGCTCGACTCCGAAGCATCAGTCAACCTGGGCTGAAGTGGTGGTCCGTGGCTGCAAGAGAGGCTCGGATGGGGCTGCCTCTCCTCCGGACATCGGCCTCTCCAACCGCTATGCAGCCTTGTCTAACGACACTCCGGTCCATCCAGCTGATGCACCTGCGGCTTCGAGTCTCCCTGATACGGATCTCTTTCGGCGCACAGTGCCTGCCGACACTGTTGCATCTCCTCCACCGGCTACATCTCCTGCACTGGGCCGCCGGTCTGCCACTGGGCCTGATCGGCCGCCGTCATCCCGGTCAAAAACCTCCGCTTCCCGACGTAGGATCCTTAAGGAGGCTGTGCTCAGACGCTCCGGAGGCCGTCTCTACCCTGCACCGTCAGGTAGCCCTTCTCTCAGGTCCGTTACTGCTACTCCAACACAACACTCAACAGCTCACACACTCCATCCTCAGTCCGCACGCAGTGTTGAAGCAAATTCTGCTCAGTCCTGCTCTGGAACCAAACAACCGGCATCTCCTCGTCCTCTTTTCTCCCCAACCACACTAATAATTGGTGACTCCATAACCAGAAACATCCGTTTCTTTAACGCTACCACTCACTGCTTCCCCGGTGCCACCACGGCTGTCATTTAAAAAAACTCCAGGACCTGATGCCGTCGCTCCCGTCCTCCATCACAAGAGTGATAGTCCATGTCGGAACAAATGACACAGCTCTTCGGCAGTCTGAGCTGACAAAATCAGATTTTAACCGTCTTCTTAACTTTTTAAAGCAGTGTGGAAAGTCCGTTTTTATCTCTGGTCCCATTCCCACAGTTGGTCGCGGTGCTGGCCGCTTCAGTAGACTCCTTGGCCTCCACGACTGGCTCCAGTCCGCCTGCAGGGCTCACCGTGTGTTTTATGTGGATAATTTTAATATTTTCTGGCAAAGAATGTCTCTTTTTAAGACAGACGGACTTCACCCAAACAAACGGGGCTCAGAAATGTTAGCTGCGCACATACAGCATGTGGTGCGGTCCACACATGACTTACGTGAATGACTAATCATTCATGCAGCACACCTGGACACACCACCGGTCACTGAACAGATCTCTGCCTCACTGCCACAAACAACTGTCTCCACCTGCTGGCATGTAAAGCCGTCTGCTCCCAGCGCTGTTCCACAGACTTCTATTCCTGTCATCATCACGCATAGACCAGTAAACCGAAATGTGCACATCCCACACAGAAATATTAGTAATCTCTTAGGATTAGGACAACTGCACCAACTCCAGCACCCGAACAAACTCATTTAAAATGGCTCTCTTCAATGTGAGATCACTTTCAAGTAAGACTTTTATCTTAAATGATTTTATCTTGTCTGCAAATCTAGATTTTATGTTTTTAACTGAATCCTGGTTGCAGATGAATGACTATAGCCAGCTAGCTGAACTGTGTCCGCCTCAATATGATTGCTTTAGTCAACCGAGGGTCAGTGGTCGTGGTGGTGGGCTAGTGAGCGTGTATAGGAAAAATTTTAAATGTCATCAAGTACGCTGTGATGAATTTAACTCCTTTGAAGTTCTCACTCTTAAAGTTGGAGGGCTGCAACCTATCATATTTGTTATAATTTATCGCCCCCCAAAACCGCCTGGAGGATTTTTATCAGAACTTCCTGAATTTTTATCTACTCTGGTTTTAAATTATGACAGAATTGTTCTTTGTGGCGATTTTAATATTCATGTTGATGACCCCACAATGTTAATGCAACTGACTTTTTAAATATGGCCACTTCTTTTAACTTCAAACAACATGTCAAAGGCAAACACATAACCGTGGTCATACACTGGACTTGGTTTTTACCCTGGGTGTCAGCATTTCCTCTGTGGAATTAGTGGACATGACCATATCTGACCACAGATGTATTGTTTTTAGCTGTGATTCGCCTGTTACTCATGCCGCCTCACCAAGCTCCGTGTGTTCTCGCATCTTTAACGAACAAAGTGTTTCAAAGTTTTGCGCATTCTTTCAGAGCCAAAGCCAACACCTGTCTGATTCCAACACCAACAATCTGGTCGATCACTTCAATCATATCTGCTTGTCGTCACTAAATATTACTGCTCCTCTAAAGGTTAGGCCTACGTCTAAAGCTAGTAAGCAACCCTGGATAAATGACAGCATTCGCAGCCTCAAAAGGGAATGCAGGAAAGCAGAGCGCAGATGGAAAAAATCCAGTCTCCAAGTCCATTACCTCAGTCTGAAGGATTTATTAATTAACTACAATAAAATGGTTAAGGATGCGAGAACACACTATTTTTCTGAACTCATTACTACACATAAACACAATCCAGGTTTCTGTTTAAGACTGTGGATCAGCTGGTAAACCCAACCCCTCCTTGTGCCTCAGCTGGAAGTAATCATGACTGTGAATTGTTTTTATCTTATTTTACCAATAAGGTGGTGTAATCAGAGCCTCTATTACCCCCGCGCCTCTTACTCAGAGGTCCTCACCAGCAACAGAAGAGTTTTAACCAGTTTTATCCCATCGACTTGTCTGAGCTTTTAAAAACAGTATCACAAATGAGAGTGTCCTCCAGCCCACTTGATATAATACCTACAAAATTTTTACTGAAAGTAATAGATTCTGTTGGGCCCCATTTGATCTCTGTGTTCAACAGCTCCCTATCTACTGGTTGTGTCCCTGATTATTTTAAAACGGCTTGCGTGAACCCACTTTTAAAGAAACCTGGTTTAGATCCCTCCCTCCCACATAATTTTAGACCAATTTCAAAACTGCCTTTTATTGCAAAGATTCTAGAAAGAATTGTGTCCAAACAGCTGCTCACTGTGCTGGAAAATAACAAATTATTTGAAAAGTTTCAGTCTGGTTTTAGGAAGTACCACAGCACTGAGACTGCCCTGCTTAAAGTCACCAATGACCTTTTAATGTCTGCTGATGAAGGCATGTGCTCAGTCCTTGTACTCCTGGACCTTAGCGCTGCTTTTGACACCATTGATCACAACATCATGTTAGACAGACTGAGGCACTGGGTGGGGATCTCTGGTACTGCCCTAGAATGGTTTTCATCCTACCTGTCAAATAGGAAGTTTTGCGTGTCTGTAAACAACTATGTCTCTTCATTCTGTCCAGTTAAATATGGTGTGCCTCAGGGGTCGGTCTTAGGACCCATTTTGTTTTCCTTGTATCTGCTTCCCCTTGGAAACATTATCCATAAACATGGCATTTCTTTTCATATTTATGCTGATGACACACAAATATACTTGCCCGTCAGATCCACAGACCCTGGAATGCTGAGTTCACTTAACAACTGCCTTTGTGAAGTTAAAAAATGGATGTCAAATAATTTCCTCCAGCTGAACTCAGACAAAACAGAAATCCTGGTCATCGGGTCTCAGCAGATGGCAAATCAAATACTGCCATTGTGGGCTGAAAAGTGACACCATGGTCGCTTCTGCTTGAGAGGCAATCTGGCACTGCTGTTCGCTATCAAATACTGCCATCTGCTGGATCCCTAGTAAATCACATTAAGCCTGTGGCAAAGAACCTTGGTGTTTGATTTGATAGTAATTTAAATTTCGAGCAGCACACCACAAAGCTTGTTCAATCATGTTTTTATCAACTTAGAAATATAGCTAAAATTCGATCTATGTTAACTTTTAAGGACACCGAGACCATTTTACACGCCTTCATCTCATCACGCCTGGATTATTGCAACAGCCTTTTCACCTGTTTAACCCAAAAATCTATTGATCGACTCCAGACTGTCCAGAACTCAGCTGCCAGGATTTTAACCAGAACAAAGAAATATGACCACATTACTCCTATTTTAGCTTCATTACACTGGCTCCCAGTATGTTTTAGAATTGACTTTAAAATTCTATTGATCACTTTTAAAGCTCTTCATGGCCTCTCGCCTTGTTATATTTCTGACCTTTTAGTCCCATACGCACCAGCACGTACCTTGAGATCCTCGGGCAGAGGTCTGTTGTCTGTTCCAGAGTCTCGACTGAAAACTAAAGGGGACAGAGCGTTTGCTGTCAGGGCCCCGAGGCTCTGGAACAGCCTGCCCGAGGAAATCAGGTCGGCTGAGTCGGTGAACTCTTTTAAGTCCCTTCTTAAAACATACTTTTATAGGAGAGCTTTTCCCGATCTTATTTGACTTTATTTCTTATTTGACTTTTGACTGATTTAATCTCTTTATTTTATTCTATTTTACTAATTTTATATTAAATTTTCATGCTCTTATCTTTTTTGTATTATTCTTTACACTTGTTAAAGCACTTTGTAACTTGTTTTTGAAAAGTGCTCTACAAATAAGGATTATTATATTATTATTATAATATGAACAATAAAATTGTACTTTTCGATTCACACAGAAGATCTGTCACAGTATCATTTACCTTGGTTTTCCAGCAGGGTCTCTGGTAGAATCTCCTCACTGGACCTGCTTGCTGCTGCTCAAACTGGATAAGTTGTTTCTGGTCTTCTGTCTTCAATCTTGTGTAAGAGCAAAGAAAGATAACACACAAGACACCGAAAGGTAAATAATCAAGACACAAATAATAAAAATAATATACTTAAAAATATTAACCTTTTCTTTTTGTCTGTCTTTCTCTTCCTCTCCATTGAATGCATTGTTCTGTTGACACTGGTTGATTTTTTCTTGCTTTCTCTCCCTAATCAACTCAGGCTCCAGATGGTTTATTCCATAGTTACAGAAGATTTGGTGAAAGAATAAAGGAATACAGACGAAGACTCACACCAGATTTTACTTTTGCATGGACCAATAACGAGCTGGGACTGTTACTGAATTTAACACGGGAGTTAAAAGCGGCTGTGGCGGCGTAAAACAGACTGGGAGTTGTTGCAAAGTAAACGGCAACATGCACAGTCCAAGAGTAGGCAGATAAGAGTTATTTGCACAGTACAAATATTTTAATAAAATTATTAAATCAGCAGCCTTGTGTTTCTGCTTTGAATGACTTACAAGACCCAATCAGAGAGCCCAACGTGAGCGTCCGCATCATCGTTTCTAGTCCTCCCTTTTTGCCCGACCTCACTGAAACACTCTCGGCAGAGTTTCCAAACTTCTCCGTTTCAGGACTTTGTTTTTGCCAAATTAGTCTGGACGGGAGATCCAAACGTAGCAAAGGTCTAAAGTAATCAGAACAGTGATGGATGCATTAGGCAGCTTCAGTAAGAACTGATATTACTGGGACACTGAACATTTAATATCCAGGAAGCTGCAGGATGAGCCTGAACTATAAATGAAAACAAGAGTTGATTTTATTTGATTTTAAACATCTTGCTGCTTGTTTACTGGGTATATTTTATGCCTTTATTTTCTTAAATATGCATTACTAAGATATTATATTTTTTTTCAAATCGTATTTTTAGTCATTATTAAAACTCTCAAAATACGTCACTTGTAAAAAAAAAAAGCAGTGACTTAATATTTATTTTCCAAATGTTTCTTCATTGCCCCTGTGTTAAAAGTAATTTCTGCACCGCTGCTGTCATGGTAACATAACATTACACAATGCGTCATCTAACGTTCAGCCATTTTTCCTGTTTACTTTAGATTTAGATTATATAATTATATTTAGATATATAATTGCTGGCCTTTGCTTAATGGTTAGTCCACCTCTGTCCCCAAGCGCCTATCACAACTGCGTGAAACGATCTGAAGCCATTTTACAGTCAAGTCATTCCATCATATTTTATGCTCATCCACCCTGCTTGTGAAGTATAATTTTTTTATCTGAAAAATAGCTCCCAACAAGAAAAGTTTTTTTGCAGTGTGAAAAACATGCAATGCAATTTAAATATGGAACAAACAAATTTGCAGTGTCCAAAAAAAGTAACTTAAACTACTGATATTGTATATCAGTATTGTATAAGTGTACATAAGTGTAGCCTGTTATAACCGCCAATTTCAAAGCCCCCGAATGGACGTACGGCACAATAAAATCCAGATTATTGAGCAATACTTTCCCCATGACATCATGCTGCCCTTTTTGCAAGTGAACCAGAATTTTTAAACAAAACCACATGAGTGCTGAGCTCCTCTATTCATTAGACAGAAATTCTGGGGCGGGGAAAAGCAGGAAGCTTTCGACTCACAGGCGGAGGGCGCATGCTCTGTGCGCATTGCATTGGGTGCTGACGGCGGCACCGCGCAGAAGACCGATCAGGGATAAAGTCTGATTTCAAAGAGAGGCTATGTTCGTACAACCAATCTGCACTCCCTACAAGAGCCTGTTAACACCAAGAAAGGTGCAGTGCTTTCTGCGACCAGGTCAAAATCGAGGTCAGCCACGTTTAAACCTTTAACAAACCGTACCAGAGTTTGTTAAGAACCGGACTGAGACCACCTCTCCAGCTGGGTCTCGGTACGGTTGTTTGGTCCGCAGCTGAGCGCGATTGCTGGATTCACACCTGCCCTTAAGAGCCCACTGTTCCGCCTTTTGCTATGTGAGCGCAAAAGGTGTGATGGTGAGTTTCCAGTAGCCTAAATGTCGATATTCAGTCTTTCAACCACCAGCCTATTTGTGCTCATCTTATGGCATGAATGGAGTTTTCGTTTCGTTGCTTTATGAAGTTAATTTAGAACAATGTTTGGACACTTTTGAGTGTGTTCAATTTATTAATCTCATTTTTTGAAGTGACGAGTTTTTTAAAGTGAGGTGGAACGACCAGTGTCTTTTATTGTGGAAAGGCCGACACAGCTGAGCTGAAAGAATAAGGCTGATATTTTCATACAGCTCATAAGAACACATCAGACTACGCCTGTTCATTTAGACATTCACACTGTCTGCGATTTCTGTCTCCCTGCATGCAGTGTTACTTAGACCAGGTCGTATTTCTGTAACATCACAGTTTGCTCTTCGTCTGTAAAATATGACCCCAGGCCCCAGATGAAAAGGACTTGAAAGATTTTAATGTGAAAGCCAAAACAGTCCAAATCTGTGATTCTGGGTCTCAGAAATAGGCTGTTAGTCCTCACCAAATTCATTTGACCAGAAAATGCAAAACACCATCTCATGGTGTGATAGTGTAAATTAATCATTATATTTATTTAGATGTAATTTTTCCTTTGACATGTTTCACCACTCTATTCATTTTTACTACATCTAATTTGTTCCACGTTGACTTGGCAGGCGACATGAACCTACACACCTTCATCTAATCTCTCTAAAAAATAGTTTAACATTAGTTGTTTATCAGTAGGGCCAAACAGTTTTAGCATAGCTGCTAACATTTAGCTAACCGCGTCGCTGACAGCAACAAATTGCAGTATAGAAACATTTTTTTTTAAATACTGCACTCTACAGGAGCTTTGTCACAAAACCACAACACAAGACAAACATCTCTTAAGTAATTTGTTTAAAAGTAAAACGGGTTTCTGAGAGTTTACTACCTTTCTTACCTGACGTTAGCGACGTTAGCCAGCTAGCTAGCATCGTGTTAGCCTAACGGCTAGGTGTCTCTCAACTTGGCCGTCAAACAACCCTGAACTCTTTGTGTGACACCCTAAAATGTCCAAATCCACGTGACTCTGGCCCGCAAACATACACACGGCCAACCTTCCTGAAGTCATGAGCTTTTCAAAGAGACACTGGAACAGCGAATGACCGAAGCGGCGTGTTTCTCCATCGGCTCCTTCAGCACCGACTCCGCGGTTCAAACTTTGTTGCTGAGCGACTGTTTGACTGACAGCCGGGAACGTTCGAGGCGCGTTCAGTGCTCGTGAGAGAATCAGCCAATCACATCACAGATTGACCTTCACGTAACATGACTGTGTGTAGTTAAAACCTGCAAAAAGTTGAATTTATATCAGCTGAACGAAACACTGGTGCATTTATTTCGGTCTTGGCCACATACCAAGAAACTTCGGAGCAAAGCCTCACGTTTTATTGTCCATACTTACCCTCAATTTGCATTGAGGTGGGGAAATGTGTTGTTTGGATTTACTAAAAACGATAATGATGATGTCATAAATTTGCTTATTATTTTAACCAAATTTTATTTGCACAAGTCAAAATTCTTAAAAAATAAACCGAGCTTTCTGAAGCTACTGCTACTAACATCAAACATATATATGTTCTTTCAATATCTGAATGCACAAACAAAAAAGCTGTTAACTCACATGACCTCTGTAAGCTTCACAAGATAAGCAGTTACATTTTTATTCTTTTGCCTTTGTTTAGATTATATTTTATTTTTAATGACCCCTTGACTTCGCTGGCTTATTTGTGATTTGTCTGTAGACTTAATTGTACAGAAGATGTTGTTTACCTGCTGTATGTCCTGATTTTGAATAAAGTTTTGAAGAAAAGAAAATACATGTATAGTTATATACTGAACATATACTTGAATAAATATATGTCTAATTGTAATATTGTTTTTTAAAAAAACTTTTACAAGACACTTTATCTCATGATGTTCTTTTTATATTTCATGTTGCTCAGTTATATTGTAATGATGTTATCTATGGTGCCTGTTCCAACAAAAATACTTATACTTATTATTACTATTATTATTATTTGAATTGATCATAGGTGTCATTCTGATTTTGTTGCCATGACTTTTTAAAATGATAATTTGTTTTTAAAAAATCTGAAAAAATAGCTTGCAACAAGAAAAAAGTTTATTTGCACAACAACAACAAAAATGCAATGCAATTTAAATATAGAAGTGCATTGTCCCAAAAAAATAAAAATAAAATAAATAAAGACTATAAATTTGTGCAGAAAACGTCTCCACAATGCAGGAAATCAAGTGCTTAATGGTCAAAATGGATCCCCAGGACCTCCACTCATATCATTGATTATTTCTTCAAAATACTAAAAAATGTTTTCTCATCTTGTTCTGATGAACCTAATATTGTGTCTTGAAATGTCTTGTGAGCTAAGCTACTCACACCCCTAATCTGAGCCCTTATATTCTCTCTGCTTACCAACTCTACTATTATTTCTATTCCTTTAACACCTTGATGTGCAAGCCAGTATTTATAACGAAGGATTTCCCCCTTGAAATTGTTATTATTAGTGTTTTTATTGTTGTTATTTTTATTGTTGTAACCATCATTAAAGCTATTTTTATAAAAATAATCTTCACATTTAAGTTTAATACATCTACATGTATATGTTTGTGAAGTTTGTTGTTATCAATGTTATATTTTGTTGTTGCACTTTTCATTTATTATCAGTCAAAAGTTTTTTAATTGTTTTAAAAGGATCTACAGTATTTTTTTCACAGTGTTAACCAACCCTGTGTGTAAAGTTGACTAACTTATTTTGTCAGTAAAGCCAATATAAAACAGTAAACAAGTACCAAATAAAATATTAGTATAAGCAAGGTAAAATAAGTTTATTATAAACTGTGTGTAACGACATTTTTTGTAACTGTTGGCCTGAAACATTTGATCACTTCCCCAACTCTCCCAATATTTAGATTCAATGGACATTTTTGAATTGGTTATTTTTGGAATTTATTTGGAAACCACACCCAAAACAATTAAATCACTTTTGACGTACAACACACAGTATTCAAAACCTGCTTCTACAAGCTGAAAACGATCTGAGCTGCTAATTTCCCAGCTGATTCATGGGTTGTACTTTTTCATCCTCTGCATCCAAAAAAGGAAAACAAAAGCGCCTTCCCACTTCACACAATAGGGCTTCATCCAGGACTTAATTTGTGTGTAACAGTTCCTAAGAAAAGCCACATGGTGGTGCTAGTGTCACATCAATAAACAAACATGAAGCCTGCAGGACTCATGTTAGCAGAAAGCAGAGAGCAGGACACACAACTGCATCTGGACTGTACAGACTCAGTCAAGCTGTTTGATTTGACCACTACTTTATCTACCGAGCAACAAAATTGCACAAAATTGGAAGAGAAAAATAACAAGGTGAAGCTGGAATACCTGTCGGGTGGCTCCAGATCTACAGGCGCTCTGTGTGTCAACTGGTTTGTAGTAATTTAATGGAAAACATGATTGGGATTATATATCATCATCTGACAAAGGGCCTCACCTGCTTTAATTACTGATCTCGTGTTACATCAAACTACCACACACTAATATAAAAAAAAACTGTTCACAAGGTATAAAGAATGAGGGATTGCAGCAGACAGGCTCAAAACAAATGCCTGATTTAAAGTCTAAATACAGTGTTTCCAGGTAGGCAATATCTATTCAAGTGGAAGTGAACCTGAGCACGAGACTGGCTAACCAGCCAGGGTTCAACAACTATTCTCACATGCATGATCTATTCTCAAAAGTCCACTGAGAGAAAATGCTGCATTGTACGGAAGCATTATGCATTCAATTGAGAAAAAAATTCTGCTCTGTTTTTCTGAATGAACAAAATAATTATGTGTTTTCGTGGGGGAAAAACAGGATACCTCAAAATCCTGCGAGAAGCTCTCACCTGCATGGACTGGGCCAGGTTTGCTGATGCTAGTCGGGCTGATGATTTCAAGTACAGGGTCAACAAACTCATAGCAACACAATCTATATTACTTAAGAAGTATCTCCCAATGCCTCCAACCCAAACCAAAATAAAACCGGATCAAACTGGACATGGTCCACTGGTGCACTGTGGGATATAAACGTAAGTGCCCTCTGTGGTGGATATGTGGTCTCTTACAGGCTGCCGTACACGCTAGAAATTTTGTTGCCGTCTACGTGGCTCTGCATAGTTAAATAGTTCCCTTTGTGTTGTTATTACAGAGGTTTAGTTTTAGTTTTAGTACATCTGAGTCATGTGATAAAACATTTTTGATCTAAACCAGGGTTTGACTGTAAATGCATCAAATCCATGCATCTGCACGCTGGTGTCTTGTTAGGACCTATGCAGCCTCTGTGACGTTTGGGTTCATTATCGTCTGGTGTTTCTTTTATCTGTTGAATATTGTCTGAGGTGTCCCCATATTCACAAACATCTGTGAGCAGCCCTACAGACACTCTAACTACATTAAGTAGAGCCAAACAAAACCGAGGATTTCAGTTAACAGAACCTTCAAATAAACCTTCTAGTGCTCAACCACATTCCTGTTTTGAGAAGACAGATGAGTTTAAAGGATTTATTTCAGTACACAAATAAAAACAAAGAGGCTTCCCACATCACATGATAGAAATCACCTGCTTCACTCAGGACTTGTTGACTTGAGTGTAACAGTTCATGAAAAACGCCTCAGGATGGTGCTCGTGTCACATCAAAAAACAACAGAAAGCGTTCAGTACACCACCTACAGGACACATGACTCCTGTCAGCATCTATAAACCTGATCTGAATGTGAGCTAACAGCAGCAACAAGCTGGACTGTGCAGCCTCTGCAGTTTTGCCTCTTACAGGATGAAGTTTATAGCAAAATGCATGTCTCTAACATGTAATAAAAATCCCATCTGACATTAGAAAATGATTAACAGCACAACATGTAAATAGTAAGAAGCTATTAACCTGATAAAAACTGGTAGAGAAGAGTAGAATATAACATTAATTGTCTCATGGGGCTATTTGGCTTATAGACAGCACTATATCGCAATGTCTCCAAACCAAACTAAAACTGGATTAAACTAAACAGGATAGACATGTTTGGACTATTGGTGCACTTGGGGTTGGATGATATGGTAGATAAAGAGTGTAGAATCAGAATCAGAGACTGCTTCATCACCAAGTTGTTTTAACATAAACCAGGGATTTGTTTTGGAGACTAGGTGCTCAACAACAATAAACAAAAATCTATATAAATATAAAGTTAAAGAAAAAGAAAAATATGAAATTGACATAATAAATTATTTACATGTGCAGTAAAAAAAATCCGATGTTGTGCAAACATGGCTCCAGGACCATCAAAATGTTTTGAGTCAGTGTCAGTGAGGTCCTGGGCCTTTTTGAAGAACCCACTGCAGAAATAGGTCATATTGCGAGAGGTTTTGGTCCTGATGGACCGCAGCCTCCTGCCAGAGGGGAGAGTCTGATCCAGAGTGGGAGGAGTCAGCCGCAATCTTTCCTGCTCCCCTCGGAGTCCTGGAGGCGTACAGGTCCTGAAGAGAAGGAAGATTGCAGCCAATCACCTTCTCTGCAGAGCGAATGATGCGCTGCAGCCTGCCCTCGTCCCTGGCGGTGGCAGCAGCGTACCAGATGGTGATGGAGGAGGAGAGGATGGACTCAGTGATGGCGGTGTTGAAGTGCACCATCATTGTCTTTGGCAGGCTGAACTTCTTCAGCTGCTGCAGGAAGTACATCCTCTGCTGGGCCTTCTTGGTGAGGGAGGTGATGTTCAGCTCCCACTTGAGGTCCTGGGAGATGATGGTGTCCAGGAAGCGGAAGGAGTCCACAGTGGTGACTGGGGAGTCACGCAGGATGATGGGGGGAGGGTGGGGCTGGGCTCTTTATGAAGTCCACGACCATCTCCACTGTCTCCAGACTGTTCTGGCTGCACCGGGTCACCAGATGGTCGATCTCCCACCTGTAGGCGGACTCATCCCCACCTGAGATGAGCCCAATGAGGGTGGTGTCATCCGCAAACTTCAGGAGCTTGACGGACTGGTGACTGGAGGTGCAGCTGTTGGTGTACAGGGAGAAGAGCAGAGGGGAAAGAACGCAGCCCTGAGGGGAACCGGTGCTGATGGTCCTGGAGTTTGAGATGTTTTTCCCAGCTTCTTGTGCTGCCTCCTGTCAGACAGGAAGTCTATGATCCACCTGTAGGGAGAGCTTATACTGCAGCAGGGCCGGGATGATGGTGTTGAAAAGTGCCCTCAACTGTGGACAAAACACAATGCAGGGCCTTATAGGCTGCCCAACATGCTAGAAATTCAGATGGCCTCTACGTGCCTCTGAATGTGTAACTAGTTCCCTGTGTGTTTTTATTACAGAGTAGTTATACTTTAAATCTGAGACACATGATAAAACAATTTTAATCTTAACCAAGGTGTGAAGGTGTTTCAATGTAAGTTACACTTTATTTTCATATATATTGAACCCAGGACTTTCTTGCTCTGAGGCCACATTGTTATCCACTGGACCACTGTAAATGCATCACAACTTTCTGTGTGTTGGTGTCCTTTTTATTTTTATTTTTCAATATCGTCTGGTGTTGGTTTTTTCTGTTGAAAGCTGTTTGAGGTGTCTCCTTATTCACAAACACCTGTGAGCAGCCCTACAGACACTCAAACTACATCAAGACGAGCAGAACAGAAACAAGGATCTCAGTTTACAGAACATGATATCTAATATTTCAGGATCTTGAGGCTGAATAAACCTTCTAGTGCTCATCCACATTCCTGTTTTGAGAAGACAGATCAGTTTAAAGGATTTATTTCAGTACACAAATAAAAACAAATAGGCTTCCCACATCACATGATAGAAATCACCTGCTTCACTCAGGACTTGTTGACTTGAGTGTAACAGTTCATGAAAAACGCCTCAGGATGGTGCTCGTGTCACATCAAAAAACCAACAGAAAGCGTTCAGTACACCACCTACAGGACACATGACTCCTGTCAGCATCTATAAACCTGATCTGAATGTGAGCTAACAGCAGCAACAAGCTGGACTGTGCAGCCTCTGCAGTTTTCCCCCCAATATTAGAAAATGATTAACAACACGCCTTTACACAGTTATAAACTCTTAACCTGACAAAACTGGTAGAGAAGAGTGTAAAATTCATGGTCTCATGGGGTAATTTAGCTTACAGACCGCAGGCTCTAGCAAAAGGCTAATATTCAAACTCACTTTGTTCAATGTTAAATTGACCGAAAAATCGTTTGTCACTTGACACAGAGAAACTGTTCTTGAACCTGAACCTACTTCAAACCTCCACGCTGCTGAGGTGACCAAGACCAGGAATCTCTACCAGCTCTAGGCCCTGACCTCTGACCTCTGAAGTTCTTGTAGAGCTTAGACGACAACAAACTGGTTCCTGCAGTCAAGAAACTCAGTTTATTCCTTTTTAACCTGATGTATGTTAATGTTTGAAGATGTTCATGCTGCTCACACACATCAGTGAACATGAGTATGGAGTCCAGATTGACGCTGACACAGTTTTTCTAAAACAGCATGTTTCTTTATGAACCCCCATCAGGTGATTACATGTTAAACAATCACATTTCTCTCTGAAATCATCTTCACATAATAAACAACATGACAAGCCAAATACGCTGTATAAACATACCATGAGGCCTTATTGAGAAATAGAAACACCACATTTTTTATTTATGTAATACTGAACACGTGTAGAAAGTGAAAATGTGATTATAACATGGCAATAAAAATGGTCAAATATCTTAGATTAAATAAGGATAAATGACAAGAACTCTCTTTTCTGACGAAGTAGTATATGGCCAAAAGTATGTGGACACGCCTGATGTCTATAGTGTACATGTCTGAAATTACAGTTTGCAACCTTTGTGTTTATTTATTTGCCAACATTTTACTTCAAGTATTTTTGTATTTTAAATTTAAATAAGTAGATACAAAGTTCCTGAAAGGTCTGAAACACTTTCAGCTGCAGATTTTTTTTTTCAACCACGTGTCGGAAATATTCTGAGGTCGTTGTTTTTCTTCTTCTGCGTCTACTGACGGATGTTTGTCAGATTCTGACCTCAGAGCTTCACGCTGCTGCAGCCTCGTTTCTTTTTACCTCATGCACATTCTGCTGCAGACTTCCTGTCGGCGGTGAAGCTGCAGAAAACAACAAACAAAAAACCAACAAACAAACAAATTACTTTCCATTACCGTTATTGTTGACACAGAGTCACGAGGTTAGTGTCACAGCAGGTCACACGGGGTTAAATTCTACCTTCATCATAAAGATGATGATTTTTACTTCTATAAACATTTGTAGAGGGACATTAGACAATACCATGTCAACCAGATGTTTGAAAATATAAACACAGTGATGTTATATTTGACAAACACAATAAGTGTATAAAGTATTGTACAAATAAAAACTGATGTCACAGTGGACCAATAAAAAAGAGTCTGTGTTGTTGAGTGGGTGAAGTGGCCAAGGGCCCCCGAAAGCTTCAAGTATAATATCAAATGGTTCCTATATTATTATGTATTTTTGTGGCTCCATCTTTTAGAGGGGTCATGTGTCAAAATCTGTCTCTGGCACCTTAATTTGTAGTTCATATGTACGGATTGTGCTCACATGGTGCATTTTACTAAAAAAAGTTTCATCAAACTAACATACAGAAAACCTGGGGCAGGTAGTTTTCCTGCTTTTCCTGAATACTGGTTGGACTTTACTGTGTTTTATGCATCATGCCTGAAGGGAACATGGAGGCAACAGGGGCCAAACAGCAATTTGGGGGGCAAAACTCATCGAGCTGGCTTTAACATTAAGAAAAGAAAAGAATGGAGATGAAAAAAGAAAATCCCATGTGGTGCATGTTTATAAATAAGTATAATATTTACAATATTTGCAAAACAGGAAGTGCTACCAAAGTGTAGGGAAAGGACAAATAACAAAACATAAACATAAACATGACAATAAACCTGAATTTATCCACAGAAGGATCAGACAGAGCTATGTGCAAACTGAATATAAAACCACATGATTCAGAGCTCCATGGGCCCCTGGTGACTCATCTCATAGGCCCCAAGCTGAAACAACACACACCACAAAGCAGATCTCATTGTTTTACAGGTTTTCTGTGTGTTGATTTGATTAAACACAACTTTATTTAGGGGCATTAACCATGTGAGCGGAATGTACATTGAAAAGGTGTTAAAACTAAATAGATTTACTCCGTACTTAAGTAAAATTTTAATGTATTTGTACTTTACATGGATACTTCAGTTTAATTCTACTTTTTACTCCACTGTCACATTTATCTGACATCTAAACTTACTTCTTACTTTGCAGATAAGCATTTTATATAAAAAAAAAACATCTGATCATGAAGTATTTAAAACCAGCTCCATCCATTTCAATAAGGTACAACATTAAAATGCTGTTGACACATAAATGAATTATCTAACATTACTATCTACCGATCAGCCATAATATTATGACCACTGACAGGGGAAGTGAATAACACTGATTATCTGTCAGTTTGTGGCATTTATCAAGCACCAGGTGAACATTGTGCCCTCATAGTTGATGTGTTAGAAGCAGCTGACAATGGACGAAAGTTGGGGTACATCCTGGACAGGCTGCCGCTTCATCGCAAGGCCACAAATATACAAACAACCACCCACACTCACACCTAAGGGCAATTTGGGGTCACCTTTTACCCTAGCCCTAGCTTTGGACAGTGGGGGGAAGCCTGAGCACCCGGAGAGAACTCACGCAGACACGGGGAGAACATGCAAACTCTAAACATAAAGGCCGGGACGATTGAGGTTCGAACCCCAGACCCTCTTGCTCTGGGCCGACAGTGGCCCCCATATATATTGTTTTTTTAAAGTAAATTTTATTCTATTCAAGATATTTGTTTGAATAAATCGTTGTATATATGTTATATGTATATAGTATGAAGGGGCAACAACTTAAATTTCATTGTGCAACCCTTGTAAAATAACAAATACTGTTAAATGACTTTGACCTTGAGACTAAATGACATATTAATGTGCAGGGTAACAAGTTTCTTTCCAATATTGCCATTATTATTATCATAATCACTCTCAGCACTTTGCTTGGCTCCCAGGAGCAGCGAGGACTCCCTGATGAACTCCCTCACCTGCGTCGCTGTTATTATTACAGAGCAAACCAGCAAAGTTCAGCCGGGTAAAAAACAGCTCGACCTGCTGAAAGTCACTCTTTTGTTTTGTTTGACTACATCCGTCATTGTGAGTTGATTTCTTTCGTTTCGTTTCTTTTAATATTTAAATCCAAACGCAAAGAGAAAATGTGCAGAAACATGCAGATGAACAAAAAGACCAAAACAAATATATAGATATAAGATATAATGATAAGAAACAATGGACAACATTATCCATTAACTATCTATTATCTCAGGAACCCTCTGGGAAGAAAATCATTTTTATCTTCTCTTTCAGTCCCTTATATTGTTTCTTTTTTTGTTTGCATCCATGTGCAATAAATAAAAACCCCTTCAACATCTAAATTTGTATTTCATTCTTATATAAAGTGCCACCGTTAGATTAATATAAACAATATATTTTTATGAGCATGAATACTAACAGAAAACGAGCAGAGGAGCCTGGTTGTTATTAGCGCTGCACTAGAAGAATTTTACTGTTAGAAAATCAAGAATAAAATGCAAAGCTGAATGGTACTGATCTGGAATAAATATGGAACAAAATAAAATGCACAGTAGATGTGAGGGCCTTGTGGAGGCTTCAGGCACCTGAGCAGCTGTTTGTCCACCTGGTTCTCAGATACACCTGAATACTATATTATCACATAAGAACAGTGTGACCTGCTGCACTGATGGTTTATATTTAGGCGTCTGATCTGTTTTCTCACGCTGATTCTGAGGCCACACCTGATGATGCGTCTTCACCTCAGCACCGCCTGACCTCGATATCCCCGCCCACATGCACACACATCCTGTCCCAGCAGCCTTTGAGGCAGAAACCACTGCCGCCTTCGTCTGTGACACAGGCGTCTTCGCGCAGCTCGTCTTCATCAGCGACCACATCCTGTGGAAACAGTGAGGCAGAAGATTTTCCAGCAGCAGCAGCAGCAGCCAATCAGGTCGCAGATACAATCCGCAGAATGAGAAACATGATTTACACTTTTAAAAAAACAATTTTTTTTACAGTGTAATAAACCCAAGAGATGTTCCTAAGTATGCATAACTAATATCAATGTGTACGTTTTCCCTTTCATGCTTTTTTATATTTATTCAGTTACTTATTTTTATCATGTATTTATTTCAACATATTAATAATCTTAATAAATACTTCTTAAAGTAACCATGACCTTCCTTGTGTTCAGTATAAATGCTGACTCTTGTGGTTTGAACACAAAGAGGACGTCATCCTTGTCTTCCACCTCATGAGGTCACTTCAATCTGCAAAGTCAGTCTGAACACTGATGATTTCATTCAGACCAATCACACCACAGTACACAATATTATTTAAAAAACAATGTCACTGTGTCAGTCAACACATGTTCTCCTGCAGTGTTTAAAGGGGTTAAGTGAAGTAATTTTGCTCAACAGACACCTAAACACATAAACATGTTTAAAATCACAGTGAATTTAAATTTAATAGAATATAATTCTGTTCATCATTCTAGGTACATTTTGTTATCCAACACTTCATGTATCTCAACTCATTTGTGCTCATTTATTGAAGATTTGGGAGCATGTGTTGAACAGACCACAGTATTTCCTGATACAATAAAGACAACTCTCCACTGCACTGTACATGTTTATATGTGATTTCTGCTAATAACAGTTATTCTGTGATTTTCAAACATGGTCATTCAACCCTGGCTGCTCAGTTTCAGCAACTCTCAGAGTGATGACTTTCTTTCTGACCTGGTTTATGCAAATACCTGCACACTACATGGCTACAAGTATGTGTGACGGTGTAACATGGGATTGAGACTCCATGTTCATTAACCTGCTGCACTACCGGCCTCCACTCTTTAGGTTTTAAGCTTGAACCTGCAGCAGGGATTTGCTCCCTTTCAGACACAAGACATTCAGTGAGGTCCAGCACTGATGTTGGTGATCAGGTTTGGCTCTCAGTTGTGGGTCCAGTTCTGTCCAGTCAGGTTCTTCCACACCAAACTGGGAAAACCATTTCTTTATGGAGCTGCTTTGTGTCATGTTTAAACAGGAAAGAAACTGCTGACACGAAGCTGGAAAGATAACGTTTTCTAATATATCAGAGTATGCTGCAGGATTAAGATTTAACTTTATTGGACCCAGTCAAAAACAGTAGAGTCGCCTGTCCACATACTTTTGGCCACATAGTGAGGTGTGCTTCAGCAGCTTTAGAGAGTTCTAACTTAGACGTGATGTTTTTTTGTTCAGCCGCATATCGCAGATCTGATTCAATTCACAGATGAAACCAGAGCAGGAAGTCGTCCGTCACACGTCACATCTCAGATGAATCTAATGATTATTATTGGTCTGAGGACGGCGCCACAGCAGTCTGTACATAACAACATGATATCAAACACAATAACTCCTCTAACTGCACACGAGATGTTTGGTAGTCCAAACGTTCACACGCAGGAGGATGACGCACGCTCAATTTACAACCGGGACACTGAAGATCACACTTGGACACACTTGTTATCTTCACTGTAATGTATATTTACAATAAAACTAAATTAAATATCACATCAAAGTGCCTTTTAATTGATGTAATTTATTAATGTAATTTTAATTAATGTCATTTAAGGTGCATAAACTGTATGTATGTTACTGCAATGTGGTGAGATGTTGACATGTGAGGAGCCCAAAGCTCCACAGAGCAGCTCTGTTGTTAAACTGTCCTGTAAAAACATGAAGCTTCACCTTCAGGCAAACCAAATATCAGATTTAGACACCTACACCAACGTTTGTTTGACCCTCTGTGTCAAACTCCACAGAGACATCAGAGCCAATGAGCTGCTGACAGCTGAAAGCTCTTACCCTGCTAACGTTCCCAGCTGCCCCGAGTCTGTCCTGCACGGTCCTGACTCGAACAGAGATGCTAGCCAGCGCGTCTCTTAAGGTTTCCTCGCTGCACAGCTCCTCACTTCTGAAACATAACAGCAAATTTTACAGTTGACTTTATTTATAATAAATCCATCACATATTAAAAAAATCAGGTGGTGAACTTGTCATCTGAAGATGAAGTGAACGGCTCCAGAATAAAGTTTAAAACAATTTTGAGTCTGACTCAAAGTCTTTACCGTCACGTCTGCTCCACACACAGAAAACTGACAAATTATGATGTATTATTACAGTTTAAGCTACCCAGCAGTATATGTGGCCGTTACAGTGAGCTCCACCTTTACCAGCTGAAAACACATGAATGGACAAATAATTATAGTTCAAACATTAAATTATTCTGAATATTTTTCATGATGCTTTTACTTTTGGTACTCAGAGTATATTTTGATGGAAATACTTTTTTGTGAGTTTGAGTATTTCTTCTACTTTTCTGTCACAGCTGAACAAACTTAACAAACACACAGCAGAACTGTTATTAATTTTCAGCTTCTTTATTTTCTTTGTGTCCACCTACAGCACACTGGAAACCTGCTTAGAATGAGGATGGAGTTTGTAGCAGAGACACAATCATCATAAATGATTTCTGCTGCTCGTCCTGGACTCAAGGATGATGTACGAATGTATCTGACATAGATATTATTAACAAAAATAACATGCTGTGTTTTATGTTTTATGTATTGCTGTCTTTGTTTTTTGGTGCCTTGTTATATGTATAAGTTTCGCTGTTCCTGTTCTAATGTATTTTACGTAGCTGTCAGTACATTACACATTACACTACAGTTGAAAATGAGCCAAGCTGGCTAAACTGGCACATTTACAGAAATGTCCATTAATGTGCATTGTCCCTGTAACTTGTCCCTGTAAACTGCATAAATAAAAAAATAAATGTGAAGACGCTTATTTCTGATCCCAAGTGAAGCCCTAAAAATAAAAATAAAATAAACGGTAAAAACTAAAGCTCAGCACTGAATCAGTCTGTCACTATTTAAATACAAGTGTTTTATTTATTTACTTGTTCTGAGTGTAACATTAAAAAAATAAATCATAAATCAATTATCCTACTTATGATATTTATAGGTTATATTACACTCTGGGGCCGTGCCAGTGGAAAACAGGTGGTGTGGAAGTGGGCTGAGATCTCACAGCTGTGAGTTACACTCTGTGGTTTTCTTCATTTCCATTCAGTCTGGTTGTGCAACACATTCAGTGATCAGACTGACAAAGTTAGGATTCATTTCCTCACAATCCGATGCCCTGAATTACTTTGTTTATAGCTGAACTATAGACGTTCATCACAGAACATGAACACATTTTCCATCTTTACAACCTCCAGCTTTCTCAGTAAAATGTCAGAATGATAAGAAAATTTATGACCAAGAGTTGTTTCGAGAAGATGACTGAAGTCTCTGTTTGTTTCGATGTTGATGTTAATGAGTTTCATTATTAATATGTAAGAACTCTAAGTTCGATTAAGGATTTAATTACAATCTTAAACTGAACATTTTAAGCTGCAGGAAGTTGTGTTTTGACAGTAACTGTTAACATATTAATGTATGTGACCCTCCAAAGGTTCACCAGGATTCACTTGGTGCAGAAGTCTGTGTTTTGTTCAGCTTTCTTTCTGTGTGGAGGGCTGATGGAGGCTGAAGAGTTTTATAGTGCTCATTCACTCACTCACCTACAATAAGCAACACTGACTACTAAGCTTGCGAGGACTCTGTTCAACCACATATACTCTTAGATAATCTTTGTTATCACGTGACATGACAGCATCCTGTGTTTAAGATGATAAGCTTCAGGTTAGAAGATGTTTTGGACAACATTTGGGTATAAAAACATTATAATTTAAATATTTATGGCCTTCATGTAAAGCGCTGTAACTCTGTTTGATACGTGCTGCATAAATAAAGTTTATTGTTATTATTATTTAGGATTAGATTGGATGGAAAGAGCAGCAAGTGTGTGACGCTGTTTGGTCTGCCAATGAGAGCAGAGTGTGAGGCAGCTCTGTGGACCAGTGCCGACCAGTGTGAGAGTTTAATACTGTGGTCTTTTAATTTGCTAGTTCTGTGTTTTCAGTTAAAACCCGTATCTTCGTTTTTGCTTGAGTAGTTCATTGTGAGAGTATTAATTGATTGTTATCTTATTGTTTGCACATAATCTGTTTTTGTCAGCTTATTAAGACCCATATTTACAATTATTGTTGGGCCCCAACCTCAAGTGGCTATAAGATGGGAGCAAAGGAGGAAGTCAGGACTTTAATCCAGGAGTCCTGTATGAAACCAAGTTAACAATGAGTAGTTTTTAAATAACCTGACATATGTAAAACACCTATTTTAACCCAAACCACCTGCATCTATCCTAGCCTAAACCTAACCAAGTAATTTGGTTGTATAAACCTGACCAATAGGCGATAAGTTTACAACGTGAACGACGTGTTTAACGTCCACAGGGCACAGAAACTGAACGCTGTGAGTTGGCACTTATTCATCCAAAATTCATGCCTTTCGAGCGTCGACCAAAGCATGCATTTTGGCGCCCCGGCAATAAATGCAGTGTAACTTCGGTATAGTTAATCACAAAGTTCTATGGGCCCCGGCCATGGCTTCACCACTGCACCTGCAATACAGTTTTTTTATTGAATGTCTCAAAATTGTCAAACACTTGTGTCCATTTTAAGCTTCCAACTGGTTTAACTGCAACCCTGACTCATAAAAATGATGGTTAGATATTGATAAAAACACTTAAGGCTTGAAGCACGAGAGGACACGTTTACTTTTTACATTATTACATTATTTAGCTGACGCTTTTCTCCAAAGCGACTTACAACTGCTATACATGTCAGAGGTCACACGCCTCTGGAGGCCACTTTCCCCCTGATCAAAGAGTATTTGTTCCTTAGGACTCAGAGTCCTGCACTTTATACACACACATACTATGTTGTGTATTTCTACATTTAATCTATTCAGGTTAAAATATCCTCTCTTTCAAGGTTTAAAACTGAAATTGGTCCTCACAAAGACAGAAGTGTAACAGCACACACACACACTCTTATCTCTGCATTGCTGGTGTTTTCTGTGCAGCAGAATAAACAGGAAACCACAGACAGAATCGCAGCTCGAACCAGTTTGAGCTGCTCTGCTGATCACAAACACTGATTACCGTTTGTTTAATTAATTTGTTGGTTAGGTGTCACATCAACAACATGTGTTGTTGATGTGACACATGTGACATGTGAGAGTTTTAACTCATAAACAAAACAACTAACAACAAACTAATTTAATTGAAATACTGCAAACAGTCTGACTGGGAAGTTTCTTTTCCATCTAACAGTTCAGATCTGTGAACCAGAGAAGAGCCACTGAGAGCAGTTACTGAGAACCTGCCTACATGATGAAGGAAATTATTGAAATGACAACTTTATGATCATTTGTTCCTTAAATGACTCAATTAATTCCTCTAAATTAACATGTTCATTTCTCAGTATCTTAGTTCGTACACTCAGATTTACAGTAAGAAGTTTTTAACAGCCCACATTTTTACTAACAGCATCAATAATGGCTCGATTGTATGTTTTATTTCATTATGAGAAGGATTAAATTAAATCACATGTGCAAAAATGATTTTCATTGTTGTCCTTGTTGAAAAGAACAAAGACACAAGACCTCAAGTTATTTTTAAAGTCATAACTCTCAGCTCACACATTCAGTGTGTATATAAATACACACACAATATAAATATATGTGATATACACATTATTTGCTTTTCAAAAGTGGTACATAAAGAAACTGGAAAGTGTGCAGACTGTGATTTCTGCAGGATATATGTATCAAATGTGTGTCTGACTTTTTTTCTGCATAAGTCACAGAACGAAGGCTTTTTGATGCAAATTTATTCCAAAAACAATGTAAAATAACGAGTGGAGTTAAACCTCCGCAAAAGTCCAACAAACCCGACCAAAATGGCGATCTTACATTTCAGTGTGCATGTTTCTCTCAGCGAGCCATCGTTAATGTTTTAGTTCCACCTGTGTGTTTCCTGCTATGACTCTACAGTGTGATGTTGATCTCAGGCTGACAGAAAACAGAATCAAAACAGTAAAAATGTCCTAACTCTCACCAGAGCTTCTGAAGAACCAACAGGTGGTTGAAACTGCTGCTTTAATGGCTTCACTCTGGTCTGCATCTACTGTAGTATCATTTGTCCTCCTGTGTTTTCCCAACATTGTTTAGTGTTTAAATTCACCGACTGTAGAAGTCAGGACAGCCCATTCTTAAAGTTGCAAATGACACGTTTCTTGATTTTACACAACCCCAGCAAGTCTGCTAATTTTTGTATGTGAATGAATGAATGAATGGCAGTTTTCCTCACAACAGCAGCTGGCCTCATCAACAAGGCCCGGGACCCTGCTGACAGCAACTCTCATCCAGCCCCGCAGATACGACGTGTTATTACATAAACGTAATAATGCCTCACATCAACACATATTCACATTCTTTACAGTTTATACTGCAAACTCTCTTCTTCTGTACAGATCTGTTCATGTTTCTTTGCTCAAGGCAAATTCCTTATAAGTGAAAACCTACCTGCTAATAAACCTGATTCTGCTTCATACAGTAAAAACATACAGTGTTCAACATTTTAAGAGGTAAAACTTGCAAACATACAAATATGTTCAGTATAAAAATAACCATCTTTATTTTTGCTTGTGCAGTCACTCAGTTGTTTTCTGTAAACGTGAGTCACTCAAACTCTGCAGGCTCTTAGATTCAGATTCAGACCGTCAGTGTGTTTAATGACACACACTGATATTACAGTTTGACTCAGTCTTTCAAACAGAAACACATCAGCACCTCCGCAGAAAAACACAGCAGGCTTTCTCATTTCTCAGATGAGAGCTGGAGGAGTCGAGGAGGAGAGAGGAGTTGAGGAAACGGGCATTTCACTGATACGATTAAATGATTTAGAGAAGAGGACGCGTGTTGTGTAGGTATTTATGGAACTGCTGGGAGTGACGTCACTGATGTTTGGTCCTGCTGCTGAAACTCTGCTGGTAGCACCACTTAACCAAACGCCTCAGAGCTCCTTTTACTGTGACGTCAGTTAAATATGAGCTGTTGCACAGCTGCATCATCTGTCCATAGATCTGAGCCTGCTGTTGTGATCTCTGTCAGATGAGCAGACCTGCTGTCGGCTCTAAAGGCTACAGATCAGATCTGATGTCTGTGACCGTCATAACACGTGGAAACATCTCTAGGTTCCAATAAACATTATAGCATCTGTTGAAAACAGTCACAGATTACTGCAGCCTCATCATTCACTACACAGAAATAGTACAACGTGAAATACAGCAGGTCAGTGCTGAAGGCTCTGGTCGATAATACGGTCTAATAATTTGAGATTAGCAGCTGAACTGGTGTGATGCGTTGATTGGCTCAGACATCTGAATCTGAATATCTCATGTATGTATAACCCCCAGAGACCAGCACCTGCGTGGACATTTTACCTCCACGGGTCGCTGTAGTTTGCCGGGAGATTTCTTGATTGTGTTATATTGATGTGTGAGTGTTTTCTTTAACGATTTCCTTTAATGACCAGAGAGGCTGCTGTCAGTCATTTAAACATTTCCACATGCAGTAATGCTGCAGCAAATATCGTGGAACATAACAAAACCACAGTAATAACCTTGACTGGACAGACAGGAAACTCTCTGGAAGGAACAAAACTTTTAGCTTCTGAAGCATTTGTTTAGACGCTCTGAGGGAGCCGGCTGCTTTACACAGAACATAAATAAACATTAGATCCTGACTGATCCCGAGATAAATAACTTGTAACTGTAGATGTGCCTCGTGCGTAATTGCACACAGCATCTCTCTTAATGGGGAGACGCTTCACCAGCCACTATTCACAGTGTTCATTTTTATGATCCTGCTGCACATCTGCACATCACATTCAACAATAACAACCCTGATATCAAAGTGAAATTACATTAAAGAATGGTGAAGGGCAGAAAATAAAATTGTGCATGTGATTATCTTAAATAACCAGTACAACTTATGAATCCTCCAGGAACACTGTGGGTTGGTGTATAATCCAGCTGCGTGTCTTTAAAGAATCACATCTGCCTAAAAGACTTCTGGAAAGGATACACTGGTGTTTAGCTCCTCCGGCTAACCTCCTCAGTCCTCGATTCTCATTACTTGAGGTACATTTTAGGTAGATCGAGGTGCATTGAGATCAATTTCTGGGTCTCACACACAGAGAAATAAGGTATCATTTCTGTTCCCTAAAGGTACATTTGTAAAAAAAGTACCCTGTAATGGTCCTTAAGGTGTTAACTGTGGACCTTTGTTTATTTTTAAAGGTACAGAATCATTGCTGACAGCAAAGGGTACATAACTGTACCTTTAACAAGCTTAACGTACAGGCAAATGATGCAGAAAATCAGTGATCCCTCGCCCCCAGGACATACAGGGTTGGCGATGGGCCAGTGGATAAGACACATGCCATTGGTGTGAGAGACCTGGGTTCAATACCCACTGTGACACATCCACTAATGTGTCCCTGAGCGAGACACTTGACCCGTTGTTGCTCCAGAGGCGTGCCACTTCTGATACAAATAGGAATTGTGAATTGCTTCGGATAATTGTAAAGGTACATTTTTGTCTCTAGGGGTGCAGAAATCTTATTTTAGAGGTATAGTCCTCGTACCCTGCTAGGGTACAGCTGGAGCGGCAAAGCATTTGTACCTTTTTAGGTCCATTCCTGTGCCTTGATTTCTCTTTGTGCAGGCTCGAGGATCGAGGAGGCACAAATTAGGGAAATGAGAAAGGCCCAGTGACTGACATCACAGGTGTCTGCTTTTCTTATCACATGACACATCCTGGTGAGACATAGATAGATGGTAAAACTTGCATTAAAGTAAAATCCCTTTCTTTTTATATTCTGGTTTTTGTTTTCTGAAACATTCTCTCATGTCAACCGAACTTCAGAATGTAACCTTTCAATTTTAACAGATTTAGCTTCCTTAATATTTAAACAGGAGAATCGCACAGTGTGCACAGCAGCTGCTCCTGGTTTTGGGTCTTTAAACACATCATCCCAATCAGTTTCTTACTGTGAGTGATCAGATCTTATATGACCATGCTATTTTCTGGAACTTATTTGGACGAATCAGGATTCAGCAACGTTTGAATCAGAATGCGATGCTACTTGGTTGATTGTCAATCAAATCTGATTAAAACACTCCCACACAGCTGACTGTGCTTTGACTTGAGTTCTCCCCCGAGCACAAAGCCAGGAGGCTGGTTAATGTGCTGGAATCAACTAACACATTTGGGCCCCACAGTGCATCTTAAGGTTTTCTCAGTATAAAATAAAACCATTAACTGCAACAACAAGAAAGCTTAAAACCAATTTTTGCCTCTCACAGCACAAAATCACTAAGGGCCCCTGGGCATAGAAGGCCCCTCATTGGACCTACAGTAGACCCTCATTCTTTGTTTATTGTAGATGATTTTAAATGTGAGCTTTGATTCTTAAAGAAGAAAAGTTACTGGCATGACGGTCACTTCGTCCACATCGACACTTTGGGCCCCTGGGCCTGTTCAGTAATCCATCCATAGTACACATTATCTCAATAGTATGTGGACACTGAAGGATTTCATCCACAATGATTTCTGCCTTTGTCATTATTCTCTCAGGCTTCCCAGGTGTTTAATATTAATTTACTTTAATATGTATTTTCATGCACTTTTTTCACTTTATTACAACACATTTCAAACTTAATAATAGAATAATAATATTTGTTCATGCACAATCTATAATCTGTAATTTCATGGACAGAAGAACAGTTTAAAAGGGGGAAATATTTTAGTATTATTTTCTTTAATTATTATTATTATTATTATAACTACAGATAGAGCAGAAACATCTGTGTGAAGTCATCAATGTCAACAAAACAGGAATAGTAAAAGCAGAAATTATGGATTAAAAAAAACAACATAATCATAAATCCTTTTTCAGTTTTTATTATAATGTCACAGAGCAGAGTTTTTTAAAGTTTTCTTTTGAGTTTTTTACTGAAAGCAAAACAAACTGCATGTCAAAATGTAACTGTGATATTTACATCAGCAGGACAGAAAGAGTCCAAATTCAATCATTAAAAGCAAAATGAAAATCATCTCCAAACTATATAAAGATTACATGTTTTACAGAATGCCTTCATGTCTGTCAGCAGTGTGATATTAACAGGTGATACGATATTTTTACATATTACTATACATGATGCAGATACACAAGACAGCGAGTTAAGCAATGACTCAAATCGATCATAAACTTGTTCTGTGAATCCGTCATCATGAAGTTTTTCTCTAGTGAAGATCTGAAGAGTTCCTGTAAGATAAAACACAAAAATTAATCATTAATGTGACCTGAAACAGCTTTAAAATACATAATTCCAGATTTCTTCCATTTTATCAAGATGTACAGAGTCAAAGCAGAGCCTAAATATACATATAAAGGAAAAAAACTGTTAATGAAAATCAGCTTTTACAAACATTTACAGATTATTTGTCTCCATACAGACGAGTCTATACAACATACAAAGGGAACCACGTCCAGAATAACCATCTAAGCCACTGATTGGGAAATTTGGTTAAGATATCTAAAATGTCCACTGTTGCATCCATTCAAAACAACTATGGTCAGCACCAAAGGTCAAATTTGCACAAAGACAGAACTCAATAAGATGTAATGGAATTTCACGACACAAAGTTCAGGTAGAAACTTTGATGTTCACCTTGGTTTTCTCCTCCACATCAGTGGTTTAGATGATCTGGATATACTGGACTTGTTTTATTTCTTGTGGACGAAGTTGCGTAAAAATTCAGTCTTCTTGTGTCCCTCCTCTGTAAATCATGTCCATAATGGAAACACTGTCTCCTAAAAATGATCTAATTTGCATATATGATTTGTGGAAGATTTTTATATTGGACATATGTGCAAACTGATGATGGACAAATAACTGAAAACAATTTTTTTAGTTTAAAAAAAAAACCCACACTGCTACTGTCAATGAAGCTTTTAAATTGAAACACTTTCAGCAGATATTTTACATTAAAAGAAGGGGTTATGCCATTTGAGCTGCTGGAAGGCTTTTAATCTGAAAAAATACGAGGTTTGTTAATGGGAGTTAATGATTTGGTCTATAAAACACCAGAAAACATAATAAAATGTGACAGTTTCCGAGAGTCCAAGGTGACGTCTTGTTATCGATCAGAATAGTTGCCAATTACGTTTGTCAATCAACTCATTGTTGCAGCTCCAAAAATTCAGAATATAGTGCTGCTCAACGGTAAAAGTGTTTTGAACGGAGCGGTGGGTGTGACATGACTCAGTTGTATTTACAGAATTAATGCTTTGGAAATCAACATTATCCTGAATTTATCAAGATAACACGTCTTGGAAGAAAGGTTGAGTTTGTTTCAACAGCAAATAAACAGAAGCAGATCTGAAACAGAGAGGACTCTTTAAAAAATGTAAGTAAGTATACTCATAAAACAGGGGAAAACTTTGTACTCACACTGACTGATCCACAGCCGGAGGCTCATCACGATGTTGAAGACGACGGTCTTGAAAAACATCAGCCTGAGGATCGTGATGGTCAGAGTGATGCCGTTCACTGTCGGATCTGCAATCAACAACATCACAAACGTTAAACCAAAACACAAACAGAGCTTTGTAAACCCAGAGGCAACTGTTTAATCAGATTAAATACAAACCTAGCTCCAAAGTTTCTTCGCACAAACCGTCACCATCCGTCTCTGAAAGATATCAGACACAAAATGATTATTAGCTTTGAGAAATGCATTGATGTTTCAGAACCCCATCATTTACAACAAGCTCCAAAAGCAACAGCGTTCGCACCGTTTTTGATTTACATGTCTGCATTTAAACTTTTTCATTTTGGTCATTTTCCATAATCAGTCACACTTTTTAATTTTCTGTGTTCAAATCCGTTTTCCTTCCCTCTGGTCAGTAAAACCTTTCAATCCTCCTTTCTATCCTAGTTTTCCATTTTCTTTTTTTTCAGTTGATCCTTTAGTGTGCTGATAAAACTGATTTAATCAGGTGTCATACATATTAAATCATTTACACTTACCTTGACATTTTCCTTCACTTGTTGAATTTAACAAAGCCACCTGGTTGAACAGGCCATCTAGTGGTTCTTCTGATATCAGGACGGCCTCTGAATTATTGAATAGACCCTCATTTTTAGGGTCTAATTTTGTTGCGTTCTGTCTGCTGAAACCAGTCGCCAGGCATGCCTCTGTGTTGTTACCATCTTTCAGTTTATAGTAGGATGGCTCGAACTCATCCTCTGAAAAACACAAAAGACAGACAGCTCATTAACACACAGGAATAATGTTTAAACATTGCCAACGTAGCTGTGTATCCAGTTCAGAATAAGTGTTATGACTGAACATATTAGGAGAAAAGGAGCAAACCAAAGCACATCAAACTATAATCCAAAGAAGATGACGTCACTCACAGACACACTGTGATTGAATCACACACAGAAACATCAATTTCAGCTGAAGGTTTAAAACTGCTCATCAAAAAGGAACATTAATCATCACATCCCAAATCAGACAGCTGCTGGAAAAACTCTTTATTCCTGTTTTTGGAAGCTGAACTTAAGGTGTCCATTTTTTCAGTTGAAAGTTGTTCTATTTTTAATACAAGGATGTTTTATTCATCACTCAGTAGTATTGGCACATGTACTGTCTTTGTGCATGTTGCGTGTTTTATTATATCATAGGAATAAAGGAACATATTTTTGTTCCCCTGAACGTATATCAAGTATCAAATATCAACAAAATCACATCAATACTTTTTCAATTCAGTCAAGTATATTTTTAGCGGGTGAATTTTGTTGAATGATATGTATATTTAATTATTTTTATGCATCTGTTTTACTGCAGTAGTGTAATATATACAATATATTTACAATAAGTACACTTCGTAAAGTAGCATATTTTAAGTAAAGGTCTTGTGATACAAAGCATTTTGGTAACTCAAATGTACCCAAATGTGTAAAAAAAAAAAGCATAATTTAGCCATAATATTAGGTTTAATTGTTAATACCATTAAGTGGTGTACATGGTATTGCTCCAGTAGCATCCTGATTTGGGATACATTAGATTAGAGATCCTTTAAGAAGTGATACAAAACATTTGTGGAAACATTTAAAGAGTTATGGATGCTAATGCTAATATAAACATAAACATATGTTTGCCGTAAATGTACATTTACAGATAATTACTTACTCAACACAACGACCAGTTTTGATCCTGACCCAAACAGGATTTTGTTGTTGTTGTAATTCACACAACAGTTTGTCTAATTACGAAAATGACTCGGCATAATCTGATCTGAATGTGCATTTTTAAGTTTCAGAAACCAAAACTGTTGTTGGCTACTGTTAATGTTATCGTTAGTTTTACATTTTTAAGCAAAATAAAACAAAATGGAAACCTGATGTAAATCTCAACATGAATGTCACTATGACATTAAATTACACAATTACAACTCTGTTTAATTTTGATTCTGTTTGATTCAGAATAAGATTAAGTAACAAGAAATGTTGAAATTATTGTTGTCAGATAAAATTTAAATTTTGATATCATGTTGTTATCATAATTATATTGTTATCCATATGTTATTATTAATAGGAATTAGGAATTCAGTTCATCTCGCACTTACTTGTCAGAATAACAAGTTTAATTCCAGATCCAAAGATAGTCCTGATGTTGTCATTCACACAAAGATTTGTTTGGCAGCAAAAACACATCAACAGCTCTGATGTGACTGAGCAAAAAGTGTTTTAAACATTTCTATTAATAAAGTAAATGTGTAGTAAATGTGTTGCTGTTTTTTTATGAGAGCAAAAATTTGGATTCCCACATTATCAGTTTTGTAACAAATCTGCACAATTAAAGTTACACAGGTGACGATGTTGTCGCATTCCTTATTAGCGAGTTACTAGTTTATGTTCATTTCTGCCCTCTAATTGCATTTTATTTGTTAAATACATGATTATTAAGTTATATATGTATAGTATTTGTTTTATTAAAGTGTGTTTGGTAAATCAGTGCCTGTAAACGCTCAGTGCAGTTTCATATATAAATATTTGTAATAAAAGAATGTTATTAGGTGATTGTGCAAGTTAGCTAACATGTAGAATGTAATTTTTTAAACTTGAGTTGAAACATAGCTACAGACACAAAATCATCACTTCCACATTATTGAGAATATATTGTTATTATGCTGTCTATATACATTTTAGCGGGATTTTTAAATAATGGTTAAAGGCAAATATTAATGTGTACATCTGTTAATTTAGACAATTCACTTACTTGACAATACAAACAGTCTGATTCCCGATCCAAATAGGATTTTGAAGTTGTTGTTATTCACACAGGAACTAAACCAGTTACAAAAACCAGTGTGCTACTTCAACACAAAGCGAACCTGATTAAACTTAATGATTAGTGTCGATATGAAACTGTTCTGTATTGTGTTTTTTTAGTTACTATTTTACAAACAATTATACGTGTCGGTTATTAGTTTTATACATGTTTGGCTTTTTGTTTTAGTGTTGTGTGTTAGTATAATATAATAGTACACAGTAAACAGATAATAAGTGAATAAACTTGCATTACACTTCATTTGGTGCCAAATTATATTTTACATCCACTGCAAGATCAATGCCTCAATTGATTAGTTGACATATAATTTGTAAATAAAATCCAACCTCACCAGAGAAGTTTTGTTGCTATTTGCAACACCTCTGAGGCGAAAAAGAGATAAACCACTCCACTATTATCTAAATATCTGTGCCATTGTGAGATTTGTATTAAAATGTGAATAGAACACTTTTTAACTCACTTTTTTCGACCTGAAGTTTAGTTCCAGCACCAAATGTTAGTTTGGAGACTCCAAGTTGTGTCACACATTGTTGTGTCACTGTGCAGTTTCCCCTTCTTTAGGTTCTTTATCTTTGTACCTTTAATCTTCTACATGAGGAGGATTTCAAATATAAAACCATTATCATAATGTTATATGTTTTAAGATTTTTTGGAAAGTGAGGTATGAGAAATTAACTTTTAATAACTTCAAAGTGTTCATTGGGAGCGGGGGACAGGGTTTAGATTTAGAAACGACTTGATAACGTCCAGTAATTCAATGTAAATATCTTTGGTTTTAGTGACACACCTTGCTGTTCAGTGTCACACTTACTTGTCACGATGATAAGTTTAATTCCAGCTCCAAACACAGTCCTGATGTTATTCACACACAGATTTATCTGGCAGCAAAAACACCAGCTAACTGAGAGTGCGGGGGGGGGGGTTGGATTTTATTTTATATTATATTTTATAAATGTTTATTCATTCATCATCAACATTTATAAATAAAATAAGTGGCGGTAAGTGACAATGAATCATTACTTTCACTTAGAAACGACTAGTTTGGGTTAAAATGTGTCTGTTTGCTGAAGTAAGTGATTCCTCTGAAGAACAGAGACTCACTTTACTATCGACTAAATGTAACAATACTTTGTTTGATTATAGAAACTGTAGTTTTACACAAAGGTATTACATATGTAATGTTTGTGTAGTGAATATTTCAGTTGTGAAAGTTCGTTGATGAGTCAAAGTCAGCAGCTTCATGTTTATGGTAACTGTGTTAGTTATATTAGAAAAAGTTATGAATAAAATGTGTAATAACAAATGTAATGTGAAACAATGTGATTATCAGATCCCAACTTCAAATGTGTACTTTTTGCATTATAAAGTGTGTGATTACTAAAAAAACATAATTGCAATTATTAATGCATTTGCCAACCAGGTCTGTATAGTTATAAATATTTAAAACACACACTTACGTGACGTAACAATAACTTTGATTCCAGATCCAAACGTGAGTTTGTAGTTGTTAGTATTCACACAGCAAGTTAGCAGCATTCAAAAACCACTGAAGAACCTTCACCATACTGACGAGATATCTTGTGGTTCTTCATAAATTCAACAAATCTACATATTGTGCATATTATGACTTATATTAGGATTCATATTTGTACTATTACCATGTCGAACGCCGTTTAGATTTTTTGAATATTGTAATCTTTAGTATCTTTTAAACAAATGTTTTTTTATCACATTAACAGTCCTGTAGCTTAAGATTTGAAGAAAAACCAGAAATAAACACACACGACTCACTCAGCCACACAGTTAATTTGATCCCACGGCCAAAGGTTATTTTCCATCCACTTGTCACACAGACATTCACTCCTTCACGAAAACACCTGGAAGTCTTGTTGTTTCGGAAGTCTTGCTATAAAACTTTAGTCTATTACGACAAATTATTATTGTTTTAATGGTTTTAAATGTTGCTAAGCAATAACTGGTTTGGATGATCAGACAAGATGCAGCGATTCAAAGCTGATTATATGTAAAACCACTTGGCTGTTATTATTTTTGGACTACAGCGAGTTGTTTACGAGCATCATTTTAAAAAATACAGTGTTGGAAATGACCATTACTTTGTTAGAAAGTAAAACAGTCTTCAAACTGTGAACCTAACAGTCAAATACATTTATAAATAGAGAGATGTATCAAAGCATCACATTGTAGGAAGTGGAACCAGAAAATGTTTTGTCATTTATGAATTAATTAAACAAATACTTATCAAAAACTGCTTCTCTTGGTTAATTAATAATTACATCCCTTAATTGTTTCAACATTACATGATTACTAGTAACTAATCTCAATGGACTGTGCACACTCACTTGTTTGTATGATTAAACGGATTCCAGCTCCAAAAAAGATCTTGAATCCACCCGTATTCACACAGTCAGCTGCCCCAGCACAACAAACACCGGCAGCTCAGACAGTCGATGTTAATGTGATTAAACACTATTAAATCTCTTATTAGTGAAAGGTACATTACTGTTTGTTGCTATTGACATTTTACAGTCAACTACCTAAATGAAAGTATGAAATGTTTCATCAGTTATGGAATTGACTCTAGCCAAATCATCCTTATGAAAAATCCTAGTGATATAAATGGTGAATATTAAACATATAATGAATCGCAAATTCAAGAATGATTAACATGTTTAAAGACGCTTTAAGTAGCCTTACTTTTGTCCCTGTTCCAAACTAGATTTTGTTCCATCTGTCACTCACACAACATGAAGACACGCGTCATTATTACCTCCATGTTTGTTTGTAATGATTACACTAACTACAACTTAAACTTTTCTAAGAAGTGAAAAATGACATTATTATTACGCAAAAAGTGATGACTGTTAAATGTATACTTTAAAGATGATTAACAACTTACTGGCCTGGACTTGTACTTTTGTCCCGTTTCCAAATGTTAACTTGTTTCCAACATTCACACATTCATCAAGCCCAGAACAAAAACCATTACATACTCGGTCTCAGACTTCTGGTCCTCACAGCTTAAGTAAAATACAATCTCATTATGTTGTAGCTTAAATACAACATTTCGTCATGATGACGGACAGATTTTAGCTTTTAGGGAGTGTAATGTCCAGTGGCCATATTGGAGAACAACGAGGTTATGTCTCTAAACATATAGCGCGTCCATCTGAACAGACAACCACCGTTAACTTTTGAGTCTTAATATTGAAACCAGTATGTTTGATAAATAAGCCTTTAATTTGAGATGGATCATTATAGAGCCAACCATAGTGTTTTGGAGCAAAGACAGAAGCTAAACACACAACAACTCTTTTAATTGGTATAGTTAAATTATGTAGTGTATTCTAATTTGAATGTTAATGCATGTTGTGGTATGAGAGCTGTAAACAAGACACAGAAAGGCTAACGCAAACAATTCTTTTAAATATTAAGATTTTAGTTGTGAAATGTGCATGTTAAATATTTAATGTAAGAGCTCTTTTAGTGTGAACAGCATATGAATATAATAGATGTGGTACAAAGATATATTTAACAAGCTCCACAGTCCTGTTGTCTATCCATCGATTATAAGTCAAAAAGTAAGTAAAAATGAGAAACTTCTACTCACGTGTTTGAATTTTCAGTTGAATTCCTGAACCAAAAATAATTTTCACGTTGTTGCTATTCACACTCTGCATGAAAGTTTAACAATAACCTGCTAACAGGATGTACAGTAACAACCACTACGGAAAACCAGCACAAATTATGCCAAATTCTAGCCAGAACTAATATTTCTGTTCATGATATTGAACTATTGAACCATCTATTCTGCAGAGCAGTAACCAGTATTTTGTAATATACTGTGAAAGATTCTATTTTTATAAAAGCTATGTCAATGTTAGGTAGGTTACAACAGATTTCTGGTGTTAACTATCCATTTCTTGCACCTTTTTTTCTACTTCTACTAATTAAATGTCATTTTCATTGTACTGTACAACGACATTAAAGAAATATTCACCTACTTGTCAAGAAGTATTTAAAGTTTATCTATGGGTATTTTCTTTATACATACAACTGTGAATGTTTTGTGATGAAGTTGCATCTAATTCAAATACATAAAGTAGCTTTATAAAACTTTACTTAGTTTAATAAATAATCATTATTTTAATGGATTTAAACTGGACTCACTTGTTTCCACTGAGACGTGAATCCCTGATCCAAACAAGATCTTTTGGATTCCAGTCTGAGTCACACATCAAAGAGAGCTTTAACAACAACTGTGAACTGATCGACATCTGCTACTACTAACGTGTTCTTACTTTTACTTTTTGTATCGTTTATTTAATATTGCAGTCATGACTGTCTGGTTTATATATCCATATATTCATGTCATAATTAAAGTCTGACCTGGAGATACAGTTTGGTTTGTTCACAGTTATCAAAAATGATTGAATTCTGTCACTTCCTGGGTCACTTGGCAAGATTTATGAGTTGAGATACAGGATTTTGTTATTTATTATAATTGAAATATAAGTAGTGGAACACAAGATTAACTTTTATGTGATCATGTGATTTATAGCGTTAGAAGTAAATATTCTCTGTTAAAACCTAAGATTATTCTGTGATAATGATTATTATTGCATATGCATATTGCAATTTATTTTTACTAGTGTTGCTTCTGAACAATACATTAACATTTCATCACCGTTTTCAATGCAATAAAATCTACAGGGCAGCTATTATTGTTCAGTTCCGCTCTCATAAAGGATAATTTGCCATATGTATAATGTCTGAGACTTTTGTAAACTGTAAATCTTACATACGGTTTTGTATTTTCAGCTCAGTTCCTCGTCCAAAGATAATTCTTCGAGTCCCGTCATTCACACACTGAGACGCTTCATAACATGAACTCACTGAGAAACTCAATGGGACTGTTTGATCCAGGACATTTTTACAGTAACCTCAGCAGAACAGCTACATTTTAATAGTCATTTACACCTGCTATATGTTTTTAATGTTATAGATCTTAGTGAAGATATTTAGCGTTGAATGTTGCTGTAGATAAGTTTGTGTTAACATAAGAAAACTTTGTATTGTTTTTTAGTTTCATCGTATTTAGTGAGAACAATTTAACATATTATCCTTATAACATTTAAATATGTATACAAACCTTTTGCTTTACTTTATTGCTTTATAGGGTTTCCTATTTTAGTTTGTCTTTGTAATGCTCTGTAAATCACTATATACCTTGCTTTAGAAAATTACTAAAGTTATTCTCATTCTCATGCAAAAAACAAGAAAATATAATGTTTTTGTTTCTTACCGGTTTGTACAAAGAGTTTTGTTCCTTTCCCAAAGATGAGCTTGCGTGCAGCGTCATTCACACTGTACATGTCGTTAGTGCGAAAACCTCTTAACGCCTACACTCTTATTGTTTTAGCTCTATAGAATATAACATCTAATATTATCATACAGATAATAAACTATAACACAACAATCCACTTTTAATACAAAGTGTTTTAAGTGCAATTTCAAACTTTAACATACACCTCGCTAATCCAAATGTAACGTCCATCAAAATGTTCAGCATTGATATTACTGTTAGTGTTGATGAACTTACTGAATGTAACAACAAATATTAATGTTCACATAATATATTTTACATTATCGAAGCTCTGATTCCAAAACTACAGAACATTACTTTAATGGATAAAGAGACTTACTGGTGTGAACTGTCAGCTTTGTGCCAGATCCAAAAATCAGTTTGTTGCCAGCATAATTCACACAGTGTCACACTTCAGTGCAAATACAGTGAGGAACTGAAAATAAAATAATTTGAAACCTTAAAAACCCCTTTAAAATTTTTAAATACATTAAGATGAAATTTAATTTTCATACAACGTTAAGGATAAAATACCAGACCAAAGTGAAGCCTTTGTCTCTCCTCAGTTTGCTTTCATACTGATGATTAAAGGTTTACATCTGACTGATGGATTTAACATTTAATTTAAGCACTCAAAGCTTTCTAAGATAAAATAAAGAAAATACTTTAATGTTTAAAATAGTGTGTGAGGATCCAGTTGCTTAAGTCTGTCAGTGGGATGAAAATCAGCATAAAAGTTAACACTGTATGCTGATGTGATTTTATTGGATTTTATACATCACTCAATTAATATAAACTATAAAAGACCACTTGCAAAAGTCTATATTTGAAAGTTTTATTATTGGATATTTGTCCAAAGTTGATACATTAGCTTCTTTGAGTGCATAATTGTATATCAAGTACTGTTATTGGTTTTACTTTCCATTATTTGAACTGTATTATCTGTTACTCTTTATTTACTTGTACATGACTTTATATGTTTCAGTGGGGTTCACGTTGCATCTGTGCTTGTTCTGATCCTGATCAAGGAATAAAGTCATACCACTCCTTCCATATCTAAGAACAGACTTATAATAACAATCTAACTCAGATAGCTTTTTTTTATTTATTTAAAATTCTACAGGTTGGTTTATCTTTATGATTCAGTTTTTATAAAAAAGAATTACTCACTGTCATGGATGATGAGTGTAATTCCTGATCCAAACTGGAGCTTTTGGTAACTAGTTGCAGTCACACAGTTCAGGAAGGCTGATCAATAACTTCAAACTCTAAAGGTTTCAAAGACTTGCAAGTTTTTTTGTTTTGTTTTTGTTTTTAAATCACATTGGCGCAAAAAGAAAATGTTGGTGCTCCCAAAGTAAATCCCTACTCCTTTTGTATTTTCCCACATAATATTCAAATAATGAAATGGTCAATTAAAAGGGGAAATTTGTTTTTTGTTTGTTTTGGTCTTTATCCACATTAAAAGTTATTATTACTCACTGTCATTGATGATTAGTTTAATTCCTGATCCAAACTGGAGTTTTTGCAAACCGGTTCCAGTCACACAGTTCAATAAGGCTGATCAATAACTCACATACATCTTATTCTTCTTTAAACTTCTTGAACCTAATTTCTTATTCAGTGTGACCAATACTCCATGAAGCCAAAGGTGTTCAGCTGACATGTGATACTTTTGTATGATATTAATTCAGTTAATTATTGATTGAAATTGTCATCAATTAATTTCTTGACAGTTAAGTAAATTCATATATTTACAATGTGTGTAATGTAGGTCTTATTATTAACTAACAAAGCAGTGAAAAATTGACAAGTTATTTTTTTGTTAATAAACATAAATCTTACTGTTTTGTATTTTCAGATCAGTTCCTCGCCCAAACTTCAGCCTTGCAGTCCCGTCATTCACACACTGTTATACTTCACAACATAAAGTCACTGAGCATCTAAATGTGATTGAGATTTGATTGAACATTTTCAAAGATAGTAATAATAAAGAATTCATGGTATTAACATCTGTTAAATGTTTTTTAAAAAGATTTTTACTCATGGTTTTTATATTTTAGTGGAAATATTTCAGTGTTGAATCAGTCCTGCCTGAGGAATTGTGGGTTTGTTGGTTAAGTTTAAACGTCAGAGGTAAAATATTTCATTGACTCTGTGTATTTGTTAATCTGCTGATGAACATTTTGGTGTCTCAAGTTTAAATTTTAATTTCCTACACGAAAATAACGTAATAGCTTCATAAAAGATTCCTCCCACAAAACAATGTGTTGCTCTCCTACGATTGTAAGAATAATATGGTAAATAAAAGCGTGAATATGTATTTTCACATCAAGTGTAGGTTTTCTTGTCAGTTATATTAAATAGATTTTACTCACTTTCATGTACGATGAGTTTAATTCCAGATCCAAACTGGAGCTTTTGGTAACCGCTTGTAGTCACACAGTTCAGGAAGGCTAAGCAATAACTCAGAACCTCCCTCATAAACTCTAATGCAATTACAATCTGAACAATTGGAGTCCCAGTTGTTCTATATGGATAGATGGTATTCTATCCCCAAAATAAGATAATTTGAGAAAATACAACTATACATCATTTTGATCTCAACAGATTTGAAAGGAGTTGGTGGTCAGTTAAAGGTGAAATATGTTTTTATTTACTGCAAATTAGTTTTTGCCCAAGATTCAGTGGTAATGAGCAGATTTTAATATTTATTGTTAAATCTGTTCTGACTTGGTTAAAAGTTAATGGATTTGATTTAGCAAATTATTTTGTACTGCAAATAAAAACCCTCAAAAATATGTTTTGAGACAAGCAAAACAATGCCTAGATTAACATGACAATAACTGATTTTTTTCTGTGTTGTTACTTTGTTAATGAGTAAATATTGAATAAAACAAAGTTTATAGGCTGTAAAATCAAACTGATTAACATTCTATTAGTAGAATTTAAATAATGAAAATGTAATTATAGTACTGACATTTGAAATTTGTCACATCTATTAAATAGACTATTAAATTTTAGTGAGAACCTAATTTTGTTGAATGTGACAAAGCAGTTTTGTTTTACTTAAGTAAAGATAAGTAAAAGAGATTTGACTCACTGATTTCAATTACTAATTTGGTTCCTCTTCCAAAGGAGAGTTTTCTGAGTCCAGAGTCAGTCACACAATACTCAGCTAGCAAACAAAAACTGGAGCTCCAGCTTCGTCTTTTGTTTATAGTTTTGTTTGTAAATCTTGTGTATTATCATAAATGTGGAAACAAATCACTTTTTTTTTTCCTCGCGAAACAACTCATTCAGTTCTTCAGACAAAACAATGACAGTAACCAACAAACTAGTAAACTATTACGATTATTCTCTTTAGATAATCTTAAAGAAGGTAATTGTCTTACTGATTTGGACAAACAGAGCTGTTCCGCTGCCAAATAGAAGTTTTCCTCCCCCGAGATTCACACAACGACAACAGGATGAACAAAAACTGACTTGTTTTGTCAACCCAGAACATATACAGAAACTAAACTTTACAATATTTTCTCCTCTCATCTCATGTGAAACCAACAAAAATTTCTTTCAAGCAGTTCTTAACAGCGGTGGATAGAAATTTGAAATGTTTTAAGACTACAACCCCTTAAGCATTGACTGCATATTTTCTAATAGAATGGACAACTCTCCCATTAAAACTGCTTTTATATCTATCTAGTTTAAAGATGCATTAACACTATTTCTTTGTCATTACAGCAAACTACATATGTTCAGTGTACAGAAGGGAATCAGAAATCTTCTCAAATATATTTGACAACTCAGAGTAAAAGTAACTGCAGAATTAGAAAGTAGATCAACCTTCAACCTTTAGCTGATAATGTGAATAAAACAAACTTACTGGGTTCTACTGTCAGTTTGGTGCCAGAACCAAAGAAGATCTTATAAACTCCAGAGGCAGTCACACCGTGACAGCAATGGCTGCAGAAACACTGACACTGGTCTCAGTACTAACACTGAAAGCAACTGAATTTAAATCAATTTAAAAAATGTAAAACGTTTGAAAAGTTTATCACAAGAAGGCTACAGCAGCACAGTACTGCCTTTTGTTTTTGTTTTCAAAAAACAAAATGTCTTGTTATTACAAAGAAAGGTTCAGAGTAGTGTTTTACACTAGAAATTATGTGAGCGTTTAAACTGATTAACTGTGTTCTGTCTAACTTTTAGCAATCAAGTATCTTTAAAACATTACAGTAAGTTTCATTTGTGTGTGTGTGTGTATGTGTGTGTATTACTTTTCAATTACCAACCAAAGAAACGTAAGATTTTTTCAATAACTATGATTTTAATGATTTCTTTTTCCTTACTTGATTCTACATGAAGAGTTGTTCCAGTGCTGAAGAGGAGCTTCACTCCAGCATTCACACACTGGAAACAGACTCAACAAAAACACCTGGAACCTTTCTTAAAGCGCAATTAAGTAACCACCATAGATAATTACATCCTACAAACAGTCAGACGTTTAATTTATTAATGCAAGTCTTTGGTTTGAACTAAAGATAACACATACTTAAAACAAGACAGGTTGTAGCTAATGAAACATTATTGAAACAAATAGTGGAATCCTAAAAAAAGGGCAGAGTAATAATAATAGTAATATTACAAAGTTATTAGTTATTAATGTAAGAATTATTTTGTTATTAATTTGGTTAAGCATGGAAATTGACTTACTTGAGCCAACAATGAGTTTTGTGCCACCACCAAAGATGATTTTGTAAAGCCCAGAGTCAGTCACACACTCCAAAACTCATATACACAAAATACTGACATCCACTGAAATGAGTTAGCAGACTGATCAATATGCAGTTCAATTAATTTCAAGTTTGCTATGGAAAGCAACAAACTTAATCACATAATTTGCAGTTACATTTTGAACTTATTCTACTCTTAGCTGTACAGATGATGCGGTACCGACAACATATTGCAGGACTATACATTTTGGTGATGGACGTAATATGTTAGCTTGTCAGAACAAACAAAGTAATTTACTCATGAATAATTAAATGAATATTTAAATTCAACTCACTGCTCTCTACAATCAGTTTGGTTCCTTCTCCAAAAAAAAGTCTCCAGTTTGATCCTGAAGCAGTCACACAGTGCATCTTATCTGAACAATAACTAAAAACTTCCTTATGTAGCTTCAAGAAACACTAACAACCTTAAAGATTTAAATTCTACAGTAATAGTCTCTGACCCTCAAAAATTAATTTGATTCCTTCCCCAAAACGTACTGTCTATCAAAAAACTGGCTCTGTCAAAGAATCTGTTATATGTTTTCTTCTGGAATCGCTTAAAAATTAGTGACTGACAAAATCACATCATCCACAAACAACTTGATGTGAAGACTGGATTGAATTGTAAATCTCAGCAGAATTTTATACTGAATAAATCATATTTCCATTTAGATTTATGTTAAATTTCATACTCAATTTACTTGATGACGTTAACCTACGATTTCAACCTTGTTATGGCAGCTAACTTTTTTCTCAAATATCAACAGCAAACTATATCCAAACATTAGACCCAACATAATTTCTCACAAATCGATAAACTTACTTGATTCAACTTTCAGCTTGGTGCCAGACCCAAAGATTATCTTTGAATTCGAGTAGTCAGTCACACAATATTACCCACAACTACATAAACCCTGAGATGAATGACATGGACCAGTTCCTCATGTAGATACTGTCATATTTTACAAGGAAAAGGTCAATGATATATTCTTAGTTATTCTAACGTGGCTTAAAAGTAACTGAATTTTAGCACTTCACTTAAATAATTTGAGTTGTACCAGAAAGGTCTGTACAAAAAATGTTACAGTTCAGAAAGAACTATTACAGGAGTGAACAGGACTTTACAACTAGGCTGAATATAATTTTTACACACGAATTAAGTACTTACTTGATTCAACCATCAGTTTTGTGCCAGAACAAAAGATAAGTTTAGCTGTTTAAAATGCCCAACACACAATAAGGAATCCAACTAAATAAACCCTGAGGTCAAAGAAATTGACCATGACTTAATGAAGCTACTCTATATGAAAAAAGTGATACAAGATAATAATTCAGTGACTAAAAAATGTTTCCTTCTGAAGTTAAGGTTCAACTAGTGTTTTAGTATTTTTATTTGTAACCTAAGCTCCTAGTAGCAATTTTAGAGACAGCTTAATTAAATGATATTAGATCAACCATCATTCCTTACAAATTAATAACATCTCTTACCTGATCCAACTATAAGTTTGGTGCCAGAGCCAAAGATGAGTTTTGTATTTGAATTGGCAGTCACACAACAAGGAATGCAACTACATAAACCCTGAGCTCAATGATATGGACTTGATGATGATGATGTGATAAGCAATATTTATATGTATGCAAACACAAACATCTTATGTGGCTTAAAAGGACTGACATTTAAGTATAAACATTTGAATTAAATCAGATATTCAAGGATTGCAAACAGTAATGTTTCAGAAATTAAACTATCACTGGAGTCATTCGAGTTTTCAAAGCCTTGCTTTAGTCCAACAGGTTAATCTAGAGATTTTTATTTGTACATATAAGCTGCCGGTAGTGTAAATTCTGGGCAAAATGTTGAGTTTAGAAAGCTGTGATAGGTCAACGGTCATTTCTTGAAAATTCATTAAATAACTTACTTGATTGAACGATCAGTTTTGTGCCAGAACCAAAGACGAGTTTTGAGTTTCCATAACCAGTCACACAGTGAGTAACCAAAGTGCGCAAAGATCAGAGATCAGTGACATGGACTATTTCCTCATGAAGCTACTCTATTTAAATTTAAAAGTTTATTGGCGAATATGTTCCAAGTTTTTCATTTTTGGCTTAATATGAATTGAATTTAAGGATGAACCACCACATGAAAAAACTCATGTGCTACCATAATTGTGTATTCAAAAACATGTGAAATGTTACAGGGTTGAAAGGGAGCCCTCCTTCTGTCTAAACTAAAGTATATACATTGCTAGTGTAGAACCAGCTGAATAAAATATGAATATAGTGACTTACAAATGAATAAAGTAACTTACTTGATTCAACGATTAATTTTGTTCCAGAACCAAAGAAGAGCTTGTTTCCATAGCCATTCACACAGTACGAAATCTTATCACATAAACCCCAACTCAAAGGTACGAAGAGTTTCTAAGGCATCAAACAAAAATGGGCCAACAAACCATTTAGGAGCATAATTACGTTATTTTACAACTATAATTTTGTTGTATTGAATTTACAGTCTCTCAGTTAAAGTGGACCTGTTGTGAATAAAGTTGAACTTGTCATAGGTTTTAAGGTTATTTTCATATCCACTGTGAATCCATATGATAAACTAGAGATAATTTACAACAATAATTACTGAACTTACTGTCTTCCACAATCAGCTTGATGCCCTCACCAAAACTTATTTTCCAGTTTCCCATTCCAGTCACACAGTGTTTGTTCTCTTAACAAGAACTGCAGCATAAAGAACCTGACAGCAACAAATTTACTCACATTGTCTTCAAAAAGCTGTAAAGCTAAAAGACTGTTTATAATTGTAAGTATACATGGTTCTGTTGGGTTTAACATATTAATTAATATATTAAAATATTCTTATGAGTTTATGTTTGAATGAATTTCAAAAACCTGCAACCGTGCTGTGATTTTCCTTTTTCCATCATCACATCAATAATGAATAGCGTTTTTTAAATAATAGTCAAAATGAAATGCCATGAACATCATAACAGATATGTAAGTCACTCTTATTATATAATATTGACATTCTTTATACTCACTGCTTTCTATTGTAAGTTTTGTGCCTTTTCCGAAAATCAGCCTCCTGTTTCCACTAGTAGTCACACCGTGGATTTGATCTGAACAATAACTACAAGGACTATTTTGTTAACCTTCTAGACTTATTACAACTAACTAAAAATTTAAGGGTTTAAAGGGTTTAACTTTTTAAATGCAACTTATTAAATAAGATTAAATCATTACAGTTTTTAATTTGTATGTCTGTGTTCCAGCAGCATTTGTACAAAGATGAAAAGCAAGGTGTGCGTATTTGGGTTACTACTATTAAATTGCTCCTGTCAGGTAAAAACCATGTATCTGAGCTGTTTAAGCTTGATGTCATTGTAACGCCAGGTATATGGTTTTTCAATTATATGCCGTTTCTGTCTTTATGTTATTTTACGCCAGCTTTTAGTGTAAATTGAGGGAATTATACGGTTAAATTATAAACAAGACAAGTTTAATTTTACTTACTGGAGCCAACTGTCAGTTTAATGCCAGATCCAAAGATGAGTTTAGATGCTCCAGAATATGTCACACTGTGAGAAACCCAACCACATAAACCCATGGACGACGAAGGAGACTTAATGTATTCAGGAGGTTAATTTCTATTAGTTCTGAAGAACTTTGGTGAGTTTAGATATCTTTAAAGGGTTTAACACATGTACAAATCAAGTACTATGCTGACAGCTTGAATTTAAATACTGTTTTTGTTGTTTAATTTGTGATTTCATTCATAAATGAATGATATGAATTTGACTTGACATGTAATTGTTACGGTAACCGTAAATGGTTTTAGTTTGAGTTGTGTCAATACCAAATAATAGCTTGGCTTCAGCATTTAACCAACACATCGTCATTTTAGCTTTATATTTAGTTTGATACTCACTGGTTTCCACAATTAGTTTGGTTCCTTTTCCAAAAATGAGTTTAACATTTGCTCCTCCAGCAGTCACACAGTGAATCTGATCTTAACAATTACTGCATGGCCCAGGTCATTATGAAGCTACACAATTTTTTAGCTTTGCTTTAAACAATCGAATGATTTTTAACTATAGTAATTCATAACATCATTTTAAATTGCCTTTGTCGGGTGAAAGCCTTCTGTTAGTGCCATGTTTTTCCTTTCATTCTTATTTAACTGAATTAAAATTTTTTATAATATCCAAAGGCCTTTTTAAGGTGATGAAAAACTCTCAATTCAATTCATAGATTATCACATTACCATTCAATGTATTTTAAAGTATGAAAATCACCAATATATGGTTTTTGCTGGCATCAGTGATATACTTAATCTACTGCTGTTTTTTCGCTTCAAGTGGACATTCGAGTGACTAAAACGGCAAATTAAAAAGGAAAGAATATGTATAAAATGTACTTACTGGAGTCAACTGTAAGTTTAATGCCAGAGCCAAAGATGAGTTTAGCAACTCCAGAGCCAGTCACACTCTGACAAATCCAACCACATAAACTCAGAGATGGACTACTGATGATGAAAACTGACTGAATGTATTCAGTTGTTTTTTTCATATGAATTTAAAGAACTTTAATCAGGATTAAACATTTAAAAATAAAACTAAACTAAATGTATCACTGGTTATGACACAAATGCAGGTGCAAGAAAGGTGATATGGAGGGGAAATTAAATTTAACTTCATAGGTACACTTAAGGTTTGGCATCTTCTATTTTCCCCCACAAATGATTAACACAACATCTAATTTAAATAGTCATCTCATACTCCCTCTGAATGTCATGCACAAGTCATTACACAAGGTGAAAACAAGGTTCTAGTGGTTAGTTTGTTCACATCTAGTGAGTGAATACACATTTTCTGTTAACCAGTATAAACATTTTGCATGTATTTGTCCTGTCATGTTGTTTTTAGTTTGACTTAAGGGCACTATTGCTTTCAATTCCTCTAATAAAGTAATGATAACTGGAGTTTGTTGAGCTGCTGAAGATTAATTTCATTAATATTAGTAGTCTGTCAGAAGAATGAGTTCTTTAAAATTTGGTCTTTATCTTGTGATTATTAAAAATATTTAATAAATATGCACTGAGATCTGTACATTCAGTTTCAAGTTTCATCATACATACTGTACATGCAACTACAAAAACAGAGCTAATATACGATAATAATTTAAGATGAAATTATAATGATACTCACTGGCCTCGACAGTTAATTTGACTCCTTCCCCAAAAATATTTTCCAGGCTGCTGCCCCAGTACCAGTCACACAATGTTTCCACTCAGAACAATAACTGATGTACGAAACAGTGACGGATTTAAGCACATCATCTTGTTGATAATTTAGAAGTTGAATACTGTTTGTAGTTTAGACATAATTGGCTGTTTCATATATGCCAGTGGGGAAAAATGTCAACTATGCTTTTGAACAGCAATCATAGTCAAATTTCAAGAGTGAAAATTAAGCGGATAACTATGCTCTCTAAAATAACTAGAAAACGCCAAAATACCTAAACACTATAATCTAATAACGTTTAAAAAATCATTAACACAACTTTTTCATTCAGAATTCCACACACAACCCATTATTTGACTGTGTTTTAATGAGAATATGAGATCGAGGACTGCTCTGGCAACAAGATCGTCATCCAAATGTTTCATTCAATCTGGCGGTCGTGATATTTCCAGTCATAACCGGCTTTATTTTAACTTGTGTCAATATCAAATAATACCTTTGCATAAACAGCCAACAAACACAAGTTGAATCATTCTATCTAATGAGTATGTGGATTCTTGATACTCACTGGTTTCTACAATTAGTTTGATTCCTTATCCAAAAATAAGTTTCAAGTTTCCTCCTCCAGCAGTCACACAGTGAATCTGATCTGAACAACAACTATATCCACTGCTTCATTTGACACTGACTGCACCAGTTAATGACTACTAATTAAGATATAAATGCAGTAAAAAGCATTTCTTCACATTTGTAACACATTAATAAAATGATATACATAACAGTCATAATCTGTCATTAGACTAAGTTGTCATGATATCTGCAGATATAGATTTGCTTTAATGTGAAAAATCTAACATTTTATTAATTTTACGTTTTGAATATATGAATTATTGTTACTTACTGGCTTCTACAATTAGTTTGATTCCTTCTCCAAACATCAGTTTAAAGTTTCCTCCTCCAGCAGTCACACAGTGAATCTGATCTGAACAACAACTATATCCACTGTTTCTGCTTCATTTGACACTGACTGCACCAGTTAATGATAACTAATTAAGATATGAATGCAGTAAAGCATTTCTTCACATTTGTAAGACATTAATAAAATGATAACCATATATAGTCAAAGTGTCAGACTAAGCTGTCATGATATTTACAGATACAGATTTGCTTTTTATAACACTTTTATCAATTTTTTGTTTAGAATATATGAATTATTGTTACTTACTGGTTTCTACAACTAGTTTGATTCCTTCTCCAAACATCAGTTTAAAGTTTCCTGATCCAGAAGTCACACAGTGGATCTGAGCTCAACAATAACCACATGGACTGTCACCGCTTAAATCATAACTAATGCAGCTTATCTACAAATCAAACAATTCTTAAATCATATTAGAAGTAAAAGGAGTTCTGCATTTATACATACATAGGAGCCATTTATGAGTTTCATAGCTAGGTTATTGAGTACAAAATTACTAAATGGTTGCCTTTTTTTCTTGCGCAACTTGTTTAGTCAACTTGTTTTTTCTCAATTATGTTACTACTAATTGTTATAAGAAGCCTTTAAATCTTTGTTTTTGCTAGTATAATGTTGAATGGTTTGTCTGGTTTTATTTTATACGTTTTATATGGACACAGTTCTACTGAACATTTCAGAAATAAAAACACCAAAATCTAAAACTGAAATATTCTGAATTAGGTTTAGTTTGTAGAGACAAATACAGATACTGTAACTTACTTGAGCCAACAGCCAGATTTATGCCCGT
>NW_024040485.1:32591279-32805916 GCF_014851395.1 Micropterus salmoides | reverse complement strand
GTTGTCATTCACACAAAGATTTGTTTGGCAGCAAAAACACATCAACAGCTCTGATGTGACTGAGCAAAAAGTGTTTTAAACATTTCTATTAATAAAGTAAATGTGTAGTAAATGTGTTGCTGTTTTTTTGAGAGCAAAAATTTGGATTCCCACATTATCAGTTTTGTAACAATCTGCACAATTAAAGTTACACAGGTGACGATGTTGTCGCATTCCTTATTAGCGAGTTACTAGTTTATGTTCATTTCTGCCCTCTAATTGCATTTTATTTGTTAAATACATGATTATTAAGTTATATATGTATAGTATTTGTTTTATTAAAGTGTGTTTGGTAAATCAGTGCCTGTAAACGCTCAGTGCAGTTTCATATTAAATATTTGTAATAAAAGAATGTTATTAGGTGATTGTGCAAGTTAGCTAACATGTAGAATGTAATTTTTTAAACTTGAGTTGAAACATAGCTACAGACACAAAATCATCACTTCCACATTATTGAGAATATATTGTTATTATGCTGTCTATATACATTTTAGCGGGATTTTTAAATAATGGTTAAAGGCAAATATTAATGTGTACATCTGTTAATTTAGACAATTCACTTACTTGACAATACAAACAGTCTGATTCCCGATCCAAATAGGATTTTGAAGTTGTTGTTATTCACACAGGAACTAAACCAGTTACAAAAACCAGTGTGCTACTTCAACACAAAGCGAACCTGATTAAACTTAATGATTAGTGTCGATATGAAACTGTTCTGTATTGTGTTTTTTTAGTTACTATTTTACAAACAATTATACGTGTCGGTTATTAGTTTTATACATGTTTGGCTTTTTGTTTTAGTGTTGTGTGTTAGTATAATATAATAGTACACAGTAAACAGATAATAAGTGAATAAACTTGCATTACACTTCATTTGATGCCAAATTATATTTTACATCCACTGCAAGATCAATGCCTCAATTGATTAGTTGACATATAATTTGTAAATAAAATCCAACCTCACCAGAGAAGTTTTGTTGCTATTTGCAACACCTCTGAGGCGAAAAAGAGATAAACCACTCCACTATTATCTAAATATCTGTGCCATTGTGAGATTTGTATTAAAATGTTAATAGAACACTTTTTAACTCACTTTTTTCGACCTGAAGTTTAGTTCCAGCACCAAATGTTAGTTTGGAGACTCCAAGTTGTGTCACACATTGTTGTGTCACTGTGCAGTTTCCCCTTCTTTAGGTTCTTTATCTTTGTACCTTTAATCTTCTACATGAGGAGGATTTCAAATATAAAACCATTATCATAATGTTATATGTTTTAAGATTTTTTGGAAAAGTGAGGTATGAGAAATTAACTTTTAATAACTTCAAAGTGTTCATTGGGAGCGGGGGACAGGGTTTAGATTTAGAAACGACTTGATAACGTCCAGTAATTCAATGTAATATCTTTTTTTTGTGACACACCTTGCTGTTCAGTGTCACACTTACTTGTCACGATGATAAGTTTAATTCCAGCTCCAAACACAGTCCTGATGTTATTCACACACAGATTTATCTGGCAGCAAAAACACCAGCTAACTGAGAGTGCGGGGGGGGGGTTGGATTTTATTTTATATTATATTTTATAAATGTTTATTCATTCATCATCAACATTTATAAATAAATAAGTGGCGGTAAGTGACAATGAATCATTACTTTCACTTAGAAACGACTAGTTTGGGTTAAAATGTGTCTGTTGCTGAAGTAAGTGATTCCTCTGAAGAACAGAGACTCACTTTACTATCGACTAAATGTAACAATACTTTGTTTGATTATAGAACTGTAGTTTTACACAAAGGTATTACATATGTAATGTTTGTGTAGTGAATATTTCAGTTGTGAAAGTTCGTTGATGAGTCAAAGTCAGCAGCTTCATGTTTATGGTAACTGTGTTAGTTATATTAGAAAAAGTTATGAATAAAATGTGTAATAACAAATGTAATGTGAAACAATGTGATTATCAGATCCCAACTTCAAATGTGTACTTTTTGCATTATAAAGTGTGTGATTACTAAAAAACATAATTGCAATTATTAATGCATTTGCCAACCAGGTCTGTATAGTTATAAATATTTAAAACACACACTTACGTGACGTAACAATAACTTTGATTCCAGATCCAAACGTGAGTTTGTAGTTGTTAGTATTCACACAGCAAGTTAGCAGCATTCAAAAACCACTGAAGAACCTTCACCATACTGACGAGATATCTTGTGGTTCTTCATAAATTCAACAAATCTACATATTGTGCATATTATGACTTATATTAGGATTCATATTTGTACTATTACCATGTCGAACGCCGTTTAGATTTTTTGAATATGTAATCTTTAGTATCTTTTAAACAAATGTTTTTTTATCACATTAACAGTCCTGTAGCTTAAGATTTGAAGAAAAACCAGAAATAAACCACACGACTCACTCAGCCACACAGTTAATTTGATCCCACGGCCAAAGGTTATTTTCCATCCACTTGTCACACAGACATTCACTCCTTCACGAAAACACCTGGAAGTCTTGTTGTTTCGGAAGTCTTGCTATAAAACTTTAGTCTATTACGACAAATTATTATTGTTTTAATGGTTTTAAATGTTGCTAAGCAACTGGTTTGGATGATCAGACAAGATGCAGCGATTCAAAGCTGATTATATGTAAAACCACTTGGCTGTTATTATTTTTGGACTACAGCGAGTTGTTTACGAGCATCATTTTAAAAAATACAGTGTTGGAAATGACCATTACTTTGTTAGAAAGTAAAACAGTCTTCAAACTGTGAACCTAACAGTCAAATACATTTATAAATAGAGAGATGTATCAAAGCATCACATTGTAGGAAGTGGAACCAGAAATGTTTTGTCATTTATGAATTAATTAAACAAATACTTATCAAAAACTGCTTCTCTTGGTTAATTAATAATTACATCCCTTAATTGTTTCAACATTACATGATTACTAGTAACTAATCTCAATGGACTGTGCACACTCACTTGTTTGTATGATTAAACGGATTCCAGCTCCAAAAAAGATCTTGAATCCACCCGTATTCACACAGTCAGCTGCCCCAGCACAACAAACACCGGCAGCTCAGACAGTCGATGTTAATGTGATTAAACACTATTAAATCTCTTATTAGTGAAAGGTACATTACTGTTTGTTGCTATTGACATTTTACAGTCAACTACCTAAATGAAAGTATGAAATGTTTCATCAGTTATGGAATTGACTCTAGCCAAATCATCCTTATGAAAAATCCTAGTGATATAAATGGTGAATATTAAACATATATGAATCGCAAATTCAAGAATGATTAACATGTTTAAAGACGCTTTAAGTAGCCTTACTTTTGTCCCTGTTCCAAACTAGATTTTGTTCCATCTGTCACTCACACAACATGAAGACACGCGTCATTATTACCTCCATGTTTGTTTGTAATGATTACACTAACTACAACTTAAACTTTTCTAAGAAGTGAAAAATGACATTATTATTACGCAAAAAGTGATGACTGTTAAATGTATACTTTAAAGATGATTAACAACTTACTGGCCTGGACTTGTACTTTTGTCCCGTTTCCAAATGTTAACTTGTTTCCAACATTCACACATTCATCAAGCCCAGAACAAAAACCATTACATACTCGGTCTCAGACTTCTGGTCCTCACAGCTTAAGTAAAATACAATCTCATTATGTTGTAGCTTAAATACAACATTTCGTCATGATGACGGACAGATTTTAGCTTTTAGGGAGTGTAATGTCCAGTGGCCATATTGGAGAACAACGAGGTTATGTCTCTAAACATATAGCGCGTCCATCTGAACAGACAACCACCGTTAACTTTTGAGTCTTAATATTGAAACCAGTATGTTTGATAAATAAGCCTTTAATTGAGATGGATCATTATAGAGCCAACCATAGTGTTTTGGAGCAAAGACAGAAGCTAAACACACAACAACTCTTTTAATTGGTATAGTTAAATTATGTAGTGTATTCTAATTTGAATGTTAATGCATGTTGTGGTATGAGAGCTGTAAACAAGACACAGAAAGGCTAACGCAAACAATTCTTTTAAATATTAAGATTTTAGTTGTGAAATGTGCATGTTAAATATTTAATGTAAGAGCTCTTTTAGTGTGAACAGCATATGAATATAATAGATGTGGTACAAAGATATATTTAACAAGCTCCACAGTCCTGTTGTCTATCCATCGATTATAAGTCAAAAAGTAAGTAAAAATGAGAACTTCTACTCACGTGTTTGAATTTTCAGTTGAATTCCTGAACCAAAAATAATTTTCACGTTGTTGCTATTCACACTCTGCATGAAAGTTTAACAATAACCTGCTAACAGGATGTACAGTAACAACCACTACGGAAAACCAGCACAAATTATGCCAAATTCTAGCCAGAACTAATATTTCTGTTCATGATATTGAACTATTGAACCATCTATTCTGCAGAGCAGTAACCAGTATTTTGTAATATACTGTGAAAGATTCTATTTTTATAAAAGCTATGTCAATGTTAGGTAGGTTACAACAGATTTCTGGTGTTAACTATCCATTTCTTGCACCTTTTTTTCTACTTCTACTAATTAAATGTCATTTTCATTGTACTGTACAACGACATTAAAGAAATATTCACCTACTTGTCAAGAAGTATTTAAAGTTTATCTATGGGTATTTTCTTTATACATACAACTGTGAATGTTTTGTGATGAAGTTGCATCTAATTCAAATACATAAAGTAGCTTTATAAAACTTTACTTAGTTTAATAAATAATCATTATTTTAATGGATTTAAACTGGACTCACTTGTTTCCACTGAGACGTGAATCCCTGATCCAAACAAGATCTTTTGGATTCCAGTCTGAGTCACACATCAAAGAGAGCTTTAACAACAACTGTGAACTGATCGACATCTGCTACTACTAACGTGTTCTTACTTTTACTTTTTGTATCGTTTATTTAATATTGCAGTCATGACTGTCTGGTTTATATATCCATATATTCATGTCATAATTAAAGTCTGACCTGGAGATACAGTTTGGTTTGTTCACAGTTATCAAAAATGATTGAATTCTGTCACTTCCTGGGTCACTTGGCAAGATTTATGAGTTGAGATACAGGATTTTGTTATTTATTATAATTGAAATATAAGTAGTGGAACACAAGATTAACTTTTATGTGATCATGTGATTTATAGCGTTAGAAGTAAATATTCTCTGTTAAAACCTAAGATTATTCTGTGATAATGATTATTATTGCATATGCATATTGCAATTTATTTTTACTAGTGTTGCTTCTGAACAATACATTAACATTTCATCACCGTTTTCAATGCAATAAAATCTACAGGGCAGCTATTATTGTTCAGTTCCGCTCTCATAAAGGATAATTTGCCATATGTATAATGTCTGAGACTTTTGTAAACTGTAAATCTTACATACGGTTTTGTATTTTCAGCTCAGTTCCTCGTCCAAAGATAATTCTTCGAGTCCCGTCATTCACACACTGAGACGCTTCATAACATGAACTCACTGAGAAACTCAATGGGACTGTTTGATCCAGGACATTTTTACAGTAACCTCAGCAGAACAGCTACATTTTAATAGTCATTTACACCTGCTATATGTTTTTAATGTTATAGATCTTAGTGAAGATATTTAGCGTTGAATGTTGCTGTAGATAAGTTTGTGTTAACATAAGAAAACTTTGTATTGTTTTTTAGTTTCATCGTATTTAGTGAGAACAATTTAACATATTATCCTTATAACATTTAAATATGTATACAAACCTTTTGCTTTACTTTATTGCTTTATAGGGTTTCCTATTTTAGTTTGTCTTTGTAATGCTCTGTAAATCACTATATACCTTGCTTTAGAAAATTACTAAAGTTATTCTCATTCTCATGCAAAAACAAGAAAATATAATGTTTTTGTTTCTTACCGGTTTGTACAAAGAGTTTTGTTCCTTTCCCAAAGATGAGCTTGCGTGCAGCGTCATTCACACTGTACATGTCGTTAGTGCGAAAACCTCTTAACGCCTACACTCTTATTGTTTTAGCTCTATAGAAATAACATCTAATATTATCATACAGATAATAAACTATAACACAACAATCCACTTTTAATACAAAGTGTTTTAAGTGCAATTTCAAACTTTAACATACACCTCGCTAATCCAAATGTAACGTCCATCAAAATGTTCAGCGTTGATATTACTGTTAGTGTTGATGAACTTACTGAATGTAACAACAAATATTAATGTTCACATAATATATTTTACATTATCGAAGCTCTGATTCCAAAACTACAGAACATTACTTTAATGGATAAAGAGACTTACTGGTGTGAACTGTCAGCTTTGTGCCAGATCCAAAAATCAGTTTGTTGCCAGCATAATTCACACAGTGTCACACTTCAGTGCAAATACAGTGAGGAACTGAAAATAAAATAATTTGAAACCTTAAAAACCCCTTTAAAATTTTTAAATACATTAAGATGAAATTTAATTTTCATACAACGTTAAGGATAAAATACCAGACCAAAGTGAAGCCTTTGTCTCTCCTCAGTTTGCTTTCATACTGATGATTAAAGGTTTACATCTGACTGATGGATTTAACATTTAATTTAAGCACTCAAAGCTTTCTAAGATAAAATAAAGAAAATACTTTAATGTTTAAAATAGTGTGTGAGGATCCAGTTGCTTAAGTCTGTCAGTGGGATGAAAATCAGCATAAAAGTTAACACTGTATGCTGATGTGATTTTATTGGATTTTATACATCACTCAATTAATATAAACTATAAAAGACCACTTGCAAAAGTCTATATTTGAAAGTTTTATTATTGGATATTTGTCCAAAGTTGATACATTAGCTTCTTTGAGTGCATAATTGTATATCAAGTACTGTTATTGGTTTTACTTTCCATTATTTGAACTGTATTATCTGTTACTCTTTATTTACTTGTACATGACTTTATATGTTTCAGTGGGGTTCACGTTGCATCTGTGCTTGTTCTGATCCTGATCAAGGAATAAAGTCATACCACTCCTTCCATATCTAAGAACAGACTTATAATAACAATCTAACTCAGATAGCTTTTTTTTATTTATTTAAAATTCTACAGGTTGGTTTATCTTTATGATTCAGTTTTTATAAAAAAGAATTACTCACTGTCATGGATGATGAGTGTAATTCCTGATCCAAACTGGAGCTTTTGGTAACTAGTTGCAGTCACACAGTTCAGGAAGGCTGATCAATAACTTCAAACTCTAAAGGTTTCAAAGACTTGCAAGTTTTTTTGTTTTGTTTTTGTTTTTAAATCACATTGGCGCAAAAAGAAAATGTTGGTGCTCCCAAAGTAAATCCCTACTCCTTTTGTATTTTCCCACATAATATTCAAATAATGAAATGGTCAATTAAAAGGGGAAATTTGTTTTTTGTTTGTTTTGGTCTTTATCCACATTAAAAGTTATTATTACTCACTGTCATTGATGATTAGTTTAATTCCTGATCCAAACTGGAGTTTTTGCAAACCGGTTCCAGTCACACAGTTCAATAAGGCTGATCAATAACTCACATACATCTTATTCTTCTTTAAACTTCTTGAACCTAATTTCTTATTCAGTGTGACCAATACTCCATGAAGCCAAAGGTGTTCAGCTGACATGTGATACTTTTGTATGATATTAATTCAGTTAATTATTGATTGAAATTGTCATCAATTAATTTCTTGACAGTTAAGTAAATTCATATATTTACAATGTGTGTAATGTAGGTCTTATTATTAACTAACAAAGCAGTGAAAAATTGACAAGTTATTTTTTGTTAATAAACATAAATCTTACTGTTTTGTATTTTCAGATCAGTTCCTCGCCCAAACTTCAGCCTTGCAGTCCCGTCATTCACACACTGTTATACTTCACAACATAAAGTCACTGAGCATCTAAATGTGATTGAGATTTGATTGAACATTTTCAAAGATAGTAATAATAAAGAATTCATGGTATTAACATCTGTTAAATGTTTTTTAAAAAGATTTTTACTCATGGTTTTTATATTTTAGTGGAAATATTTCAGTGTTGAATCAGTCCTGCCTGAGGAATTGTGGGTTTGTTGGTTAAGTTTAAACGTCAGAGGTAAAATATTTCATTGACTCTGTGTATTTGTTAATCTGCTGATGAACATTTTGGTGTCTCAAGTTTAAATTTTAATTTCCTACACGAAAATAACGTAATAGCTTCATAAAAGATTCCTCCCACAAAACAATGTGTTGCTCTCCTACGATTGTAAGAATAATATGGTAAATAAAAGCGTGAATATGTATTTTCACATCAAGTGTAGGTTTTCTTGTCAGTTATATTAAATAGATTTTACTCACTTTCATGTACGATGAGTTTAATTCCAGATCCAAACTGGAGCTTTTGGTAACCGCTTGTAGTCACACAGTTCAGGAAGGCTAAGCAATAACTCAGAACCTCCCTCATAAACTCTAATGCAATTACAATCTGAACAATTGGAGTCCCAGTTGTTCTATATGGATAGATGGTATTCTATCCCCAAAATAAGATAATTTGAGAAAATACAACTATACATCATTTTGAACAGATTTGAAAGGAGTTGGTGGTCAGTTAAAGGTGAAATATGTTTTTATTTACTGCAAATTAGTTTTTGCCCAAGATTCAGTGGTAATGAGCAGATTTTAATATTTATTGTTAAATCTGTTCTGACTTGGTTAAAAGTTAATGGATTTGATTTAGCAAATTATTTTGTACTGCAAAGAAAAACCCTCAAAAATATGTTTTGAGACAAGCAAAACAATGCCTAGATTAACATGACAATAACTGATTTTTTTCTGTGTTGTTACTTTGTTAATGAGTAAATATTGAATAAAACAAAGTTTATAGGCTGTAAAATCAAACTGATTAACATTCTATTAGTAGAATTTAAATAATGAAAATGTAATTATAGTACTGACATTTGAAATTTGTCACATCTATTAAATAGACTATTAAATTTTAGTGAGAACCTAATTTTGTTGAATGTGACAAAGCAGTTTTGTTTTACTTAAGTAAAGATAAGTAAAAGAGATTTGACTCACTGATTTCAATTACTAATTTGGTTCCTCTTCCAAAGGAGAGTTTTCTGAGTCCAGAGTCAGTCACACAATACTCAGCTAGCAAACAAAAACTGGAGCTCCAGCTTCGTCTTTTGTTTATAGTTTTGTTTGTAAATCTTGTGTATTATCATAAATGTGGAAACAAATCACTTTTTTTTTTCCTCGCGAAACAACTCATTCAGTTCTTCAGACAAAACAATGACAGTAACCAACAAACTAGTAAACTATTACGATTATTCTCTTTAGATAATCTTAAAGAAGGTAATTGTCTTACTGATTTGGACAAACAGAGCTGTTCCGCTGCCAAATAGAAGTTTTCCTCCCCCGAGATTCACACAACGACAACAGGATGAACAAAAACTGACTTGTTTTGTCAACCCAGAACATATACAGAAACTAAACTTTACAATATTTTCTCCTCTCATCTCATGTGAAACCAACAAAAATTTCTTTCAAGCAGTTCTTAACAGCGGTGGATAGAAATTTGAAATGTTTTAAGACTACAACCCCTTAAGCATTGACTGCATATTTTCTAATAGAATGGACAACTCTCCCATTAAAACTGCTTTTATATCTATCTAGTTTAAAGATGCATTAACACTATTTCTTTGTCATTACAGCAAACTACATATGTTCAGTGTACAGAAGGGAATCAGAAATCTTCTCAAATATATTTGACAACTCAGAGTAAAAGTAACTGCAGAATTAGAAAGTAGATCAACCTTCAACCTTTAGCTGATAATGTGAATAAAACAAACTTACTGGGTTCTACTGTCAGTTTGGTGCCAGAACCAAAGAAGATCTTATAAACTCCAGAGGCAGTCACACCGTGACAGCAATGGCTGCAGAAACACTGACACTGGTCTCAGTACTAACACTGAAAGCAACTGAATTTAAATCAATTTAAAAAATGTAAAACGTTTGAAAAGTTTATCACAAGAAGGCTACAGCAGCACAGTACTGCCTTTTGTTTTTGTTTTCAAAAAACAAATATGTCTTGTTATTACAAAGAAAGGTTCAGAGTAGTGTTTTACACTAGAAATTATGTGAGCGTTTAAACTGATTAACTGTGTTCTGTCTAACTTTTAGCAATCAAGTATCTTTAAAACATTACAGTAAGTTTCATTTGTGTGTGTGTGTGTATGTGTGTATTACTTTTCAATTACCAACCAAAGAAACGTAAGATTTTTTCAATAACTATGATTTTAATGATTTCTTTTTCCTTACTTGATTCTACATGAAGAGTTGTTCCAGTGCTGAAGAGGAGCTTCACTCCAGCATTCACACACTGGAAACAGACTCAACAAAAACACCTGGAACCTTTCTTAAAGCGCAATTAAGTAACCACCATAGATAATTACATCCTACAAACAGTCAGACGTTTAATTTATTAATGCAAGTCTTTGGTTTGAACTAAAGATAACACATACTTAAAACAAGACAGGTTGTAGCTAATGAAACATTATTGAAACAAATAGTGGAATCCTAAAAAAAGGGCAGAGTAATAATAATAGTAATATTACAAAGTTATTAGTTATTAATGTAAGAATTATTTTGTTATTAATTTGGTTAAGCATGGAAATTGACTTACTTGAGCCAACAATGAGTTTTGTGCCACCACCAAAGATGATTTTGTAAAGCCCAGAGTCAGTCACACACTCCAAAACTCATATACACAAAATACTGACATCCACTGAAATGAGTTAGCAGACTGATCAATATGCAGTTCAATTAATTTCAAGTTTGCTATGGAAAGCAACAAACTTAATCACATAATTTGCAGTTACATTTTGAACTTATTCTACTCTTAGCTGTACAGATGATGCGGTACCGACAACATATTGCAGGACTATACATTTTGGTGATGGACGTAATATGTTAGCTTGTCAGAACAAACTAAAAGTAATTTACTCATGAATAATTAAATGAATATTTAAATTCAACTCACTGCTCTCTACAATCAGTTTGGTTCCTTCTCCAAAAAAAAGTCTCCAGTTTGATCCTGAAGCAGTCACACAGTGCATCTTATCTGAACAATAACTAAAAACTTCCTTATGTAGCTTCAAGAAACACTAACAACCTTAAAGATTTAAATTCTACAGTAATAGTCTCTGACCCTCAAAAATTAATTTGATTCCTTCCCCAAAACGTACTGTCTATCAAAAAACTGGCTCTGTCAAAGAATCTGTTATATGTTTTCTTCTGGAATCGCTTAAAAATTAGTGACTGACAAAATCACATCATCCACAAACAACTTGATGTGAAGACTGGATTGAATTGTAAATCTCAGCAGAATTTTATACTGAATAAATCATATTTCCATTTAGATTTATGTTAAATTTCATACTCAATTTACTTGATGACGTTAACCTACGATTTCAACCTTGTTATGGCAGCTAACTTTTTTCTCAAATATCAACAGCAAACTATATCCAAACATTAGACCCAACATAATTTCTCACAAATCGATAAACTTACTTGATTCAACTTTCAGCTTGGTGCCAGACCCAAAGATTATCTTTGAATTCGAGTAGTCAGTCACACAATATTACCCACAACTACATAAACCCTGAGATGAATGACATGGACCAGTTCCTCATGTAGATACTGTCATATTTTACAAGGAAAAGGTCAATGATATATTCTTAGTTATTCTAACGTGGCTTAAAAGTAACTGAATTTTAGCACTTCACTTAAATAATTTGAGTTGTACCAGAAAGGTCTGTACAAAAAATGTTACAGTTCAGAAAGAACTATTACAGGAGTGAACAGGACTTTACAACTAGGCTGAATATAATTTTTTACACACGAATTAAGTACTTACTTGATTCAACCATCAGTTTTGTGCCAGAACAAAAGATAAGTTTAGCTGTTTAAAATGCCCAACACACAATAAGGAATCCAACTAAATAAACCCTGAGGTCAAAGAAATTGACCATGACTTAATGAAGCTACTCTATATGAAAAAAGTGATACAAGATAATAATTCAGTGACTAAAAAATGTTTCCTTCTGAAGTTAAGGTTCAACTAGTGTTTTAGTATTTTTATTTGTAACCTAAGCTCCTAGTAGCAATTTTAGAGACAGCTTAATTAAATGATATTAGATCAACCATCATTCCTTACAAATTAATAACATCTCTTACCTGATCCAACTATAAGTTTGGTGCCAGAGCCAAAGATGAGTTTTGTATTTGAATTGGCAGTCACACAACAAGGAATGCAACTACATAAACCCTGAGCTCAATGATATGGACTTGATGATGATGATGTGATAAGCAATATTTATATGTATGCAAACACAAACATCTTATGTGGCTTAAAAGGACTGACATTTAAGTATAAACATTTGAATTAAATCAGATATTCAAGGATTGCAAACAGTAATGTTTCAGAAATTAAACTATCACTGGAGTCATTCGAGTTTTCAAAGCCTTGCTTTAGTCCAACAGGTTAATCTAGAGATTTTTATTTGTACATATAAGCTGCCGGTAGTGTAAATTCTGGGCAAAATGTTGAGTTTAGAAAGCTGTGATAGGTCAACGGTCATTTCTTGAAAATTCATTAAATAACTTACTTGATTGAACGATCAGTTTTGTGCCAGAACCAAAGACGAGTTTTGAGTTTCCATAACCAGTCACACAGTGAGTAACCAAAGTGCGCAAAGATCAGAGATCAGTGACATGGACTATTTCCTCATGAAGCTACTCTATTTAAATTTAAAAGTTTATTGGCGAATATGTTCCAAGTTTTTCATTTTTGGCTTAATATGAATTGAATTTAAGGATGAACCACCACATGAAAAAACTCATGTGCTACCATAATTGTGTATTCAAAAACATGTGAAATGTTACAGGGTTGAAAGGGAGCCCTCCTTCTGTCTAAACTAAAGTATATACATTGCTAGTGTAGAACCAGCTGAATAAAATATGAATATAGTGACTTACAAATGAATAAAGTAACTTACTTGATTCAACGATTAATTTTGTTCCAGAACCAAAGAAGAGCTTGTTTCCATAGCCATTCACACAGTACGAAATCTTATCACATAAACCCCAACTCAAAGGTACGAAGAGTTTCTAAGGCATCAAACAAAAATGGGCCAACAAACCATTTAGGAGCATAATTACGTTATTTTACAACTATAATTTTGTTGTATTGAATTTACAGTCTCTCAGTTAAAGTGGACCTGTTGTGAATAAAGTTGAACTTGTCATAGGTTTTAAGGTTATTTTCATATCCACTGTGAATCCATATGATAAACTAGAGATAATTTACAACAATAATTACTGAACTTACTGTCTTCCACAATCAGCTTGATGCCCTCACCAAAACTTATTTTCCAGTTTCCCATTCCAGTCACACAGTGTTTGTTCTCTTAACAAGAACTGCAGCATAAAGAACCTGACAGCAACAAATTTACTCACATTGTCTTCAAAAAGCTGTAAAGCTAAAAGACTGTTTATAATTGTAAGTATACATGGTTCTGTTGGGTTTAACATATTAATTAATATATTAAAATATTCTTATGAGTTTATGTTTGAATGAATTTCAAAAACCTGCAACCGTGCTGTGATTTTCCTTTTTCCATCATCACATCAATAATGAATAGCGTTTTTTAAATAATAGTCAAAATGAAATGCCATGAACATCATAACAGATATGTAAGTCACTCTTATATTATATAATATTGACATTCTTTATACTCACTGCTTTCTATTGTAAGTTTTGTGCCTTTTCCGAAAATCAGCCTCCTGTTTCCACTAGTAGTCACACCGTGGATTTGATCTGAACAATAACTACAAGGACTATTTTGTTAACCTTCTAGACTTATTACAACTAACTAAAAATTTAAGGGTTTAAAGGGTTTAACTTTTTAAATGCAACTTATTAAATAAGATTAAATCATTACAGTTTTTAATTTGTATGTCTGTGTTCCAGCAGCATTTGTACAAAGATGAAAAGCAAGGTGTGCGTATTTGGGTTACTACTATTAAATTGCTCCTGTCAGGTAAAAACCATGTATCTGAGCTGTTTAAGCTTGATGTCATTGTAACGCCAGGTATATGGTTTTTCAATTATATGCCGTTTCTGTCTTTATGTTATTTTACGCCAGCTTTTAGTGTAAATTGAGGGAATTATACGGTTAAATTATAAACAAGACAAGTTTAATTTTACTTACTGGAGCCAACTGTCAGTTTAATGCCAGATCCAAAGATGAGTTTAGATGCTCCAGAATATGTCACACTGTGAGAAACCCAACCACATAAACCCATGGACGACGAAGGAGACTTAATGTATTCAGGAGGTTAATTTCTATTAGTTCTGAAGAACTTTGGTGAGTTTAGATATCTTTAAAGGGTTTAACACATGTACAAATCAAGTACTATGCTGACAGCTTGAATTTAAATACTGTTTTTGTTGTTTAATTTGTGATTTCATTCATAAATGAATGATATGAATTTGACTTGACATGTAATTGTTACGGTAACCGTAAATGGTTTTAGTTTGAGTTGTGTCAATACCAAATAATAGCTTGGCTTCAGCATTTAACCAACACATCGTCATTTTAGCTTTATATTTAGTTTGATACTCACTGGTTTCCACAATTAGTTTGGTTCCTTTTCCAAAAATGAGTTTAACATTTGCTCCTCCAGCAGTCACACAGTGAATCTGATCTTAACAATTACTGCATGGCCCAGGTCATTATGAAGCTACACAATTTTTTAGCTTTGCTTTAAACAATCGAATGATTTTTAACTATAGTAATTCATAACATCATTTTAAATTGCCTTTGTCGGGTGAAAGCCTTCTGTTAGTGCCATGTTTTTCCTTTCATTCTTATTTAACTGAATTAAAATTTTTTATAATATCCAAAGGCCTTTTTAAGGTGATGAAAAACTCTCAATTCAATTCATAGATTATCACATTACCATTCAATGTATTTTAAAGTATGAAAATCACCAATATATGGTTTTTGCTGGCATCAGTGATATACTTAATCTACTGCTGTTTTTTCGCTTCAAGTGGACATTCGAGTGACTAAAACGGCAAATTAAAAAAGGAAAGAATATGTATAAAATGTACTTACTGGAGTCAACTGTAAGTTTAATGCCAGAGCCAAAGATGAGTTTAGCAACTCCAGAGCCAGTCACACTCTGACAAATCCAACCACATAAACTCAGAGATGGACTACTGATGATGAAAACTGACTGAATGTATTCAGTTGTTTTTTTCATATGAATTTAAAGAACTTTAATCAGGATTAAACATTTAAAAATAAAACTAAACTAAATGTATCACTGGTTATGACACAAATGCAGGTGCAAGAAAGGTGATATGGAGGGGAAATTAAATTTAACTTCATAGGTACACTTAAGGTTTGGCATCTTCTATTTTCCCCCACAAATGATTAACACAACATCTAATTTAAATAGTCATCTCATACTCCCTCTGAATGTCATGCACAAGTCATTACACAAGGTGAAAACAAGGTTCTAGTGGTTAGTTTGTTCACATCTAGTGAGTGAATACACATTTTCTGTTAACCAGTATAAACATTTTGCATGTATTTGTCCTGTCATGTTGTTTTTAGTTTGACTTAAGGGCACTATTGCTTTCAATTCCTCTAATAAAGTAATGATAACTGGAGTTTGTTGAGCTGCTGAAGATTAATTTCATTAATATTTAGTAGTCTGTCAGAAGAATGAGTTCTTTAAAATTTGGTCTTTATCTTGTGATTATTAAAAATATTTAATAAATATGCACTGAGATCTGTACATTCAGTTTCAAGTTTCATCATACATACTGTACATGCAACTACAAAAACAGAGCTAATATACGATAATAATTTAAGATGAAATTATAATGATACTCACTGGCCTCGACAGTTAATTTGACTCCTTCCCCAAAAAATATTTTCCAGGCTGCTGCCCCAGTACCAGTCACACAATGTTTCCACTCAGAACAATAACTGATGTACGAAACAGTGACGGATTTAAGCACATCATCTTGTTGATAATTTAGAAGTTGAATACTGTTTGTAGTTTAGACATAATTGGCTGTTTCATATATGCCAGTGGGGAAAAATGTCAACTATGCTTTTGAACAGCAATCATAGTCAAATTTCAAGAGTGAAAATTAAGCGGATAACTATGCTCTCTAAAATAACTAGAAAACGCCAAAATACCTAAACACTATAATCTAATAACGTTTAAAAAATCATTAACACAACTTTTTCATTCAGAATTCCACACACAACCCATTATTTTGACTGTGTTTTAATGAGAATATGAGATCGAGGACTGCTCTGGCAACAAGATCGTCATCCAAATGTTTCATTCAATCTGGCGGTCGTGATATTTCCAGTCATAACCGGCTTTATTTTAACTTGTGTCAATATCAAATAATACCTTTGCATAAACAGCCAACAAACACAAGTTGAATCATTCTATCTAATGAGTATGTGGATTCTTGATACTCACTGGTTTCTACAATTAGTTTGATTCCTTATCCAAAAATAAGTTTCAAGTTTCCTCCTCCAGCAGTCACACAGTGAATCTGATCTGAACAACAACTATATCCACTGCTTCATTTGACACTGACTGCACCAGTTAATGACTACTAATTAAGATATAAATGCAGTAAAAAGCATTTCTTCACATTTGTAACACATTAATAAAATGATATACATAACAGTCATAATCTGTCATTAGACTAAGTTGTCATGATATCTGCAGATATAGATTTGCTTTAATGTGAAAAATCTAACATTTTATTAATTTTACGTTTTGAATATATGAATTATTGTTACTTACTGGCTTCTACAATTAGTTTGATTCCTTCTCCAAACATCAGTTTAAAGTTTCCTCCTCCAGCAGTCACACAGTGAATCTGATCTGAACAACAACTATATCCACTGTTTCTGCTTCATTTGACACTGACTGCACCAGTTAATGATAACTAATTAAGATATGAATGCAGTAAAAGCATTTCTTCACATTTGTAAGACATTAATAAAATGATAACCATATATAGTCAAAATGTGTCAGACTAAGCTGTCATGATATTTACAGATACAGATTTGCTTTTTATAACACATTTTTATCAATTTTTTGTTTAGAATATATGAATTATTGTTACTTACTGGTTTCTACAACTAGTTTGATTCCTTCTCCAAACATCAGTTTAAAGTTTCCTGATCCAGAAGTCACACAGTGGATCTGAGCTCAACAATAACCACATGGACTGTCACCGCTTAAATCATAACTAATGCAGCTTATCTACACTAAATCAAACAATTCTTAAAATCATATTAGAAGTAAAAGGAGTTCTGCATTTATACATACATAGGAGCCATTTACTGAGTTTCATAGCTAGGGTTATTGAGTACAAAATTACTAAATGGTTGCCTTTTTTTCTTGCGCAACTTGTTTAGTCAACTTGTTTTTTCTCAATTATGTTACTACTAATTGTTATAAGAAGCCTTTAAATCTTTGTTTTTGCTAGTATAATGTTGAATGGTTTGTCTGGTTTTATTTTATAGTACGTTTTATATGGACACAGTTCTACTGAACATTTCAGAAATAAAAACACCAAAATCTAAAACTGAAATATTCTGAATTAGGTTTAGTTTGTAGAGGACAAATACAGATACTGTAACTTACTTGAGCCAACAGCCAGATTTATGCCCGTACCAAAGATGAGTTTGGCCAAAGAGCCAGTCACACTCTGACAAACTCAACGACGTAAACACAGTTTACAATCAGCTGCTGTGTCACCAAGTCCCGGGAATTTTTGTTAAATGATTAAAGCTGTGACTTTTCCCCCCTGGACCATAAAGAACAGTAATAACCTCATTACGCCCTTTCTGTTTAATTGTGCAACTGCATGTTACTAAAACAAATACATTCCCACAACCTGCTCATTAGTGACACTGACTAGCGACAATACTATTTTAAAGCCCTTCTTCCGAGTCATGAAACAGTAACAGATTAATCACGTAATCTGCAAATTGTAATAAATTTGGATAAAAAAAGTGTGATTATGTGTTATTATTTCAGCTTATCATATTATTCAGTTGTATATATTTTAACTGCTGGCAAACTACATGGCATCCATGCAATAACAATCAGTACCTTTCTTTATTTTTATATTTTTATACTCACTGCTCTCCACAGTTAGTTTGATTCCTTTTCCAAAAATGATTTTCCAGTTTCCAGACGTAGTCACACAGTCTGTCTGATCTGAACAATAACTATATCAACTATTTCCTCATGCAGAAGCATGGCTACAGGAGTAACAGTTGACTAATCATAAGTTAATCTTTTGCCTACAGATTGAATGTTAAGCAAAGCAATGTTTTACACTTAAAACGAAGATAGTTTTTAAATATTAAATGAAAGGTTAAATGGAACATTGCTGTTTCTTGTTTATTTACTAAAATACTGTATGGTTTATTAGATTTTGTATGTTTATGAGCTTCCATTTTAGGTGTTAATCAGAAAAATTTTGAAATGACAACTCAATAATTAGAACAACTGCAGGGCCAAATGTTAGTGGAAAGTCTGTTGTATGGAGGACCAGGTGGTCTTTGCTTCAGATATTACATTAAAATCAACAGTGACTGCTTTATTATCATAAAGACTAAATATTTGGGGGTTTAACATTTAGACATTCAATGAATGTCTACGTGGAAATAAAAATTGCAAATGTACTCTGTGTTTTGGCAGATGAAGACATAAAATGTGTCTCTTTACACTGTTTACTACTATCTAAATACAGCAGGAAACTTTAAAAGTTAAAATTATACTTACTGGATTCAACAGTCAAATGTATTCCTTCACCAAAAAGTAATTTCCTGTTGTTTCCTGTTCCAGTCTCACAGTACTTCGGCCCTCAACAATAACTACAGAGCTCACGCTTTTGAATGTAATCACAATGTCTGCAAACAATCATAGTTTAAGTTTAAATTTGCTGTTCGCTTATTCTCAGGTTTACATATTCTAATAAAGACAAACATTCTTTAATGTCTCTATTATTTGTATTCCAGATGTCTTGAGTATTTTTGTTACACGTTACCCACAATCAATCAGCCTGACATATTTGACATAAATGTCATAATCTCCGCTATAGTTTAGGATAGAGTAATGTTTAAAAAACGTGTAAATATTGGAACAAGCAACACTTAGTTTCAAGAGAAAGAGGTGATTGGTGATTTTTCCTTTTTGTCTTATAAAGGTAAATGATGACATGCTCCCCCATGGGTTGAGACCGTTTAACCACTTATTTCATTCCACATAAAATGAATAATACTCGTCACCCAGCTAAAATTATGCTCTTTTTCCCCCAAAAGTGTTTGAATTTTAAAGATACCCTAACTATTCACTGAGTCAATCATACATCTCTGAAAGGGTAATTTTCACTGTCAGAGCAAATATTTAAATAACTCAATAACAGCTTCATGCTGAAATTTAACATAAATTAGGCCATTAAATTGAACGATCATTTATATGTCGGCATAAGTTTAACATATAATATATTAATAATATAATATTCTTAATACTCACTGTTTTCTACAGTTAGTTTGGTTCCTTCTCCAAAAATGACTTTGTTGTTTCCAGTCAAAGTCACACAGTGGATCTGGTCTGAGCAATAACTACATAACCAACTTCCTCATGAACGTACACTAATTAAAGATGTCAAAAGATAAGTGAAACAAAAGGGTAACAGCAAATTTAAATTTGGCTTGATAGCATTTGCATTATAATTATTATATAAGACATGTTAAGTAATTTTTATATCGGCCCATCCAAATTTAATCAAGATTATTTTTCCATTTCTAGTTTGCATAATTTACCCGATGATAAACACATTTTAAACACAAAGAACTTACTTGAATTGACAATCAGTTTTATCCCTCGGCCAAATGTGATCTTGGAATATGACACACAGTGTTTGTTGCCATCACAATAACATGATGCTGCTTCATGAATGGTAACGTGTCAACAGTATGTCAACATTTTGGAGGCAAACAGCCACAATTTAGCTGGATGATGGAGCATAAAGGGCTAAAAATGACATATCATTAATCAACTACTTTGAACAGTAACATAAATCACCAAAATTTGAGAAACAAAGGTGTTTTTGTTTTTTTTACCTAAGAGCAATCCTATATCATGATAGCATTTAAATGGCTTGAATCTAAATTACACACTGAAACTGACAGCAGACAATTCAAAATCAGGTTTCCACCATTTTAAAGATTTGAGATCACATTAACACTTAACTTCAAAGACGTCAGATCTTGTGATCATTGTTTATGAAAGTTAAGAATCCGGGGTTTAGAGAGATTTTTTAAATTAAAGAAATCTAACTGGACTTACTGGCTTCAACGTTCAGTCTGATCCCCGACCCAAAGATCAGCTTGTAAGTTCCAGTATTCACACAACACAAAACACCACTACATAAACTGTGCAGGGCTCTGACAGCTTCACATCAACAACTCAGTGTTCTAATCCAGAGATTAACAAACGGTCAAAATTAACTTTAACATTTGTTCTCATAAATTAGTAACTTGATTGTTGCTTTTAAAAAAGTAAAGAGTGAGCGTTTGGTAATCAGTGTAACCTTACTAAAGGTTTCAACTTTGCTTTTATTATTATTAAAATTCAGTGAAGTCATTATTTTTATGTTAAGAGGATCTGTAAATTTTATGGCACACGATTCTTACAGTATCGGATGTAAGTTATATTTGTATTTAGTACATTTAACCTATAGCAACTGGATTATTTAATGTCTTTTCCCAGCAAAAAAGAACATTTGTGGTTTCACATATTCTAATTTTACATTTCCCTTTAGGAGGTTTTAACTGGTTCTTTGGATTTAACCACATCATCTGCAACCAGTTATGTTTTACAAACGGTAAGTTGTTAACGTATGCAAATGAAGAAAATGGTATTTTAAGTGTGAAGATAATTTGTTCTCTAACAACAGTCGCATTTGAAATGACTTCCATGTCTTATATCCACAAAAACAGTATTTGCTTAATGAAAATGAATATTAAATTCTGTGTTATGTCTGAATGACTCACGGGTCTCCACAGTCAGTTTGATTCCAGCTCCAAACGTTATTCTGGCAGTGTTTGTCCCACAGTATGAACTGACAGGACATAAACCCTCCGTGGTCTATCACACACTATCAAATGTTTTCTTTCACCAAAATGTAGAAAAAACAAATTGAACAAAGTGGTAAAGTAAAAAAAAAAGTATTTCAGCTCACATTGAATATTTCCAACTCTTAATAAACCAATGAAATATCTTCTAAAATGTATATATCATCTGCTTGTTACAACCTTTCATTGTAGACAAATATTATATGATATATTACTGTATGTAAAATTACTGCCTGTCAAAATCTTAAAAACATCAACAGTTAGAAATTTTTTTCAGGGAATTCAAGGGAATTTTGTGAGTTTAAGATAATCTTAAGAATGTTCAATTGATTTTACTTAATTTGTGCTTCTACTTTAGAATATTAGACTTCCAAACATAATTTTTTACATTTTGCTTGCCAGTTTTGTTCTTCTTTACCAAAGTTAAACATTCAAATTAAATAATTTTCTGAATCTTGCTGGAGAAATGATTTCATTCTAATAAAGAGAACCAATGTATTTTACAGCATTTTGAAACACATTTTAAAAACAATTCAACTTACTAGTGTAAACATGAAGTTTGGTGCCGCTTCCAAAGATAATCTTGTTGACAGTCACACAGTCTGAAGCCTCAGCACACAAATCTCATTGACTCAACTCAGCAAACAGCCCCCTTTGGCTAAACTCAAACAAAGTTATAGAAATGATTCAAAACTTTCAAACAGACAAGTTTTGGAATCCAGAAATGGAAATTTTACATTACGTGACGATAGTGGGAAACGTTAGTTAGTTAGTGTTTAGTTTGGTTCCGCTTGGCTTCAAGTATTGGTTCACTTTATGAAGTCTAAATGTGTTCAAACTGCAGCTTGTTTTTAGAGTTTGTACTGATCATAATCAAGAAACACAACACTTCTTGTTGATCAATTTGGAACAGCGTTTTCAAAAACTCAAAGAAAGAGTCAAACCAAAGGACAAGTCAAAACCTAAAACTCAACTCACTTTCTGTCCACAAGTCAGTTAAAGATAAAACTAGACCTGCAAAATGCTGTAATTGATGCTTCTAATTCGTGTCAGTACTTACTGGGTCCAATGTTTAATCTGGTTCCCCTTCCAAAGATGATCCTAAATTGATTTCCAGTAGTCACACAACATGAAGCCCAATAACACAAACTCGACGAACCAAATATCATCTAAAAAAAATGACTACAGAAAATTTGTTTTAAACTTAATTACCCAGATTGTATTTTAACTATCTACATTTATTGATAACTTTATAATTCTTATGTTTAAGATTAAAATGACCAAGACAACCACATCTTGCAGCCGGTTGGTCTCATAAAAGCTGTTTAAATGTTTGGATAACTGCATCATCCATTTTCTTAGTTTTTGAAAAGTATCACTACTTACTGGTTTCAATGGTTAATCTGGTTCCACTTCCAAAAATGAATTTATATCCAGCTCCAGTAGTCACACAACGTGAAGCACCATAACACAAACTCAGCAGACTGATGAAGTGAACCAAACGTAATTTAGGAAAACATACTCTTTATATTTGAGATTTTTATGACTATTTTCATTAAAAATGCTAGCACATTATAAATGTATATCACATATATTATGTAGATTCTAATATGAACTGTACAGTAGGGATACTGAGCAAACTTTTTAGCATTGCATTTCTGTAATACTTGGTTGGTTGATGTATTTATTAATATTAGTGTTGAATCTTTGAATAACATCAAAACTGCAGCCACATCCAGTTAAAACAAAAACAGTTTTCTTAATTTCTGAAAAGTATTGTTACTTACTGGTTTCAATACTTAATCTGGTTCCACTCCCAAAAATGATCTTATATCCACCTCCAGCATTCACACAACATGAAGCACCATAACACAAATACAGCAGACTGATGAACTGAACCAAAATCCATTTATAAAAAGATATTTTTTAGATTTGAGATGTTTATGACTTCTGTCCAGTCATAAAAAGTACTATTTTCATTAAAAATGCTCACACATTATAAATGTATTTCATACATTTTAAGTAGATTCTAATATTTACTGTCCAGTACTGTTATAGCAACGCTTTTCTTAAATACTTGTTACATGGTTGATGTATTTATTATTATTGGTGTTAAATCTTTGGATAACACCGAAACTGCAGCATCATCCAAATAAAACAATAAAACAAATTTCTTTTTTGAAATATTGATATTTAGAATGTTTTTCATCTGTGTAAACAGTGTAAAACACTATAGGTTTGCTTTTAAAGTCGTCAGGTATAAATATTGATTATGATCTCTATCAGTACTTACTGGGTTCAATGTTTAATCTGGTTCCACCTCCGAAAATTATCTTAGTTCCAGTATTCACACAACATGAAGTCCCATAACATAAACTCGATAATCAAACTTCATTTAGAAAAACATTGTTTTTATATTTAAGACTTCTTCTGGAAAGATTACATTCCAGTAACATAAACAAGACATTATTTTAATTAAAAACAAATGCCCATAATGAATTAAAAATGAAATGTAACACTGTACAGCAGAGATACTGGACCAACTGTTTTAGGGACCATCTTTTACACTGAACCATCTTCAATAATTTACACTCTTAAAAACTTATTTGAATCTTTTAAAGTTTTGGCTGGATGTGGCTGTATTTGTGGTTTATCCCCAAAATTTTGTTCCCAGATACTGAAAGGATGACATTTTAAACTTAGAAGATCTTCATTTCAACAGTATTATATTGAATGATTTTATACTTTGTGATGATTTGATAATTCTGAAGATTCAACTAATACTTTCTATCACTGTCAGCAGCTGTTCAGTCATCAATTAGTCCAGATAACAATTTTCTTTTGTTTTTTAAATCGGCTACTATGGTATTATATGGTATTAAATATTCATGCCAAACATTGTAAAGTTTATTAAGTAAGTTATTACTACTTACTGGCTTCAATGGTTAATTTGGTTCCACTTCCAAAGATGAGCTTATTTTGATTTCCAGTATTCACACAACATGAAGCACCATAACACAAACTCGGCAGTGACAAACCACCAAACTCCATAAAAAAAAAACATGATTTTTACACTAAAGATTTTTATGACGTCTGTCCAGTCATATAAATAGGTTGGCATATTTAGATATGCTTTTCTTTAGTACTTGCATGGCTAATGTATTTATTATGATAAGTTTCATGAAATCTCGCTTTAAATCTTTGGCTAACATCAAAACTGCATCATCATCCAGATAAAACAAAAACTGTTTCCTTAGTTTCTGAAATATTGAAATTTAAGCATAAAGAATTGTAAGGTTTCCTTTTAAAGATGACTAGTATAAGTATTGATTATGATCTCCATCAGTACTTACTGAGTTCAATGTTTAATCTGGTTCCACTTCCAAAGATGAGTTTGTATGCACTTCCATCATTCACACAACATGAATTGCCATGACACAAACTCAATATATTGACGAACTGAACTAAACTTCATTTAGAAAAACAACGTTCTTACATTTGAGACTTTTGCTGGAATGGTTACATAAACAAGACACTGCTTTAATTAAAAACAAATGCACATGGTAAATATAAAATATGTAAATCTCAATAGTTAAGTGTCGAGCAGAGATACTGCACCAACTGTTTCAGGGACAATCTTTTACATTAAACACTCTTTCAATAATTTACATTCATAAAAACTTAACATAAAAATCTTTTCCAGTTTTGGCTTGATGAGGCTTTATCCCAAAACTGGGTTCCCAGTTTTTGACAGGAGGATATTATATTGATGGGTTTCATCTCAACAGTATTATATAGAATTATTTTATATTTTGTGATGATTTATGATTCTGAGTAATTGAATTAATAATTTCCATCACTGTCAACAGCTGTTCACCCATCAATCAGTCAAGATAACTACAAAATTTTATTTTTTTATCTGCTGCTCTGGTTTTGGTAAAATTGACATATAAAACTGCAAAGTTGATTGTTAAATATGCTTCGTATCAATTATTATTATGGTATTCCTACTTACTGGCATCAATGTTTAATCTGGTTCCACTTCCAAAGATAATCTTACTTGCAGCTCCAGTTTTCACACAACATGAAGCCCCATAACACAAACTCAGCAGTGTTGAAGTGAACCAAACTATTTAGAAAAACATAATTTTTACATTTGAGAATTTGTCCAGTTAATAATGTCACTACTTTCATTTTAAAAAATGGTTAATATATAGTATATTATAAATAAAAATGTAAATTGTGGTATTCACTGTACAACATATATACAGAACAAACTGTTTTACGGTCAGTTCTCTTCGTGACTTGATTTTTCCAAATTACTACTCACTGCTGGACTCACCACTGAGTCAAAGACGTTACATTTAAATAGTGTTTAAGTTCTATATCAGCACTTGCTGGGTTCAATGTTTAATCTGATTCCACTTCCAAAAATGAGTTTATATGCTGCGTTCACACAATATGTGGCACGCACTATAATCAAACTGAACCAAACTTCACTAAAACAACATAATTTTTACATTCGACACTTCTGACTTCTGTCCAGTCATAAAAAATAAGTTGCTTTTTTAAAATTTAATTTCATTAAAAATACTAGCACATTATAAATGTAATTATAAATATTACATAGATTATAGTTTTAGAGACTTTTTTTGTGATACTTGAATGCTGATGTATTTATTATGATTAAGGTGAAATCTTTGGATGACATCAAACGTTTTTCAGTTTAACAAAACATGTTAAAGTTTCCTTTTAAAGACAACTGGTATAAATATTGATTAGGATCTATATCATCACTTACTGGTTTCAATGTGTAATCTGGTTCCACTTCCAAAGATGATCTTATTTATACCTCCAGTATTCACACAACGTTAGACACCTTAACGCAAACTCAACAGAGTGATGAACTGAACCAAACTTAATTTAGAAAAAAATATTGTTTTTATATTTGAGACTTTTGCTGGAATGATTACATTCCAGTCTCATACACTCAACACTGCTTTAATTAGAAAACAATTGCACATGATAAATTACAAATGAAATGTAAATCAATCTCACTTGTCACTGTACAGCAGAGATACTGACCAACTGTTTTAGGGACAATCTTTTACATTGAAGACTCTCTTTCAATAATTTATACTAAAAATCTTTTTTTAGTTAAACAAATCTGTATTTTTGGCTTTATCCCCAAAATTGTATTCCTAGATTCTGAAAGGATGACATTTTTATAGATGCAAGGTTTTCATCTCATTATTTTGAAATATTTTATACTTTGTGATGATTTTATGATTCTGAAAAGTTGAATTAATAATTTCCATCACTGTCAGGAGCTGTTCACTCATCAATCAGTCCAGTTAACTACAAGTTATTGTTTTTTTTTTACTTTTTTTACTCAGCTACTCTGGTTTTGTTAATATTCATGTCAAACACTGTGAAGTTTGTTTTAAAGACGCCTTGTGGAAATAATTATTATGGTGTGTATTCCTACTTACTGGCTTCAATGTTTAATCTGGTTCCACTTCCAAAGATGATCTTACTTGCAGCTCCAGTATTCACACAACATGAAGCCCCATAACACAAACTCAGCAGTGTTGAAGTGAACCAAACTCCATTTAGAAAAAATATAATTTTTACATTTGAGACTTTTATGACTTCTGTCCAATCATAAAAATTGGTTGCTTTTTAAAAACTTTCATTAAAAACACTTGCATATTATAAATATATATCATAAATATTATGTAGATTCTGATATTTACTGTCCAGTCGAGATACTGACTAGCGATGTTTTCTTTAATAATTTTGTTATTTTAAGTTTCATAAAAAGTTTTCTTGGTTTCTGAAATATTGACAGACGTGCATGTTTCAGTGTAAAACTGTAAAGTTTGCTTTTGAAGACGTTTGTTCTAAACAATATGATCTCTAACAGTACTTACTGGATTCAATGTTTAATCTTGTTCCACTTCCAAAGATGATCTTATTTGTACTTCCAGTATTCACACAACATTAAGGACCATAACGCAAACTCAAAATGATGAACTGAACCAAACTTCATTTAGAAAATCATTGTTTTTACATTCAAGACTTTTGTCTGAATGATTACAGTCAAGTCATAACAATAAGCTGCTCTTTGTACGTTCAATATATTATAATATTACAATAATGTAGCTATACATATAACATAAAATATTAAATTAAATGTAAATTGACATACTGACTAAACTGATTTTGTGACTATGTGCTTGGTTAATAGATTGAGGTTTTATTCAATTCATGCTCAGTTAATGTATTGTGATTTATATGATTGAGACAATCTTTCAACCATTAAGGTTTGTAAAACTCTCTTTAAACCTTTAAATAACACCCAAACTACAAATTCTGGGTTATAATCTCTATTAGTACTTACTGGTTTCAATGGTTAATCTAGTTCCTCTTCCAAAGATGATCTTATATTGATTTGCACCTCCAGTCACACAACAAGAAGCCCCATAACAGAAACTCAGCAAAGTGGACCAACGTCATTTAGAAAAATATAGTTTTTATATTTAAGATTTCTGTCTGAATTAAATGTAAATTTTACCGTACAGTAGAGATACTGTTCGAAGTGGTTTACTGTTGATACTTTTGATTAATTGATTAATTAATACATTGAAGATTCTGTTTGACTTCATCAGTGACTCACACTAAATACAGCTTTTTATCTTTTTTATTTTCTATTCTAGTTTTGTGTGTGAAACAAGTAAAGTTTGCTTTTAAAGATTCTCCATATAAATTAAATGTATGATTTATATTAGTACTCACTGGCTTCAATGGTTAATCTGGTTCCACTTCCAAAGGTCATCTTCGCTACACCTCCAGCATTCACACAACATGAAGCACCATAACACAAACTGAGCAGACTGATGAACTGAACCAAACTCCATTAAGAAAAACATTGATTTTACATTTTGTTGTCTGAATGATTACATTCCAGTCACAATAATATGCTGCTATTTGTACCTTTATTTATAATATACATTATAATATTATTTATATATATATTATATAAATAGAACATGATATGTACAGTAGAGATAGCGAAGGGACTGTTTTAGCGATGATGCTCTAATAAAAAGTACATTGATTTTTCATTGATTAATGCATGTATTGATTGTGATAAATATTAATGTGACAATCTTTAAATAATTTAATCACAAGATCTTATTTTTATTAAAAACAAATGCATGATAAATTAAAAAATTTATGTAAATCTCGCTAGATACTGTACAGCAGAGATACTGGTCCAACTGTTTTAGATATAATCTTTTACATTGAAGACTCTCTTTCAATAATTTATAGCCTTTTTTCTTATGTTTAAACTTCTCTATATCTTAGAGTTTTAATTGGATGAGACTGCATTTTTGGTTTTATACCCAAAACAGTTTTCTTGGATTGTGAAAGGAGATATTTTATAGATACAAAGTTTTCATCAACACCATTTTGTTGAATAAGTTTATACTTGATGATTTTATGATTTTGAAGAGTTGCATGAATAATTTCCATCACGGACAGCAGCTGTTTACTCAGTCAGTCCAGATAACTACGAGTCATTATACGTTTTTATCTGCTACTTCAGATTTGAAAATATTCATGTCAAACACTGTAAAGTTTGCTGTTAAAGATGCCTCGTATAAATAATTATTATGATGTTACTACTTACTGGTTTCAACGGTTAATCTTGTTCCACTTCCAAAGATGATCTTATATAAACCTCCAGTATTCACACAACGTGAAGCATCATAACACAAACTCAAAGTGCCGAACTGAACCAAACTTATTTTAAAAAAATAGGATTTTTACATTAGAGACTTTTGCGCAGTTAAAAAAGTGACTAGGTTCGGAATAGGTTATTAATATAGGTTCTAAATAACATATAAATTATGTTAACTGCACAATAGAGATCCTGAACAAACTGATATGGTGTTCATGCTGTTGATTAATACATTGATGACTTTATTATTATCAAGACAATCTTTCAATAATTTATGCTCAAATCTTCTTGAAATCTTTGTTTTAGCTGGATAATTTTTTAATTTAGGTGTTTTCGTCTTGAAATATTGAACCTACACATTTTCCACCTTATAACAGTCTTATATTTAATTCTTTTTTACTTTTTAATAATTTCATGAGCCTGAAGAGTTAAGTAATGAATTATTTCAATGACTGTCAGCAGCTAGACTCAGTCCACATAACCTTTGATCTTTTTATCTAATATTGTGGTTTTGTTTGTTTATGTTTGTATCCCTGGACAACACAGCTTTTAAAAGACGCCGCATGTAAATAATATTTATGATCTACATCAGTACTTACTGGGTTCAATGTTTAATCTGGTTCCACTGCCAAAGATGATCTTTTGATTTCCACTATACACACATCATGAAGCACCATAGCACAAACTCCACGACGAACTGAACTTCATTTGCAAACTTTTTTTTGTCATTTAAGATTTTTTCTGAATAACTGCATTGCACAGTCACAATAACAAGCTAACAATTGCACATTATATTTATATTTTAAATTAAATAAAAATTTACGATACTGTTTCAAAAATGTTGCTCTTAATATGTTGATGATTTGATTAATAGATGTTCAGTTGATGTTTTGATTGTGATTAATATGACTGAGACAATCTTTAAAACATTTGCGAGGCTCTTTAAATATTTTAAAAGCACCTTAACTGCAACTTAATTGAGTTAAAACAATTTCTTTTCCTGACATTTGAACATTTTAAAGATATTCACCTGATGAAAGTGTTGTTCTTTGTGCTGATTTAATGATTCCGAAGAGCCAAATTAACAATTTCCATCAATGTCAGCAGCTGTTAACTCATCAGTCCAGATAACGACAAGTTTTCTTATTTTATCTAATATTCTGGTTTTGTCAATATTCACGTCAAACACTGTAAAGTTTGTTTTAAAAGACTAAATAAATAATAATTCAGCTCTATATTGCTACTCACTGGCTTCAACGGTTAATCTGGTTCCACTTCCAAAGGTGAGCTTTCGATTTCCAGTATTCACACAACATGAAGCACCATAACACAAACGAAGTAGAGAGAGAAACTGAACCAAATTCACTTTATGCTTAATTATTCAGATTCAGTTATAGCATAGTGTGGCCAGTTTGTTTCTGTCAATGATATAATTTTAACATTTGAGACTTTTGCCACACATTTATTGTACAGTAGAGACGAATGAACTATTTCAGCAGTTTTAAGAATCCAAGTAAATCATTGCAAAATTTCCTTTGAAAGATCCTCTAAAAGATAAATACTATGATTTATATCAGTACTTACTGGGTTCAATGGTTAATCTGGTTCCACTGCCAAATGTGATCTTTTGATTTGTATACACACATCATGAAGCGCCATAACATAAACTCAGAGTGACGAATTGATTCAAACTTCATTTAGAAAATGAGTTGCTCAGTTGATGTATTGATGATTGAGACAATCTTTAAAAGATTTATGTTTATAAAACCCTCTTTAAATCTTTTAATAACACCTAAGATGTAACGTTAGTCAGTTAAAACAGATTTTTTTTACTGAAATTTGGACACTTTGAACATATAAAATACTAAATAAAGGATACATTTGTGCTGATTTTATGATTCTGATAAGTTAAATGAATACTTTTCATCTTTGTGAGCAGTTGTTGACTAAGTCAGATAGTATAAGTTTCTTTATTTTACCTGCTGGTCTGGTTTGTAAATATACACGTCCAACACTGTAAACTGTTTTAAAAGATGCCCTGAATGAATAATTATTATGTTGTGTATTACTACTTACTGGCTTCAACAGTTAATCTGGTTCCACTGCCAAAGGTGATCTTTTGATTTCCAGTATTCACACAATAGGAAGCTCCGTAACATAAACTCAGCAGAGTGATTAACTGAACCAAACTCCATTTACAAAATTGGATGATTTATTTTATACTTTAATACTGACATTTGATTATAAAATAGCTACTTTCTCGAATTAAATAAAATTTGGCAGGTTTGCTTATCACATATGATCATAATTTTTTGCATTTGAGACTTTTGCCTAAAATATTACGTTGTGATTACACATTTATTGTAAAGTAAATAAATACTATGATTTATATCAATACTTACTGCTTTCAATGGTTAATCTGGTTCCACGGCCAAAGGTGGTCTTTTGACTTCCAGTATACACACAACATGAAGCACCATAACGCAAACGTAGAGTGATGAACCAAAGCATCCTTCATTTAGAAAATCATATTTACATTTCAGATTTTTGTCTGAATAACTCCAGTCCAGTGGCAACAATAAGCTACTGATTTTACATTACATTTATAATTTAAATATTAATAATTTTAATTTTGATATGGATTCTACAGCAGAGGTACTGAATGAATTGTTTTATGTATCCCAGTAAAACGTTTATTTTGTGCCGATTCTATGATTCTGAAGAGTTGAATGAATACATTTCATTACTGTCAGCAGCTGTTCACTCATCAATCAGTCCCGATAACTATACGTTTATTTAATTTGCTACTCTGGATTTTTAAATATTCATGTCAAACACTGTAAAGTTTGTTGTTAAAGATGCCTCGAGTACATAAATATTATGGCGTGTATTACTACTTACTGGCTTCAATGTTTAATCTGGTTCCACTTCCAAAGATGATCTTAATTTGACTTCCACTAGTCACACAACATAAAGCACCATAACACAAACTTAGCAGTGATGAACTAAACCAAATTCAATTTATAAAACTGCAAAATTAATTTAACACTTAAATAATCTTTGATCATAAATAGGTCATTTTAAAAAAAAGTAATAGAATGTGGCTCGTTTGTTTCTCCCATGTAATCATCATGAGACTTTTGATAATGTTCTGATCACAACAATAAGCTGCTTCTCTCATTAAAATACAATGTATGTTACAAATAAAAACTGTTTTAGTCATTTTATGTATCCTGTAAAACATTGTCAAATTTCCTTTAAAAGAGGCTCCATATAGATTATATTTATAATCTACATCAGTACTTACTGGGTTCAATGTTTAATCTGGTTCCACTTCCAAAGATCATTTTATATCCAGCATTCACACAACATGAAGCACCATAACATGAACTCAGCTGAGTAACAAACTGAACCAAACTCCATTTCGAAAAACATACTTTTCACATTGAAGACTTCTGTCCAGTTAACAAAAGTCACTATGTCATTAAAATAACTGATGAGGATGATTGATGACTATAAGCTGAATGATTTTCATTGTTGGTTTTATCTAAAGACATTGTGGAGGTGCATGTTTTTCACATGATGACAGTGTTATACTGAATTATTTTCTACTTTGTGCTGATTTTATGATTCTGAAGATTTGAATTAATAATTTCCATCACTGTCAGCTGGTCAAGCATCAATCAGTCCAGATAACCTATTCATCATTTTATGTACTATTTTTAATCTGTTAGTACTCACTGGCTTCAATCGTTAATCTGGTTCCACTTCCAAAGATGATCTTATATCCACTTCCAGTATTCACACAACATGAAGCACCATAACACAAACTCAGCAGTTACAAACTGAACCAAAACTCATTTAGAAAAATGACTACTTAAAATATTTGGTTCAACTTAAATATGGATATTTGATTTAACAGCTTGTTCCTCTTCTGTCTCAATCATTACAGTTCAGTCACAAAAACAGGCCCTCATTTTCATCAAAACTAACTACTTTATAGATATTTACTGTATAACAGATTTACTATTGTACTATAGAACCAAACTAAATTTAGAAAATAACTGTTTTTACATTTGAGACTAATGCCAGAATTATTCAATTCCGGTTAATAAAAACAAAAGTTGTAGTCTAGATGACTGTGATTCATTCTGTCTCAGTTTACATATTTCAGTATTATTACAAAAGTGTTGAATTGTTTTCTACTTTGTGCTGATTTTATAAGAGGAAGTGCCTGAATAATTTCTATCACTATCAGCTACGTTTTATATAGTTTTTTTAAAAAATTTTTTATGTAAAACAAGTAACGTTTGCTTTTTAAGACACTCCATATAATAAATATTTATGATGTGCATCACTACTTACTGGTTTCAATATTTAATCTGGTTCCACGTCCAAAGATGATCTTATTTACACTTCCAGTAGTCACACAATGTGAAGCATCATCACACAAACTCAGCTGAGTAAAAAACTGAACCCAACTTCATTACAGAAAACTTTTTCTTTTTACATTTGTGCTACATTATAAATAAGCATTCTAAATAAGAGATGATCATTTTAATTAAGACTCTTTTAGTTGATTTATTGTGATTTTTTATTATGATTAACTATTTAGTCTCATAAAAATATATTTATATCTTTGGATAGCATCAAAACTGCAGAATCATCCAAACAAAACTGTTAGTTTGTGAAAAGTTTACATTTAGAGATACAAGTTTAACACCTAACAGAATTATTTTCGTGTTTGTGCTGATTTAGTCCCATATTAACACTGATAATGATAATATCAGCACTTACTGGTTTCAATGGTTAATCTGGTTCCACTTCCAAAGATGAGCTTATATTGATTCGTAGATGTCACACAACATAAAACACCATAACACAAACTCAGCAGAGTGATGAACTGAACCAAACTTTTGGTTCTTCTTGTTCAGTTGCAAGTAAAAGTTATTTTTACTTAAGAAAATTACCATATTTTAAAATGGATGTTACAAATAACATGTAGATTACTGTACAGTTGAGATACTGAATAACCAGTTTTAGCGACAGTAATACATTGATTTTAATTAATTTGAACAATTTCTCAGTTTACATGTTCATGAATTTTATGATCGAGAATATTCTTAAACTGGAATGACAAACTGAATCAAACTTCATTTAAAAAAGCATTGCTTTTATATTTGAGAGCCAAAATTATATAATTCCAGTAATTTACATTATGATTAAAATTAAATATACATATTAGCACTAGAGATATATATCAAAAATAATATGCAAATTTACTCTACAGTTATGTTTTGTTTATGGATATTGATGATTCTGATTAAAACTTGTGTTACAATAGCACCAAATCATAATAGAAGTTATCTCAGGGACCTTTGATAAAGAGCTAGTCTATACTGTACTGTTTATTATATATTTATCATGATAAAAAGGCAAGTACTGAATTATGAGCCAGAAGAGGTGAATTAATCATTTCATCACAATCTTCTGAAGATACCTCGTATGAATAACATTAATGATCTATATCAGTACTTACTAGGTTCAATGTTTAATCTGGTTCCACTTCCAAAGATCATCTTAGTTCCAGAACCAGTATTCACACAACATAAAGCACCATAACACAAACTCAGAGTGGTGAACCTGAACCAAACTCTGTTCAGGGAAAAGGAATATTTTACATTTAAATATTCAGATTTGATTTTAACACATAGCTACTCTTTCATTTAGGAAAACTAAAAATGCAGAAATGTTCATTTTAAAAGATCAGCTCCTCTCATAGAATCATTGTTTTTACAGTTGTAAATTTTATATTATTACTCAGCTTTAAATTTTTTCTGTGCAGTAGAGATACTAAACAAACTCTTTTAGTAATGATGCTTTTGATTTATACATTGATGTTTGTTTTTAACATGTCTACTTGAAAATGATCAATATTAGCACTTACTGGGTTCAACAGTTAATCTGGTTCCACTTCCAAAGATGAGCTTATTTCCAGTATTCACACAACATGAAGCACCATTACACAAACTCAGCAGTGAGATGAACCGAACCTCATTAAAACTAAACTTTTATATTTGAGACTTCTGTCTAATAAGCTGCTGTTTTCATTAAAAACATTATAATGTGTTATAAATAAAATGTAAATTGATGTTTACTGTACAGTGCAGATACTGAACAAATTGATTTACTGTTGATGCTCTGAATTAATGCATTGATTATTCAGATTAATACTTTCTCAGTTGATAGTTATTTTTATACTTTCATGTGATCTATGGCAAAACTTACTGGGTTCAATGGTTAATCTGGTTCCACTTCCAAAGATGATCTTATTTCCACCAGTCACACAACATGAACCCCCATAACGCAAACTCAGCAGTGATAAACTGAACCTAAATTAATTCAAGAAAACATACTTTTTATTTTATTTAGGCAAAATTATAAATAAAATTAAAATTTCAATATTAGCTGTACAGTCGATATATTTAGTGTTGATGCCCTGAATTAATACGTTGATCATTATGATTATTTTAATTATTAAGATTAAGAAAATCTTTCAACCTCAATCTCAAAATCTCTTTAAATCTTTGGATAACAATAAAACTGCAGCATCATCCAGTTAAACAAAAGGTTTTCTTAGTTTGTGAAAAGTTCACATTAGACGTTTTACACCTAACAACCGCGTCATTTTAAATACTTTTCTTCTTTGTGTTATTTTGTCGTATATAAATACTTTGATGAATATCAGCACTTACTGGATTCAACGTTAATCTGGTTCCACTTCCAAAGATGAGCTTATTTTGACTCGTAGTAGTCACACAACATGAGCACCATAACACAAACTCAGCAGTGATGAACTGAACCAAACTTCATTTAGAAAAACATTGTTTTTACATTTGAGACTTCTGTACAGTTAAAAATAAGAATTTCCATCACTGTCAGCAGCTTTTCACTAATCAATGAGTCCAGATAACTGCAAGTTTTTATTTACTATTACAGTTTTGTATAAAATCATGTCAAACACTGTAAGTTTGTTTTTAAAGATGCTTCGAATAATATTAAGAGATGTATTACTACTTACTGGCTTCAACGATTAATCTGGTTCCACTTCCAAAGATGAGCTTATTTTGATTTGAACCAGTCACACAGCATGAAGCACCATAACACAAACTCAGCAAAGTGATGAACTGAACAAAACTCCATTTATAAAATGGACAATTAATATTAAATATTTAGATTTGATTGTAAAATAGCTACTTTCTAAAAATTAAATAAAATGTGGGCAGTTTCTCTCATATAATCGTCTGTTTTTATATTTGAGACTTTTGCCTAAACGATTATGTTGTGATCACACAATAAGATGCTTTTTCAAATAAATGTACAATATAATTTGTATTATAAACTGTACAGTAGAGACACTAAATAAACAGCTTTAGTAATTTTATGTATCCCACTAAAATAATTGTATAGATTCTCTATATTTTCTGTTTATTATGATATCAGCACTTACTGGATTCAATAGTTAATCTGGTTCCACTTCCAAAGAAGATCTTATATCCAGTCTTCACACAGCATGAAGCCCATAACACAAACTCAGCACAGTGATGAACTGAACCAGACTCTGTCACACAACTAAATTTTATGATTTAATTATTTGTTTTTCTTATATAATCATTGCTTTAACATTTGAGACTTTTACTTGAATTATAACTTTATAGTACATTAAGATATACATTTAATACATTTTAAACTGTGATATTTACTCTACAGTAGAGATACTGACCACACTGTTTAACCAGTGTTTTTTTCTTAGTTTGTGAAAAGTTCACATTTAAACACAGAGTTATACTAAAGGATTTTCTACTGTCTGATTTTACAAGTCTGAAAAGTCAAATGAAAAGTTGAGGTAAAGTTTGTGTTTAAAGATGCCTGATATTAATAATATTTGTTCTACATTTCTACTTACTGGCTTCAACAGTTAATCTGGTTCCACTTCCAAATGTGATCTTTTGAGTTCCAGCATTCACACAACATGAAGCACAATAACACAAACTCAGCAGTGACAAACTGAACCACAACAAACATTAGTTTTACATTAGAGAAAATTTAAAAAGTCAATTTTCTTAAAGAATAATTGATGATTAATTTCTAGATACTGAACAAACGGTTTTACTGTTCATGCTGTTGATTAATACATTGATTAATTATTATGATTGAGACAATCTTTAAACAAATTCTGCTCATAAAAACTTATTTAAATATTCGTCTTGGCTGGATGTTTGCATATTTTTGGTTTTATCCAAATTTCTTAGATTCTGAAATGTTTTACTGGATTATTTTCTACTTTGTGATGATTACATGTGCCTGAAAAGTCGAGTGAATCATTTTACGTAACCTTCCTCTCATTTGTTGTACTTTCCTTGTTTTGAATGTATTTCTATGAAACACAGGTAAAGTTAGTTTGTAAAGACGCCTCATATTTTTATATTTATCTTAAACGTGTATTTTAGTCTTTTCAATGTTTTCATACTTTTATCTTGTATTGTTTTGTATTATTGTCTTTACACTTTTTAAAGCACTTGTTTTTGAAAAGTGCTCTACAAATAAAGATTATTATTATTATTATTATTATTATATTAATAATGTCTATGTTTAATAAAACTACTTACTGGGTTCAATGGTTAATCTGGTTCCACTTCCAAAGGTGATCTTTTCATATCCAGTATTCACACAACATGAAGCACCATAACACAAACTCAGCAGTGACCAAATGAACCAAACTTCATTTAGAAAAGCATCAGTTTTACATCAGAGGCTTTAGTCCAATTAAAAAAGTCACTATTTTCATTAAAAACAATCGAGGATTAATTTATATTATAAATAATGTATCCATGCAAAACATTGTAAAATTTATTTTTAAAGATGCTAAATTTAAATTACATTTATGTTCTACATCAGTACTTACTGGGTTCAATGTTTAATCTGGTTCCACTTCCAAAGATGATTTTAGTTCCTCCATCATTCACACAATGTGAAGCACCATAACACAAACTCAGCTGAGTAACAAACTGAACCAGACTCCATTTAGAAAACATACATTTTACGTTTGAGACTTCTGTCCAGTTTTTAAAAAGTCAGTAGTGAAATAAAAATAATTGATCGTTAATTATAAATACAGTGTAAATGGTGACATTTCCTGCACAATAGAGATACTGAACTGTTTGTGTTCATGCTGTTGATTAATACATTGATGATTTGATTATTTTGATCACAATTTACGCTCAAACGTCTTTAAATCCATGTTTTAGCTGGATGATTCTTCATTTGTGGTTTTATCTAAAGTTTTTTTCACCTGACAACACTATTATATTATATTACTTTGTGCAGATTTTATGATTTTGAAGAGTCGAATTAATAATTTCCATCGCTGTCAGCAGCTGTTCACTTATCAGCCAGTCTACATACCTACAAGGTTTTATCTTTTTCCTGTTATGTTACACTATAACACTGTAAAGTTTGTGTTTTAAAGTGCTCATATAAATAAAATGCATAATATATATCACTACTTACTGGATTCAATGTTTAATTTGGTGCCACTTCCAAAGATCATCTTAGTTGCACCTCCACCAGTCACACAACACGAAGCACCATAACACAAACTCAGCTGAGTAACAAATCGAGCCAAACTGCATTTAGGAAAACATACGTTTTATGTGAGACTTCGGTCCAGTTTTTAAAAATTAATAAAAAATTATAAAAGTAAATAGTGACATTTACTGCACAATAGAGATACTAAACCTGTTTTACTGTTCATGCTATTGATCGATACACTGATGACTTGATTCTTAAGATTGAGACAATCTTTCAACAATTGACGCTCATGAAAACTTTTGTTTTGGCTGGATGTTGTTGGACTTATGATTTTACCCAAAAGTCCACTTGGATTGATAATTTTTTGAGTCTAAACAGTTGAATGAATCATTTTACGTAACGTATTCTTCTCTCATTTCTTGTACTTCCCTGGTTTTGTATGTATTCAAGAGAAACACAGAAGTTTGTTTTTAAATGCCTCATGTTAACAAAGTTAATGTTTTACGTTTTTATACTTACTGGTTTCAACGGTTAATCTGGTTCCACTTCCAAAGCTAATCTTTTGATATCCATCAGTCACACAACATGAAGCACAATAACACAAACTCAGCAGAGTGACAGCTGAGCCAAACTCCATTTAAAAAATGGAACAATCATTTTATACTTAAATATTCAGATTTGATTATAAAATAGCTAATTTCTAAAAACTAAATAAAACGTGGGCAGTTTATTTTTCACATTTTCATAATTTTACATTATTGTATTTTTATTGTTATTGTATTTTTACATACACAACAATGAGTTGCTTCTTTCATTATAATAAATGTATGATATAATATGTTTTTTTTAATTAAATGTAAATTGATATTTACTTGTCAGTTTTAGCAATTTTATGTATCCCTGTAAAATATTGTAAAAATTTTTTGAAAGATGTACATATAAATTATATTTATGTTCTGCATCACAACTTACTGGGTTCAATGTTTAATCTGGTTCCACTTCCAAAGATGATTTTAGTTCCACCTCCAGCATTCACACAACATGAAGCACCATAACACAAACTCACAAACTGTATTTATAATCTCTGCTCATACAAACTTACTAAAATCCACAATCTTCATTTGTGGTTTTATCTAAAGACGGTTTTCTTAGTTCCGACATTTTGGATGAGTTTTTCACCCAACAGCACTATTATAATAAAAAATGTTCTACTTTGTGCTGATTATGATTTTAGAAGAGTCGATTTAATAATTTCCATCACTGTCAGCATCTGTTCACTCAGTCAGTCAACAAATCTACAAGTTTTTATCTTTTTATGTAATGTTGTACTATGAAATGTAAAGTTTGTGATTAAAAGCGTCTTATATTTATAATCTATTTCAGTACTTACTGGGTTCAATGTTTAATCTGGTTCCACTTCCAAAGATGATCTTATTTCCACCTCCAACATTCACACAACATGAAGCACCATAACACAAACTCAGCTGAGTAACAACCTGAACTAAACTCTTTAAATAAAAGTATCCTTAAAAGTTTCTGCGTTTATAATCTCTGCTCATACAAACTTATTTAAATCTATGTTTTAACTGGATTTTTATTCATTTGTGGTTTTATCTAAAGACGGTTTTCTTAGTTCCGACATTTTGGATGAGTTTTTCACCCAACAGCACTATTATAATAAAAAATGTTCTACTTTGTGCTGATTTTATGATTTTAGAAGAGTGGATTTAATATTTCACTGTCAGCAGCTGTTCACTCAGTCAGTCAACAAATCTACAAGTTTTTATCTTTTTATGTAACGTTGTACTATGACAATGTAAAGTTTGTGATTAAAAGCGTCATATTTATAATCTATTTCAGCACTTACTGGATTCAATGTTTAATCTGGTTCCACTTCCAAAGATGATCTTATTGGCAGTATTCACACAACATGAAGCATCATAACACAAACTCAGCTGAGTAACAAACTGAACCAAACTCCATTTCGAAAAACATACATTTTACCTGCGAGCCTTCTGTCCAGTTTTACAAATACATTTAAATACAATGTAGAAAGTAACATAGTGTTCATGCTGTTGATTAATACACTGATGATTATTATGATCAACACAATCTTTCAACTCTTTTTGCTCATGAAAACAATTTTATATATTTAGTGTTGATGCCCGAATTAATACGTTGATCATTATAATTAACACTCTCTCAGTTGATGCATTTAATATTATTTTAATTATTAAGATTAAGATAATCTTTCAACCTTTTAGTCTCAAAATATCTCTTTAAATCTTTGGATAACAATAAAACTGCAGCATCATCCAGTTAAACAAAAGGTTTTCTTAGTTTGTGAAAAGTTCACATTAGACGTTTTACACCTAACAACCGCGTCATTTTAAATAATTTTCTTCTTTGTGATTATTTTGTCGTATATAAATACTTTGATGAATATCAGCACTTACTGGCTTCAACGATTAATCTGGTTCCACTTCCAAAGATGAGCTTATTTTGACTCGAGTAGTCACACAACATGGAGCACCATAACACAAACTCAGCAGAGTGATGAACTGAACCAAACTTCATTTAGAAAAACATTGTTTTTACATTTGAGACTTCTGTACAGTTAAAAATAAGAATTTCCATCACTGTCAGCAGCTTTTCACTAATCAATGAGTCCAGATAACTGCAAGTTTTTCTCTACTATTACAGTTTTGTATAAAATCATGTCAAACACTGTAAAGTTTGTTTTTAAAGATGCTTCAAATAAATAATCACTTACTGGCTTCAACGATTAATCTGGTTCCACTTCCAAAGAAGAGCTTATTTTGATTCGTATTAGTCACACAGCATGAAGCACCATAACACAAACTCAGCAGAGTGATGAACCGAACAAAACTTAATTTAGGAAAACGTTGTTTTCACATGTGAGACTTGTACAAGTCTTTTCTGCTCATGAAAACAACTTTAAATCTGTTTTAGCTGGATGATTCTTCTTTTGTGGTTTTATCGAAAGAATGTTTTCTTAGTTGCTGAGATGTATTGGAGAGAAGTTTTTCACCTGACAACACTATTTTATTAAATAATTTTCTACTTTGCACTGATTTTATGATTTTGCAGAGTTAAATGAATTATTCCCATCACTCTCAGAGCGTCCACATAACTACAAGGTTTTATCTTTTTTTTTTGTTATGTTACAGTATAACACTGTAAAGTTTGTGTTTAAAAAGCGCCTTACATAAATAATATTTATAATCTATATCAGTACTTACTGGCTTCAATGTTTAATCTGGTTCCACTTCCAAAGATGATCTTATTTCACCTCCAGCATTCACACAACGAAGCACCATAACACAAACTCAGCTGAGTAACAAACTGAACCAAACTCTATTTAGGAAAACATACGTTTTATGTTTGAACGTCACTATTTCCTTAAAATAATTATTAATATTATAAATAAAACGTAAATGGTGACATTTCCTGCACAGAGATACTGAACAAACTGATGACTCGATTATTATAATCAAGACAATCTTTCAACAAACTATGTGCAAACCTTTTTAAACCGTTTTAGCTGGATGATTCTTCATTTGTGGTTTTATCTAAAGACTGTTTTCTTACTTCCTGACATTTTGGAGATACAGGTTTTTCACCTGGCAACGCCTTAATATTGAATTATTTTCTACTTTGTGCTGATTTCACTGTCAGCATCTGTTCACCCATCAGCAAGTCTACATAACTACTTTACGTTACAGTAAATCATTGTTACGTTTGTGTTTAAAAGCGCTCATATAACTAATATTTATGATCTATAACAGCACTTACTGGGTTCAATGGTTAGTCTGGTTCCACTTCCAAAGATGATCTTATTTGCAACTCCAGCATTCACACAACATGAAGCATCATAACACAAACTCAGCTGAGTAACAAGCTGAACCAAACTCCATTTAGGAAAACATACGTTTTACATTGAAACTTTGAGACTATTTAACAACATTTTTCACCTGACAACACTATTTTATTTAATTATTCTCGACTTTGTGTTGATTTTATGATTCTAAGTAGTCAAAAGAGTAATTTCCATCACTGTCGCACACAAAAACTGTTTAGATGCGGTTCATAAATATAATATTTAGAATTTAAATCACTACTTACTGGGTTCAATGTTTAATTTGGTTCCACTTCCAAAGATGATCTTACTTGCACCTCCAGTATTCACACAACATGAAGCCCCACAACACAAACTCAGTAGTGAGGAACTGAACCAAACTCCATTTAGAAAAACAATGTTTTTATATTTGTGACTTTTGCATGAATGATCACAGTCTTGTCACAACATTAAGCTGCAGTTTTGATATTGAATTAACAGAGATGCTGATTTAACGTTTGGATTAATCCTCTCTCAGTTGAGGTTTTTATTCTTAGGATTATTATCTTGGTTTTTACAGCAAGACTTTTATAACTGCACACTGTAAAGAGAATCTCTTGTCTCTGACTGTTCTGTGGACATTAAGGTCGAATAAACATCAGATCAGCAGTTTGTTTGGATTTGTTGTCTGTTTTAAATCTGAGCTCTTTAACTTTGAATGAACCTTTAAACCCGGTTTATCTGTTTACTGCTTAAAGTTTCCTACAGTCAGATATTAACCACAGAACTAAAAAGGATTCAACTTACTGTCATTAACCTGGAGTTTAGTGCCGCTTCCAAAGATAATCTTGTTAACACCAGAGCCGTATGTCACACAGTCTGAAGCTTCAATGCACAAACCTAACTGGCTCAACTCTGCAGTATCATGCAGAAAATACTACAACTGATTTACTTTGTTCATCTTTTCTACCTGACAACAGTATTACACTAGATTTATTTCTACTTCATGAGCTTGATAAGTCAAATTGAATATTTCCATCACTGTTCACAGCTGTTCACTCATCAATGAAGTCACTCACTGACCACTTTCATGTCCAAACAGAGAAAGCAGAAGATGAGACTTACTGGACTGAACCACTAACAGAGAAGCAGAGCCAAAGATGAGTTTCTCACGTCCACCAGCAGCCACACAACAAGAGAGCCCTCAACAAAAACACAACAGATTCCCTCGGCCTGCAGACTGCAGCACAACAAACTCCACGTTAATATCCAAACATTAAAATTGACCAAAAGTCAGAGGTGACAGCACAGAGATGGAACAAATACTTCTGAGACAATCGGAGAGGGTGAAGGAATCAGAGAAAAAGACTCAAGAGACTAAGAAAAGTTTGGTTAAAAGTGGATTAAATAAACCTGATTGAATAAACCTGATTAAATAAACCTGATTAAATAAACCTGATTGAAGTGAAGCACAAATTAATTTATCACATTTGGCAAAACAATCTTAACGCAAGGTCTATTTAGTTATTAATTTTTCACATGTAGAAACAAAATTTTACGACATTTTACAAATGTCACTTTCACAAATTTAAAGATGCCCCATATAATTAACATTTATGATCTATACATCAGCACTTACTGGGTTCAATGGTTAATCTGGTTCCACTTCCAAAAATGAGTTTCTGTCCACTATTCACACAACATGAGGAACCATAACAAAAACTCAGCAGAACAATGAACCAAACTTCATTTAAATAAAACACCATTTTTTACATTTTGTCTAATAAGCTGCTGTTTTAATTAAAAACATTATAAATATCTTATAATACTGATCAATACTTTCTCACTTGATACAGTTATTGATTATTGAGAACTGAATTATTTTCTACTTGTGCTGATTTTATGAACTAGATGAGGTGCATGAATCATTTCCACTGTTTTCTGTGTAAAACAAGTTTGCTTTTTAAGACGCCTCATATAGATTATATTTATGATGTATACATCAGCACTTACTGGGTTCAATGGTTAATCTGGTTCCACTTCCAAAGATGATCTTGTTTGTACCAGTATTCACACAACATGAAGCACCATAACGTGAACTCAGCACAGAGACGAACTGAACCAAACTTCATTTAGAAATATAGAGATTTTAAAAATTTGAATAATTACATTCAAGTCAAAGAATAGCTGCTAGTTGTGCTTTAAACCTTTATAACTATCTATTATATTTGGAACAATAAAGGCTCAGCGTATCAAACAGGCTCTGGAGGTTCAGCTTGGATTAAAATCTCGTTCTAGCGTCTTCTGTGTTTGTTTTTAGAGGTTTGTTTTTGCTGTAATTACATTATTTGATTAGGATAATTATTTTTGATATATTTTTTATTAATGCAATTCTTATTTTAAAGGTTTATTATCATCTTGTGACCATGTTGAGGAATAATTGTTCTGACTTTAACGTGCTGCGTCTTGGACTTAATTTGTCGAAGTGATGAGAAAACAGGTTTTAAAAACAAAATCAAACTTACTGGACTCGACGGTCAGTAAACTCAGAACTAACTGATTACTGGTTGATCACACTGAACTGCTGAACCGAGACACAAAAGCTCAAATCTGATTCTGGTTTTGGTCAAACTTTGTGTAAAATGTTTTATATTGTATTTTTTGTATCATCAGACAAAAAGCTCTTACTTGGTTCGACAGTTAGTTGAGTTCCTCGACCAAATATAATCTTCTGTGTAGATGTCACACAACAGGAAACACTTCAGCAAAAACCCTCAAACTCCAAACAGCCACAAAAATCTAAATAAACACATATATTTGTGGCTTTTGGGATCTCCACTAACATAATCAGTACAAACAGTTCATAAAGAGCTTCGAGTTTTTTCTCTTGAACTGTTTGGTTTAAAAATAAGATATAAGGACTTTTAAAAAACCTGTAGTCTGAGTTTAATAATATATTTATTAAAATGTATTTTTCTCTTACCAGTTTCAACAATCAGACGAGTTCCTTTCCCAAAAACTATTTTCTCTGTTCCTCTTGTCACACTGTGACTGACAGCCGACTGAAAACCTCCACTCAGATTAACTCTTGTTCTGATACTGACGCTAATTATTATAATTATTTCTACAAACTTACCTCAAGAAGTTGATTATTATTGGAAACAGGTTTAAAAAAAACAATGAACCAAATTATTTCCCCTCTTTAAGGGTTTTAAAGCTGAATTACAGTCAGAAACGACTTGATAAGACGAGAGACTTTTGCAGGTTTGGTTCAAGAATATTGAAAATAATATTATTTAACTTTTCTCTCTTACCTGAGTCGACTATCAGCCGAGTTCCTCTTCCAAAAATCAATTTATCGGTTCCTCTTGTCACACTGTGACTGACAGCTGACTGAAAACCTCCACTCAGAGATTAACTTGTTCTGATACAGACGCTAATTATTATTATTATTATTTCTACAAACACATCTAAAGACAACAATTATTATTGGAAACAAGTTTCATTTTAAAAACACTGACTCATTTCCTCTTTTTAAGGCCTTTTGGAGCTGAATTACAGTCAGAAATGATCAGAAACAACGTCAAACTTTTGCAGTGTTGGTTTAAAAATATTAATTAATACTAATTAGATTGTTTCTGTTACCTGAGTCGACTATCAGCCGAGTTCCTCTCCCAAAAATCAATTTATCTGCACCGAATGTCACACTGTGACTGACAGCTGACTGAAAACTGTATCATCACTTTACAATTCAAACAGGGTTCACTTTAAATCTCACTTTGGTTGTTTGATGGTTTTATTGTCATTAGGAACCGTTTTGTTGTGATGTTGTTGCATCATGAAGCTGAGCTGTAGTGCTGCAACTGTTTAAGTTAAACTAAGATTTAAATGTTAAAACCTTCTGCACGAACATGTAAACGGATCAAATACTAAAAGATCGAATAATAGTTTTAAAAGCACTAAAAGACGAAAACATTTCACGTTTCATCTGAACTGTTGATTTGATTCGGTTCTCAAATAAAAACTCTTTTTTGAATGTTAAACTTACGGCTCTGGACAGTCAGCCTGCTGCCGGATCCAAACACCAGTTTACCGTAACCAGTCCCAGAAGTCACACCGTGGGACACAACAGGACAAAAACTGAACAGAGTTCAGCTGCTTCCTACGACACGGTTCATACAGTAAATATGTCAGAACCTGTTCTCCAGCAGAACCTCAGATTTCTATCTAATACATACGTTTAAAGTTTAAAGCTGTTTTCAGTTCTCTTTCACAGCAAACGTGTTCATCTCATCAAGTCATTGAATTGCAATTAAAAAACTATTTGTTTCTACAATCCAGTGTCACTTTTCTATATTTGAAGCAGTCTGAGCTCATTATGTTCGGTTTGAAGATTCAAAAACAGACATTTATTTAGAAATACAGCTGTTTTTAAATACATGAATTAGTTTTTCCTTCTTGGTTTTAAGCTCTGAACATCACATTAAATGAAAGAGAGATTACATGAGAAAGAAACTTGATAAGTTCTGATTAAAGTAAATTTAACTGAACTGATTTTGGCATTTTAAACTTACTGCTCTGGACGTTCAGCCTGCTGCCGGATCCAAACACCAGTTTACCGTAAGTCCCAGTATTCACACAGTCACACACAACAGGACAAAAAGTGACCTGACAACAGCTCCACAGTCGAACACACATCTCTATCATTTTAAATCTAAACGTAGTTTTTCTGTACCGTTCTGATTTTATAACTGATCAAACATCATTTCACTGCTTTTTGTAAGAATCATCTTCAGATAGTTTGAACCTTCAGTTTGACTAAACATGACAAACTCAGAAAAGTGAGGGAAAGGAAAATTTACACATAAGAAAAACAGCCCTTTATATATTTTAGAAATGAAAATGAATGAGTTTTGAGTTCTTCCCAACCTATAAATCAGTATTTGGTTACATGTAAACCTTAAAATCACTGGTCAGTGGTTGTTCTCTAAAACGCAGCCTGGATGTTGCTACTGCTTTTCTAATTTTACTTTTGTTTAAGATGCTAACAAAAGTTTTTAAACACACTGGATTATTATTTATTACTTTTTTCTCTTACCTGAGTCGACTATCAGTCGAGTTCCTCTCCCAAAAATCAATTTTTCTGCGTTTCCTTTCACACTGTGACTGACAGCTGGCTAAAAACCTCACGTCACGTATACATTGTTCAACTTGTTAAACAAACCTGCACTTTAAAACTGGATGAAGTCTGTTGACTGTTAAATAAAATCTTCATTTAGAGTATTTTTCAAAATAAGTAGAGAAAAATCCTTTTAAGAAACAATTATTCATTTTCTTTTATGATGTCCTGCTTAAGCGTTCTGCCTCATTCTGTCTTATTTAAAGATCATTTCTGCAAAATCTTTAAAAAGTAACATAACAGCAGATTTCTTTCACTTGTTTGAAGAAAACAAAACATTTCTGACTAATTTGTAGAGACAGATTAGTGGATAAGAGGGAGATTTTTGGTTTAGAAATAATATTAAGCATTTAAATAATATTATTTAACTTTTCTCTCTCACCTGATTCGACTGTCAGCTGAGTTCCTCTCCCAAAAATCAATTTATCTGTAGATCCTTTCACACTGTGACTGACAGCTGGCTAAAAACCTCACGTCACTGTCCAATATTCAACTTGTTACACAAACCAGCATTTAAAACTGAATCAAGTCTGTTCACTTATTTTCTCAAAAGAAGTGGGGAAGAAATCTCTTTATCTTCCTTTTTAAGAAACAATCATAAGTTTTTGTGTGTTCTGGTGAAGCGTTCTGCCCTCAGTCGCTCTTCTTTATAGACTTATTTCTACAAAACTCTTTTAAAAACTAAGTTCTTTCTTAGTAGAAACTAATTTAACAGCAGATTTATTTCACTTGTTTGAAGAAAACAAGACATTTCAGACTCATTTTTAGACAGAAATCAGTTGATAAGATGGAGATTTTTTCAGTGTTGTTTTAGAAATAGCTTTAAAATAATATTATTAAGTTTTTTCTCTTACCTGAGTCGACTATCAGTCGAGTTCCTCTCCCAAAAATCAATTTATCTGCGTTTCCTCTCACACTGTGACTGACAGCTGGCTAAAAACCTCACGTCACTGACCAAAATTCAACATGTTACACAAACCAGGACTTTAAAACTAGATGAAAGCCGTTTACTGGTAAATAAAATCTCCATTTTAATTATATTTTCTCAAAAGAAGGGAATGAAATCTCCTGGTGGAACTGGTTTTAAGAAACAATCGTTTTGTTCATGTTTTCTGGTGAAGCGTTCTGTCCTCATTCTGTCTTCTTTTAAAGACTAATTTCTACAAAATCTTTAAAAAAAAACAACACATTTTTAAAAACAGGACATTTTGGACTTATTTGTCGGTTTAGAAATGTGTTAAACTTAAAAAAACTTTTATCTCTTACCTGATTCGACTATCAGCTGAGTTCCTCTCCCAAAAATCAATTTATCTCCAGTTCCTCTCACACTGTGACTGACAGCTGGCTAAAAACCCCAGAGAGCTTCAAACTGTCTCATATTCAACAGCGAGTTACACAAACCAGGATTCAGATCATATTTCACTTTATTCTTCTGCTGCAGTTTAAAACCCAAAGATTACTTTAAACTCAGTCTCTGTGAATTTAGCTTTAGACGTGTTGCTCCAAACTTTTAAACTGACAACGTTTAATGTTCGGAAAGAGACTCAAACCAGTTTCATGGTTTTATGATTATTTTAAACTAAAATCACTTAAAAATTCAAGTGTACCAAAGCTGGAAAATACTTGAGTCTGTCTGTAGCAATCAGGTATTTTTGTTACAGAAGTTTAACTCAAACATTTAAACCTGGATTAAATAATCTGGATTCTAAAAAGGTTTTTGTGTTTGTTTGGTATTTTACTGATCAGAATATTAATAAAATCACTTTGGTCATCAGAAAGTTGAGCGTAGCTGAACAGATTTAACCACATTTTCACATTTCAACTTGAAGAGCCTTAATCTTAGATTGAATCAGTAATCCTGGATTTGTTCAGTCTTTGATCAACAGAATTTCTCGAGTTAAATTAACAGTTTATGGCGTCGCTCTCTGATGTTACTAAAAAATGCTCTAAAACAGAGGTTATGAAAATAAAAACTGTATAGACGTCACTTACTGGTTTGAACAGTCAGTTTTGTTCCACTTCCAAACACAGTTCTGTAGCCTCCCTGATCAGTCACACCGAGACACACAGCTCTACAAAAACCAGCAGCTCCTAACTAATCTAGTAAAACTTTATTAACTAGCCAGCTACCTGAAAGTCAGACTCACAGTAAAAACAGGATTCATGTAGAAATGATCCGGTTTCAGACGTTTGTGTTTTTTTTTCAGCTCACATTTTCAAATCTAAACTACATTTTGCGTTTAAAAATATATTTATTCACCGACCTGTTGATACAACGAGCTTCGTTCCAGCACCGAAGATCAGTTTGTTTCCAGTCCCATACACACCGCCACACACACTCATACACAAACCTCACCCACAAGTATAAGACTTTAAAACAATAACAACTAAACCATTTCTTCTATTGTATATGACGCTCAGTACGGAAGCCAAATTCTGCCAAGAGAATTTTAAAAACAAATAAAATATTATGAAGGACAATATTAATGTTAAGTCAATTTTTTTTACATTAAACTTATGACAAACTCACAATTATGATGTAACATGCTGTAATTTTTAATTGCATAAATCACTCTATATATTCTCTACTCTCATAACTTTGGTCCTAATAATCTTCCTATGGCTTCTAGTTAGCTGTTTGTTGTATTTATTTAATGTAACTTTTTGTTATTTATTAATCTGTTTGTGCGTCTAAACATCAACTAGTTTACTGTAGTTTTTAAAATGTCACGTATTTGTGCCGCAGATGTGTCATAGATTTGTCTGAATCCCATTCGAACCTCGTTCCATCTTCTCTTGTTTAAAACCAGTCTGATCCTGATACTTTTTTAAATTTTGTATTTATTATTACTCCACATACAGTAGTTTTGGAAATGGGTAATATGTTTTTTATTTTATTTATCTTTTTGTCGCAGAGTCAAAACTTTACAAAAATGCAGTAAAGTCAGATAAAACGGTGAGACAAAAATATTTATCTTACCAGTTTCAACAGTCAGTTTGGTTCCACTGCCGAAGTAAAGTTTGCTTCCTCCCTGATTAGTCACACTGTAACACACTCTGTGACACTTACTGCTGAACCTAATGTTGTCTCCATTTTTAATCACTTTAATGCTGTTTTTAATTCATTAACCTGAGTTTTTAGATGAATGCGTTTATTGTAATATTTCACGTCTTGCCATGTATTTGTGCAGCTGATGTTTCATAGATTCATTTTGTTTTCTCATAAATATAAACAGTTTTTAAACAGGTTGACCCAGTTGTTGGTTTGTTTTCAATTTTTTAAAATCAGCATCACTCATCAGGATTAAATAGCTTCTTAAATACAGCTGCTGTATAGTCTCCAGTCTGCATGTGATCAATCAAACTCAAACAAAATGACAAATGGCCAAGTTCTGATGACATGTAAAGCATGAAACCATGAAAAGTATTAATCTTACCAGATTCAACAGTCAGTTTGGTTCCACTGCCAAAATAAATTTTGTATCCTCCCTGAGTATTCACACAGTATCACCCGCTGTGACAAATACTGCTGCTCTCACACTGATGCAAAAGAATCCTGATAATTATTTTTTGTTTTATTCGCTTTTAATATTTAGTTTTACCCTTGTGTCGTCTTTCTATTTGTATTTTTATCCACTTTTATGTTGCATTTACTGGTGTTGTTTCCAGGTGAAATTTAAAACTTTTCTCTGCTGCTGGTGTTTTCTACAGTTTAAACCAGTTTTATCCAGTTGTTTGTTTTACATTTTTTACATCCATTGCTACACATGAGCATTTTTATTTTATTTATTGATGCACAGTCTGCAGCCTGCATGTGTTCAGGTCAGTTTGCATCAATCAAATGCTGCAAAGTTGAATAAACTGCACTGAAATTACAAATATCAAAATTTTTAAGTGCAAAACCATAAAATATATTAATCTTACCAGTTTCAACAGTCAGTTTGGTTCCGCTGCCAAAGTACAGTTTGGTTCCTGCCTGATTATTCACACTGTAACACACACTGTGACAAATACGACTGCACTGACTCTGATGCACGAAATCCTGATTATCATTGATTGTTTTCTCTGCTTTTTATTTGCTTTGGCTTTTAATGTTTAGTTTTACTCATGTCGTCTCTCTCTACATATATTTATCCACTTTTATGTTGCATATATTCACTGATCTGCATTTACTGGACTTTATTTTATTTATTGATGCACAGTCTGCAGCCTGCATGAGTTCAGGTCAGTTTGCATCATTCGAATTCTGAAAAACGGAATAAACTGCACTGAAATGTCTAAATATACGAGTTCTATCAACATTTGAAAGTATAAAACCATAAAATATATTAATCTTACCAGTTTCAACAGTCAGTTTGGTTCCGCTGCCGAAGTAAAGTTTGTTTCCTGCCTGATTATTCACACCGTAACAAACTCTGTGACAAATACGACTGCACTGACTCTGATGCACGAAATCCTGAATCCTTATTAATTGTTTTCTCTGTTTTTCATTTGTTTTGGCTTTTAATGTTTAGTTTTACTCGATTCATCTCTAAATTTATATTTCTATCCACTTTTATGTTGCATTTAGTCACTATCAACAAACCGGGAAGTGTAAAACCATAAAAAACATTAATCTTACCAGTTTCAACAGTCAGTTTGGTTCCACTGCCGAAGTAAAGTTTGTTAACTCCCTGATTATTCACACTGTAACACACACTGTGACAAATACTGCTGCACTCACACTGATGCAAGAAATCCTGAATATTATTAATAGTTTTCTCTGTTTTTCATTTGCTTTGGCTTTTAATGTTTAGTTTTACTCATGTCGTCTCTCTATATATATTTATCCACTTTTATTTTGCATATATTCACTGATTTGCATTTACTGGACTTTATTTTATTTATTGAGGTCCAGTCTGCAGCCTGCATGAGTTCAGGTCAGTTTGCATCATTCGAATGCTGAAAAATTGAATAAACTGCACTGAAATGTCTAAATATACGAGTTCTATCAACATTTTAAAGTACAACCTTAAAAGATATTAATCTTACCAGTTTGAACAGTCAGTTTGGTTCCACTGCCGAAGTAAAGTTTGTTTCCCTGATTAGTCACACTGTAACACACACTGTGACAAATACTGCTGCTCTCACTGATGCTGCATTTAATCTGTAACTTTTTATGTTCATTTATATTCCTGTTGCCTCGTTTCATATTTTCATGCACTTTTATGTTCTTTTCTTTTCAAAATAAACTTGTCTTTTGTGATAGTTAAGATAGTGCTGTGTATTGGTGCAGCTGATGTTTTCTCTCTGCGTCTGTTGGTTTTTACAGTTTAAACCAGTTTGATTCCTGTTTCACGTTTGTTTTTAACTTTAAATTCATAATTACTCATTAAGATTTTATTTTCCGCTGTTCCGCAGCTCAGTCTGTATCAATTAAACTGAATAATGCAAATAAATCGGCAGATGAAGGCTCTCTATCAAAACATTTAAGAGTAAAACCATAAAAAATATTAATCTTACCAGATTCAACAGTCAGTTTGGTTCCAGTGCCGAAGTAAAGTTTTTCTCTTCCCTGAGTATTCACACTGTATCACCCGCTGTGACAAATACTGCTGCTCTCACACTGATGCCAGAAATCCTGATATTTATTGATTGTTTTCTCTGTTTTTCATTTCTTTGGCTTTTAATGTTTAGTTTTACTCTCATGTTGTCTATCCATTTATATTTTTATCCACTTTTATGTTGCATTAATTCACTGATCTGCATTTACTGAAGATGTTTCCAGGTCACATTTCACAATTTTCTCTGTTGTTTTCTAAAGTTTAAACCACGTTTATCCAGTTGTTCGTTTTTAGATTCACTGCTACATGCAAGGATTTTTTTTTACTGATGTACATTTTGCAGCCTACATGTGTCCAGCTCAGTGTGTATCAATTAAATCAAACAAAACAAATAAATTGTCTGATGAAGTCTCACTTTCAAAACATTTGGAGGTGTAAAACCATAAAAAATATTATTCTTACCAGTTTCAACAGTCAGTTTGGTTCCACTGCCAAAGTAAAGTTTGTTTGCCTGATTATTCACACTGCAACACACACTGTGACAAATACTGCTGCACTTACACTGATGCAAGAAATCCTGATTATCATTGATTGTTCTCTGTTTTTCATTTGCTTTGGCTTTTAATGATTAGTTTTACTTGTGTCGTCTCTCCATTTATATTTTTATTCCCTTATATGCATTTAGTGGAGATGTTTCTATCATTGCTCTTTGATTCTGCTGTTTTCAAAGTTTTAAACCAGTTTGATCAAGTTGTTTGTGTTAAATTTTTACATTTATTGCTACACTTGAGGATTTTTAATTTATTTATTGATGTACGGTCTGCAGCCTGCATGTGTTCATGTCAGTTTGCATCAATCAAATGCCACAAAACTGAATAAACTGCACTGTAATGTCTAAATATACCAGTTCTATCAACATTTTAAAGTACAAAAACCATAAATAATATTAATCTTACCAGTTTGAACAGTCAGTTTGGTTCCACTGCCGAAGTAAAGTCTGTTCCCTCCCTGAGCATTCACACTGTAACACACACTGTAACAAATACTCCTGCACTCACACTGATGCTGCATTTAATCTGAAACTTTTAATGTTCATTTACAATCACGTATCTTCTTGAATTTTTGTCCACGTTTATGTTGTTAATTCACTGCTTTTCATTTGAATATCAACTTGTCTTTTTGTGATGGTGTCAAACATCAGCTGCACCAATACACAGCACTATTTTAACTGAGTTTTCTCTCTGCGTCTGTTGGTTTTTACAGTTTTAAACCAGTTTGAATCCTGTTTCACATTTGTTTTTCACTTTTAAAATCATCATTATTCATTAATATTTTATTTTCTGATGTACATTCTGTAGCCTGCATGTGCCCAGCTCAGTCTTTATCAATCAAATTGAATAATGCAAATAAATCAGCAGATGAAGGCTTCAATCCATACATTTCGAAGTGTAAAACCATATAAAATATTAATCTTACCAGTTTCAACAGTCAGTTTGGTTCCACTGCCGAAGTAAAGTTTTTCTCCTCCCTGAGTATTCACACTGTACCAACCGCTGTGACAAATACTGCTGCTCTCACACTGATGCAAGAAATCCTCCAATATTCATTGATTGTTTTCTCTTTTTCATTTCTTTGGCTTTTAATGATAAGTTTTACTCGTGTTGTCTATCAGTTTATATTTTTTATCCGCTTTTATGTTGCATTAATTAACTGATCTGCATTTACTGGAGAAATTTCCATGATTGCTCTGTGATTCTGTTTAGAGTTTAAACCAGATGTTGATTGTTTCTAACTTTTGGAGTCACTGCTACACATGAGGATTTTTATTTTATTTTATTTATTGATGTTCAGTCTGCGGTCTGCATGTGTCTAGGTCAGTTTGCATCAATCAAACTCCACAAAAATGCAATAAACGCAAATAACATGTACCAGTTCTATCAACGTTAAAAGTGCAAAGCCATAAATAAAATATTAATCTCACCAGTTTCGACAGTCAGTTTGGTTCCACTGCCGAAGTAAAGTTTGTCTCTCTGATTATTCACACTGCAACTTACACTGTGACAAATACCGCTGCTCTCACACTGATGCAAGAAATCCTGATATTTATTGACTGTTTTCACTGTTTTTCATTGGCTTTGGCTTTTAATAGAAATTTTTACTCTCAATTCATATTTTTATCCACTTTTATGTTGCATTTATTCACTGATCTGCATTTACTGGAGATGTTTTCAGGTCAAAGCTCAGTTTGATCCTGTTGTTTGTTCTTTAACATTTAAAATCAGCGTTACTCATCAGGATTCTGTGATAGTTCCCTAAATACAGAATAACTGCTGGAGAGTCTGCGGTCTGCATGTGTTCAGGTCAGTTTGCCTCAAACTCTAAAAAACTCAAACATAAACTAAATCAAAATGATCAATGAACAAGTTCTATTGACACATTTTAAAGTGTGAAACCATTAAAAACATGAATCTTACCAGTTTCAACAGTCAGTTTGGTTCCACTGCCGAAGTAAAGTTTTTCTCCCTGATTAGTCACACTGTAACACACACTGTGACAAATACTGCTGTGTGATATGCTGCCTCTTAATTTATATTTATTTAACATTTTCTATGTTGTGTTTGTCCATCAATCCTCATTTTAATGTTTATTTTATTATTTCATATTTCACAGTTTATTTGCACAGCTATTATATAAATGTTTGCATTTCTCTTAAGTTTCAGTCATATTTTTGCTGCTGTTAGTTTATACAGTTACAAAAGTTTGATCCTGTATGTAGATTTTTAATTTTCATTGTTAATTGGGATTTTTATTGTTCACTTTATTGATGTACAATCTGCAGCCTGAATGTATTCATGTTAGTTTGCAAACTCTACAGATGTTTTATCAGCTGTACTGATATTACTAATATACAAGTTCTATCAACATTTTAAATTTCCATCATAATCCATAGAAAATATGAATCTTACCAGTTTCAACAGTCAGTTTGGTTCCACTACCGAAGTAAAGCTTATCTGTTCTCTGATTATTCACACTGTAACAAACACTGTGACAAATACTGCTGCACTCACACTGATTCAAGAATTTAGATTATCATTGATTGAGTGAGTTTGTTTCTGTTTTTTAAATCTCTGCTGTGACTTTAACGTGTATTTTTATTCTCATTTTGTCTCAACTTATATTTTCATACCTCTTTTTCTTGTGTTTTTTCATTGATGTGGACACATGTTTTGTGATGGTTGTTTGAAACAGCTCTGCGCTATTAAATAGTGTTTAACGTATAAGGTAGCTTTGATCATCTAGCAAAGACTAAAATTTTCCTTTTGCAGTCCTCTACAGCAGGTTGTGCAGTTTGCTAAAAGCAACAGGTTTGTTTGAATCTTTAGAAACTCACCCAGCCGCTCCTCCACGCTGACTTCAGTGTATGTTTCAGCTCCTCTTCTTTTTACGTCCACATCTCAAGACCAAAAACAACATATCAAGTCGATGAGGCAGTTGTCCTGACTGACTGCAGTATCCAATAATCCATTTCAGGCTTGTACACAGTGTCCAAACTCAAGCTTCACCTCCTTTAAACATGTGTGATATGAAAGCTAACGGGCAGAAACCAAACGAGTCTAAGATTTACTTTTCCAACATCATCGTTTATGCAAATTATGACTCGGAACTAGAAGTAAACAGAGAGATTCACCTGCGACTACACTGTCTGAAAGCCATCCATCATGTGTTTAAGGAAAACATCTTAACTTGTAACTCAAGTGGAAGTCATGGAACTGTTCCCAATTTAACTCTGTTGGAAATATCTTATGTGAATCCAATGCCACACTGAAGAATGTAGGAAAATGAAATTACAAACTAGCCTGATTATTAGGCTAAACAAGAGTATCATCTGCATAAAGATGAATTTGACAAGTACACCTGGAAAAGACAAAATAAAACAGAAGAGGGCCCCATTTCCATCCCTGTGGCACACCCTTATGGTGTCTTGCTGCTTGAACGAAGTATTTGTCGGATCATTAAACATCTGAAACCCCCCCTTCTGATGGTGGAATTGAACATTTTTGTAACTTTTAGAAACAGACAATGCGACAATAACGCCAGGAGACTGGTCGTGTATGAAGATGTGAAAGTAGACAAGGTTTGGACTTCTCTGTCAGTGCAACACCATGAATGTCTTCCAGAATGTAGACAGTCTCTATCACAGCAGGCTTTCACACCTCCTTCCAGTGTGGACATTCAGACAGTTACAAACACCTTTTGACATAGTCAGCCTTTAGTAACCTGCAAGAATTCAAATTTCCTGACTTTCACAGACTGTCGGTCTGATAAATAGTTCTTGACCAAATCACAGACAGAGGATCATCATTGTAAAAGTGAAGCATGGTCGACTGTATCAAAGGCTTTTAATATAATGTGACTTGTTGTCCACTTCTGCAATCTGCACATTTGAAGGTGGGGTGAAAAGCCTGCTGGCACATCGTCCTCCTGGCTGCCTCTCGGATCTCTCTCCAACAACTCTGGAAGATTCATAGTTTTGTGAAGAATGAAAAAACAAAGCTGAGGGAAAAGTTAAACCTTGCCTTCTTTTACACTTCACCACTGTGTTTTGGATCCTGCCCCCTAATTCCCACATTGACAGGGAGGGGGTTGGATCCTGTACGACAATCCAACAAGAACAGACCGAGGCCCTGACTTCATGTCATCCAGTGGTTCTTCTGCACAGCATGAAACTGTCACTGAGTGTTACCCTAGTATCAGTAACATCGAGTCAAGCAGTAGTACCTCTGTGTAGAAATGCTTGTTGATCCGTGCGGGTGATTATCAGGTTCACGACTCCTCTTCAGCTTTTTCTTCTCTGAGATAAAACCTCCTCCAGGAGTAAACGTATAGTTTCTGTAACAGGCAGAAGGAAAGAGCACAACTGATGTGACCTGTTTCTGAACCAAACTCCACCTGCGGCCTAAAAAAAATTGATTCCGAGAGGAAACACCAGCTCCAAATGTGTATTTTTAAATTCCAACTTCTTCATTCATTTAACAGAAATGTTTTCAGATGCACACAGATGATACTGTTATATTATTTAATCAGTTTCCAAATAGTTGCAATTACATACGATTCATTCTACAGCCAAGTTTATGAGTTTAAAAACTCATGGAGCACTCAGGTGCTCTACTGAGTATTTGGGGCAACAGGACAGTGTATGTGCAGTCAGAATAAACTACAGTTTGTGTGTTCATTTTGATGAAGGAACATGTGACCCAGTGCAGCAGTGAGGCCCACTGATGGGTTTTAATAGTTTAGGCAACAATGGGGCTGTATGGCTCAGAGGAAGGAGAGACATCAGGCTTCAGACACACAGGACTGTCAGTGGATACATTTACTGTTGGTTTGGCTTTCCACATGATGAAAGTATAGAGTATTGCCTTAAACATTGACTTTATTGTGTTTAATTAATGTGCTCAAAAATATATAGACTAAGAATATTTTTCTTACCGATGTTCAACAACTTAAAGCGTCTTCTCACCACAGGATGTCAGCAATCATCACTCACTCACTTGTGGTCATATTAGCATGTATGCTAGCAGAGCCACATAATTGCTGCACACATTTTAACGCTCACCAATTCCTTGTTGAGCAGTTAGAATATAGTCCAACTTGTTCCCTGTACTGTAGCTTCTGTTAGCATAGTGTACCATGAAGCAAACCGTGGCCGGTCTGGACAATCATTACCAGGTGCTGCTTGTCCTTTTGTCAGGATTTGATTGGAGTTTACCAGGTGCCAACCTCATTGGTTCAGATGGTTTGAATGTCTACCGTGGGACCAGTCCACCATTTGTGGGTAGCCTCGGCTGGAGAGGACAATATCATTCGGTCTGGAACAGACTGATTGGATGGATCACATTTGGCATGCTTGCTGGCTAACATGGTTTATATTGACTTTATAGAAGAGAAGGTTCTTTTTAAAAGTTATTTTGCAACTGTCTGACATCATTGGTGACGTCAAGAGATCCACAATAGTTTAACGAATCAACCAGCCCGTCTCCCCTACAGTCATGCTGTGGGAAGCAGAAAAACTGTCCATCATATCACTAAATCTCAGATTTATCTCCACTGAGTCTTAAATCCTCTTGAAGCAAGAAAAAAGTATTATAAAAATGTATATGTATTTTTTCTGGTTAAAAAACAGTTGTTGTTTTTTTAATATTTACATTAATTTGCAGACTTCTGACTACACATTGCATCAAAGTTCAAACACGGACTTGGATTTAAACTGAAAAACACTCTGTCGTCCACTAGATGTCAGCCTCTCTCTGAGGCTCCATCAGTTGATGTTTTCTGAGATCATGTTTGAGCTGCATATAGATATTAAACATATGTTATTATGAGTTTAGGTGAGTGCGCAACAGAAGTCCAAACTGACCTCTTACTAACTGAATCAAGAATCTGATTGGACCATAGCTCCCACAGAGCACGCTGAAATCCTGCCCCCTGTATTTGTTTTGGGAGTTTGCATTCTGTGTTTTCCTGCCTTATGATATAAATTGTGACATATGTAGTGTTTCAACACTGAAGAGGGCCTGACTGTTTTAAATGAAACTAAAAAGAATCATATTTTCACAGTGTAACCTTTGCTCAGATAGAGATAACATGTGAGGAGCACCTTGGGAGGGTCGGCAGTAGCTCAGTCTGTGACTGACTTGGCTTGGGAACTGGAGCTTTGCCAGTCCAGCACGGACCAGTTATACAGAGCGTGGAGTGATACCTGGAGTGATACCAGTTCCCCTCCTGGTTCAAGGTGCCCATGAGCAAGGCTCTGAACCCCTGACTGCTTCATGTGTTCATGCATGTGTATGGGTCCTGTTTCAGGGACAAGGCCTCTTTTGTACATGGGGCGAGTGCTCCACATATCACATGTGTAATTAATTATTATGCTGTATCCTCCCTGCCTCTGTCCCTGCACACTGCTCTTCAGTGCAGAAATACAACACAGTATGTGTTGCAGGTTATTGCAGTTGTAGAAAACTTTATTTTATAATTAATATATAATTAATTTATTCAGTGAGGATGCTTCGGTCTAAATCCACTTGTCCAAAAGTTGTAAAGCTTAAAGTGTGTCTCTGCAGAAAAAGCTGTATGTGGGTCTTATATTAACATAAGACCCAGATTTATAATAACAAACATAATTTTCCTTAAACAAACCAGCGCAGAGATTTTCTGTTCAGTTCTGTGGAACTTTATTTGGATTGAAAGTGAAAAAACAGACCAATTAAAACGTTTTGTGCCAACATCTTTATAGAAACTTACTCGTCAACATCCCGGATCCAGCACTCGCTGGGCGGACTGCGTTATGAGCTGTCAGACTCCACATCAATGATGCTTGGTGCTCAAACGCACATGTATGTATATAAACAACTGTTCAGACCTATATAGTTTTATTTTATATGTTACTCTGTTATATAAATTTAATTATGTTATGTTCTATGTGTGAAGCATACAGGAACTGCAACCTTTCATTTTGTGGTACAACTACCTTGCTCCTTGATCTTTAATCACTTAACACATGTTTAGGCACATTTTCCATTATCTATTTCTTTCATACAGGCTGCTTGTGGTATTGAAGGTGATTTAATGAACTTAAAAATACCTTGTTTAATCTGTTTTCTTTTTATTTTAATGTTGGACTCAGCCTGTCTGATTGAAAGCAGAGTTTAACAAGTCTCACTGAACACATTTTCAAATCTGGCAGTGAACAGACAGAGCAAACAGAGTTTTCTGTTGACGTGAAACTGAGCTGCTGTTTGGTTCCTGTCTGATCTTTATCTGCACTTTTTGGTTAGACTGTTGTGATGGTTTCAGCTTTCTGTTGAAATGTGGTTTCAACTGCTGCACTGAAAACCAACAGACACTCTGAAACAGAAACTCACAGACAGACAGAGAGAGAGCTCACTGTTCAAGAATTTGCAGCCAAAATTAAAACACATAAGCCAAATCTGGTCCTGGGAACACAGATAGACCTTTAACACACCCGGGAGGTTACTGGGAGATAAATCTGAGTATCTCTGTGTAACAATAATGCAGCTTCATGGTGGTATATAATGTGACTGCAGGCAATTCTTGTTGAAATAAACTCTTTGAGGCCAGCACTTTCCTGTAGGTTTATTCTTAAGAATTAAGTAATTCTTAATTCTTCTTGTCCCTGAAGTCAGAAGGTGAAACATATATAAAGAAAATCATATTGGGCCCAGAACTGAACTCCTGAGGTAGTCTATGTGTTATCGAGGTTAAAGAGGAGAAATCTTGATTTGACAAATATCAACACCACTGCAGGTCTGTTTATAAGGATTCCATGATCTACTGTATGAAATATTCTCATCTGCGTAAATATGTGTCAACGGACTGGAAAATAAAATACGTCACTGGTTCTGCAACAAACCAGCAGAAGCACGGCAGAACAGGACTCCGCAGAAAACTGCTGGTTTCCTGAAGATTAGCAACCCGCTGCTTTTTCATCCTGCTCACAAACACAAGCAAAGACGATCCAAAAAAAACGAATTATAGCTTCTGAACCTTTATTAGAAATAAACAAGAAACATTTTGAAACACATCTTAAACTGACACAAAAAAAAATCAATCAATTCAGCAACACAATTTAGATAAACACTAAATAAACACAAACACTGTTACAGAAATCACATGAGATGATAGAAAATATTTAATACACTTGAAAACATTTAAAAAGGATACCAATAATAAATCACAGTGAAAGCTTTTTACACTGGTCAGAAGTAAAAGTTACACCTTACAAGTTTTATTTAAAGGGAGGAAGGAAGTTTCTACAGTGGCCTCTGAGGAGAAAACACATACATGAGAAAAACACTGAGGAAATGCACCCAAAGCACACTTCCTATCAAACCCAAATACCACAAGAGAGACAACAACCATTAACAGAAATGTGCTCCAAATTCAAAAAAGCACAAACAGCAAAAACAGAAAGTGTGCTCTAAATCAAAAAAATGCTAAAACAAAGAACAAAACGCTAAAACGTTTAGTTTTCACTCTGTGTTTGTGCTTCTCAAACAATGAGAGTAAAAAAAAAAATCCCAAATTGCAAGAAGTATAAAAATAAATACATGAAAAACTTTTACTGGGGAGAATTTTTCTTAATGTCCTTACGTGTCTTTTGTCCTTACAGGCCACTGTAAAATGTAAAGAAATAAAACAAGTTGCTTTGACCTCAGTGTTAGGTCAGTGCAGCTCTGATGGTGAGGATGGTGCTGAAGGCCAGACTTTTGGTGAACAACACTCTCAATCCGTTCATTATCAGCAGGTAGAAGTTCGGCTTGGCTTTCTCTGCACAGGAGAGAGAGAAACACATGTTGAACAGATTTCTAACATCAATCGGTGACTTGCTAACACTGACGGACTTGTTAAAAGCTTTGCTACAGTCTGCTTTGGTGACTCACCTGGATGAAGGTCTGCACAGAGGCCAACTGGTTGATAAAAACAGAAAACACATCAGTCAGAGACACAAAGAAAACACACAGAAACATCCGTACATACAATAATAATTGTTGAAAATTCTTCTCAACAAGTTGAGATTTACTGAACTCTCACTCATCTCTTATAGAGCAGAGGTTTTCAAAGTGAGGGCCCCCAAACTGAGTCTCAAAATATTACGTTAGTTAACAAAAGGAAGTCACACAGGGCACAAACCCTGACAGCGAACAAAGTGGAGGCTTGAGTAAAACATCTGATAACAGAAAAAGTAAAAAAAAACACATGTTAACAAGTCAAAAGCACTGAGAGTCAGACCAAAGATTTACTGCTGACTTTCCAGAAAGTTTAAAACTTACTGAAGCACAACAGTCAGAACTCAGAGTTTAACAGTTCAGTTATTTTGAATGTTATCGTAGAAGCCTTCGTACCGTTGTCGTTGTTGGACGACGTGCCGTTCAGTTCACAGGAGTAGATGGTCTGATTGGTGAATCCAGCGTAGACGTAGGCATCGTCTTTCGGGGACACAGTGGCACTGGTGGTGTTCATAGAGACCTTACCGTCCTTCACATTCAGATCCATTTGATCATCCTTATTTTTGATATTAGTAGCCAAACAAACTCGTCGGCCATTTCGCTCAGTGGCTTCCCCTCAGGATGCAGAGGACTCAGGATAAACAGCTTCGGTTTCGAGTCGGCCGTTTCTGTACGGGAAAAAGAAAACGATAGACCAGGTCCACACTGCTCGTATGCAGACCCCAAACACCAACCCTGATGATAATGTTTTATAATATCGCGAATTCTGTGAAATTAGCCTTAAATTATTCAACTCTCCTTTACTCTTGTCTTTTTTGAACATTTGATTAATTTCTCTCCAACAATTTTTTATCTTTACTTTTTCTTGTGCAGTAAGTACTATTTAAATAAGGTTTATTGTTATTAGAAGTAATAGATTTATTAGTAAATAGATTTCTCAATGGACGAACATAAGTTGCATTTCTTGCGCAAATTAACTTTCTCATTAAGAGTATCATCATTATTAGTCTGAACTGTAATTGCCCACAGAAGAAGCACAAAAAACCTGTTTGTATTATATATTTTCTTTTTCTTTAAATATTTAAAACTACTTAAATCTTCAAAATGACAATAGTCAGCATTATTTTAGAACTTTAAAGAACTTTCACACACTGTTCAGGCTTTAATGCAACACTTCAATTTACAACACTTTGTTGTTTTAACTTTTCACTTGAATGCCTTTTGACTTTTAATCTGTAGTTTTAATTTATTTTCTCTTACATGTAAAAGCATGACAAGTTACATTTCTTGTACAACTTAACTTTACCCTTTATGCTTATTTGACAGTATTGTTATTAACCAGTTATAACCAGAAGAGAAATGCAACAAGTAATCACATCAAATATTTAGACTTTTTAAAACCACTTAAGTCGTTAAATATAGAAATGTATATATTACTTGAATACTTTGTCAGGACTTTCAGACAGATTTGACTTCCTGTTCTGGCTTAAAGAAATCGTTCCGCATTAAGAAATTTGTTTAGATTTTCACTTAAATGCCTTTCAACCCTGCACCTGTAGTTGTTTTAAGTAGCTTAAGTTTAAGCGCTTTTTGTGTTCATGTAAAGGACTTTGAGTTTGTTTTTTTGCACAACAAATTAACATTATTCAGTATTAATGTTTATTATTAGTACTATCAGTCTGTACTTTGATTTCTTCCAAAACAAAACAAACAAAACAAGATTACATATTTTATCTAAAAACCCTTAAATCTTTACATTTAGAAAACATTTCATGACCTTTCCAGCACTTTCAGACAGACTGAGTTCTTGTTCTGGATTTTACAGATCACTCTGCTTTTCAATATTTTATAGTTTTAAGTTTTCAGTTAAATGCCTTTTAACCTGTAGTTCTTTTAAGTTGTTTTTAATTAGAAAGTTTTATTTCTGGTACAACAAATTAAGGTTATCATTATTCATAGTGTTCCCTGTTTCTTGTTATTATTATAAATGGTCTGAATTTTACTTTTTTCCACATGTTAATAACACAACACAACAATAAAATGGAATTTTTTTGACTGTAGGTATTTAAAACCACTTAAGTCTCTACATTTAAACAACAATATTTCAGGACAACGATTTTAAGTCACTTTGAAGATTTGGCTCCTGTTCTAGTTTCAATAAATATATATTTTTTTCTATTTTTTCTTCAGTGTTTTTTAAGTCTCAACCTGAATTAGTTTGTAAGTTATTTTCTTGGTAATATATGAAACAATTTAACTGGAACATTATGCTTGACTATCAGTATTATTTCTCATTATTTGCAGTATTAGCACACCAAGAAACTAACTAGCACCTTAAACAGTGCAGTTAACTGTATTCACGAGTATTTCAGGCTTTGATTGATAAAAAACATAAATTCCAGACATTTCCAGGACATCCTGTTGCAGACATTATTGTGTGAATACTGATGTTTTCTTCTAGAATATACATTTTGTACCTGAATGCAGTCTTACTGTATATCTGTAGCTCTGGTTCACAGCAGCTCATCGTCACATCCCAACTCAACTGATCCATCAAGTTTAAGCTTTAAAACATAAAAACTCAAACCCAGTCCTAAACAGAGCCTGAAAATGTAATTAATCCTGCTCATACTAGCAAGTAGAAAGTGTATTTTCTTACCTTTAGGTTGGATGGTGAGACGAATTGGTTTGCCAAATATTAAAGCATCACAGTGTTATAGCCTCATACAAAAACCCCAGAGCTGCCATTCCTCCTCAGAGAAGCTCAAACATGTTAAAAATCCACCTCACATTGACTCCCATGTAGCTGTAAAACACAGATGAACAAACAGAAAGAGTTCGAGTTGTGTATTTATCTGGTAAATGGAAGAATATTCAGCATTTCAGCAGCACATACAGCAGCACAGCAGAGACATGAGGTTCAGTAAAGTGAAGATATTTAACAGTTTTTAGGTAGAAAAGCTGCAGCTGAGGACTCACCTGAAACACAAGTGTGTTTGGTTGTTTATTTGTTGATTCTGGATGTTTTCTGACTGTAAACAGACAGTTTAGAGGGGACTGGAGGTTTTTGTTCAGCTCTGTGTGGAAGTTTATTCACTGTGGAACCCACCCCAACACAGTGAAATAACCTCGTACAAAAACCCCAGAGCTGCCATTCCTACTCAGAGAAGCTCAAACATGTTAAAAATCCACCTCACATTGACTCCCATGTAGCTGTAAAACACAGATGAACAAACAGAAAGAGTTTGAGTTGTGTATTTATCTGGTAAATGGAAGAATATTCAGCATTTCAGCAGCACATACAGCAGCACAGCAGAGACATGAGGTTCAGTAAAGTGAAGATATTTGACAGTTTTTAGGTAGAAAAGCTGCAGCTGAGGACTCACCTGAAACACAAGTGTGTTTGGTTGTTTATTTGTTGATTCTGGATGTTTTCTGACTGTAAACAGACAGTTCAGAGGGGACTGGAGGTTTTTGTTCAGCTCTGTGTGGAAGTTTATTCACTGTGGACCCCCAACACAGTGAAATAACCTCGTACAAAAACCCCTCACGGCTGCAGGAGGAAACAGCAGTGAGTTACTGCCAGCAAAACAAAAACTATCCTGTTCAGGGTTTCAGTATATATAGAAAAAGTTCTTATGGCACAGTCTTTTTCATATTATATCAAAATATTTTAATGTAATTTTATTATTACAATAAAAGTATTATAAACATGTCAATTTTTCTGGTTGTCTCATATCACTTCTTGTACCCTGATAAAATAAAAAACTCTTGGTCCACATTTCACAAAAACACAGTCCAGCTGTTGGATAGATTATGATGAAATGTGGTTCAGACCTTCATGTTTCCCTAAGGATGAACTGTGATAACTTTGGTAATCCTCTGACTTTTCATTTAGCGCCATCATCAGGTCAACATTTTGACCAATAACTTGTCTTTACTGCTAATTACCTAATGTTAGCATGCTAACACTCTAAGCTAAAATTATGACCATGGTAAACATTATACTTTCTAAACATCAGCATGTTACCATTGTCATTGTGAACATGTTAGCATTCTGATTTTAACATTGGGCTCAAAGCATCGCTGTGTACAATCTCAAAGAGCTGTTAGCATGTAGCATGTAAAGTTTTTCATTTCAGCTGTTTAATGTTGTTAATCTAAATAATCATATAATCTTTAAAAATAAGCATTTTATTAATGTTAGTCCGAAGTTTTATGTTTCTATTAAGATCCTTACCCACATTTTTTTTAAATCTTACTTTATATATTGTAGTATTTTATCATTTGTGCACATCATCAATAAACAGATGCACCGATCATGCTGGTTGTATTATTGTCTAAGGGTTTTCTATTTGTGCCTGCTTACTATGCCAAACATGCAATGGGACTGTTAACTAGTAGACACTGCTTTAATATCCAACTGGCTTGGGCATGGCTTGAGTGAGGGGAGTGGGGTGAGCAATGCTACAGTCCGCAGCCGGACGTTATTGAAAGTATCGGGACACCCCTCCGAATCATTGAATTCAGGTGTTCCAATCACTTCCATGGCCACAGGTTATGAAATCAAGCACCTAGGCTGCAGACTGCTTCTACAAACATCTGTGAAAGAATGGGTCACTCCCAGCAGCTCAGTGAATTCAAGCGTAGTACCGTGATATATTACCACCTGTGCAATAAGTTCATTTGTAAAGTTTCCTCACTACTAAATATCCCACGGTCAACTGTTAGTGGTATTACAACAAAGTGGAAGTGATTGGGAACAAGAGAAAGTCAGCCATGAAGTGGTAGGCCACATAAAATTACAGCGTGGGGTCTGCCATGCTGAGGTGCACAGTGCGCTGAAGTCGCCAACTTTCTGCAGAGTCAGAGTTAGCTCAAGAACAGTACGTAGAGCGCTTCATGGAATGGGTTTCCATGGCCGAGCAGCTGCATCCAAGCCTCACTTCACCAAGTGCAATGCAAAGCATCGGATGCAGCAGTGTAAAGCACGCCGCCACTGGACACTAGAGCTGTGGAAACGTGTTCTCTGGAGGGACGAATCAGGCTCCTCTGTCTGGCAATCTGATGGACGAGTCTGGGTTTGGTGGCTGCCAGGAGAGCGGAACTTGCCTGACTGCATTGTGCCAAGTGTAAAGTTGGTGGAGGGGGGAGTATGGTGTGGGGTTGTTTTTCAGGGCTTGGGCCAGTGAAAGGAACTGTTAATGCTTCAGCATACCAAGACATTTTGGACAAGTTCATGCTCCCAACTTTGTGGAAACAGTTTGGGGCTGGCCCCTTCCTGTTCCAACATGACTGCTCACCGGTGCACAAAGCAAGGTCCATAAAGACCAGGATGAGCGAGTTTGGTGTGGAGAACTTGACTCCTGACCTCAACCTGATAGAACACCTTTGGGATGAATTAGAGCAGAGACTGTGTCCTTCATGTGCATGTAAAGGCAGGTGACCCAAAACCTATTGCAATATAGTGTAAGTAACGTTACTTGCTTAACTTGCGCAAATTACGTAACTTAAAAACATTCGATGTTGACTTTTAGTTTCAAACGAGAAACAAACACCAGTCTACTGGGTGAAAGTCTGGTTTGCAGCCCCCCGTGTCACCATCCTGATCTGTTACTGTCTGTCTTCTTGGGTTTTTCTGTCATGGTGTAGTGTTTAGGTTGTTTTTCTGCATGTTCTGTGTTACTTAGTTTTGATCTGTTCTGTATCTGTTCTTTTGTCTGCTTGGTGTGTTCAGTGCCTTAGTGTTGTTTCTGTTTTTTTAATGTCTTGTTTAGTTCTGGTCTCTGCTCGTATTAGTTTTGGATTTTTTTTATATTTTTGTCCTGACACCCCAACAACTTCCTTACTCAGACTTTTCTGTTAAATATCCTACACCTACCTTTAGCGTTGTAATGCGATGTTACAGTTCTTCCCCCAGTGCGTTGAACTATGACGCTAAGGGCCACATCAGTGTGTTACAAACCTACACTAAGGTGCCTGGACCTTGTGACGATTTGGGAGTTAAAACGAGTTGATCAAGAAAATAAAAAAAAACCTGGCCTTGATCCTCCAAACCAAAAAAAAGGTATTTTTGTTGATAATTTATTCAGACCTCTGCGCAGCTCCAGATCCCACCAGAATCATTTCAGGAGCAGAGCGTTTTGCTTGATTTTGCTTAATTAACAGATTTAGTTGATTTGGTAAGTAGTTCTTCTACCGTGGTTAAGTAGGCTATGTAGTTAAATGTTTTTTTAATTCACCGGACTTCCTGCACGGTTCATCTGCTCTTGACGCAGCTTCCGTCAAAAATAGCCTCGCCGCATTTTCAGACTCTTCTAAAACTTTGCTGCGTCGCATCTGTTGGACAATCTTCTCCGGCAGCAGCGTCACAGCTGGAATGCAACGCAGCCGTGCGATCCAGCCTTAAATGACATCCTATTGCGAGCTGACAATCGAGAACATTGTAATTGAAAATGGACTGTACTTAAATAGCACAGTTTTCACTCAAAGCTTCCTACATTACATGCCACATTCACCCATTCACACACACATTCATACACTGATGGCAGAGGCTCCGATGCATGGTACCAAGTGCTTACCAGAAAGAAACTAACATTAACTCACCCAAGCCATCTGGGATTCAGTATCTTGCCCAAGGACACTTCGACATACAGACTGCAAGAGCCGGGCCTTAAACCCCCAATCTTCTAATTAGTTGGCAACCCACTATACCTTCTGAGCCTCAGCTGCCCCTGCTATCCCTGACTGCTGCTTTCTATTGATAACTCCATACTGGTTGCATGTCTAAATAAGCAGGTTGGTATCTCAGCTCTTATCCTACCCCAAAAACACAACTTAATTTAATTTGATTAAAAATGGATCATATTGTATGGAGAAAATACTGCTCTCCCTCAACTCTGAGTTTCCTAAAGGACACTTGTTGTTGCAGTTGTCACTCTGTGTGCCTGCCTGCCTTGTTTAGTTAATTCTCAGTTTTGTTATTTTAGTCTTTTCTGTATCTATTATCTAGTCTGGGTTTTTGTTTATCTGGTTATTATCTGTCAGTTAGTGTTTAGTGGTGTTTTATTTCTTGTCTTGTGTTGTCTGTTTAGCTCACTTTGTACCTGTTGGTCTTGTATCTTATGTTTAGCTCTGTATTTGAGTTCTGTGCCTTAGTTTTGTCTTTGTATTTACTCCTAGTTATGTTTGTCTGCTCTTGGTTCTGTTTAATCGTAGCTTTAGTCTGTGATCCTCATTGGTGTTAGTTTATCTATGATCTGTCTGCTTTTGTCTGGATCAGGTTGTTGTTTTTATTATCCTGATCTGTTATTTCTTATTTTGATTTGGTCTGTGTTTTTGTGTTCACCTGTGTATCTCCTCCCTCCTCGTTAACCCTGTGTATATATTCTTGCTTGTTTCCCTCGGTGTTTGTCTGGTCATTGTAGCGTGTAGCTTGCTCTGTCTATTGTAGTGGTTGTAGCTTGCTCTGTCTATTGTAGTGGTTGTAGCTTGCTCTGTCTATTGTAGTGGTTGTAGCCTGCTCTGTCTCGTCTTGTTACCTGCCTGTTTCCTGTGAGGTCTTTGGATTTTGGATCACACCAGTTCTTGGATTTCTCTGTTGGATCACCTGGTTAGTTTGTACCGTTATTAGCTTGGATTACCTGGACTCAGCCACTCATTTTAAGTGTGCTTGCTTTTAGTTTGTTTAATAAACCCTTTTGGAATTGAACCTGCTATGTCCTGCGTTTGGGTCGACCACCCTTCCACACCACAAATCATGAGTAACAGTAACCACTAACTGTACTACCGTTAACTAGTTAGCAGTCCTATTAGCTGGCTCTACCTAGACTGGGAGCTTGGAGCACCAGGGAAGTGTTGGTGTAGTTTACACCGCTTGCGCAGGCTCTTTGGACCGCCGGGAGGAGGAGGTTTTCAGGTCTGGGATGAGGTGGGGACCCAGCAAGGAATGCTAGCGAGGAGTGGTGCCGGAAAGGCACCAGAACTGGAGCTAGGCTAGTGGGCATTGGAACCAGGCTCAGCAACATCCCAGTGAACAGCCGGATTTGGCCTGAAAAGCCTGTTTCAACGAGACCGATGGAGGGAATATGGACAGGTGTGTTTTTCTGGGGCTAACCGGACTTTAACCTCTGGTTCTAAGATTTCTAAGGTCTCATCAAAACTTTCAACTTTCCAAGTGAAGACGAGTAAATACAGGTGCTGGTCATATAATTAGAATATCATCAACAAGTTGATTTATTTCAGTAATTCCATTCAAAATGTGAAACTTGGATATTATATTCATTCATTACACACAGACTGATATATTTCAAATGTTTATTTCATTTAATTGTGATGATTAAAACTGACAACTAATGAAAATCCCAAATTCAGTATCTCCGAAAATTATAATATTACTTAAGACCAATACAAAAAAAAGGATTTTTAGAAATGTTGGCCAACTGAAAAGTATGAACATGAAAAGTATGAGCATGTACAGCACTCAATACTTAGTTGGGGCTCCTTTTGCCTGAATTACTGCAGCAATGCGTGTGGCATGGAGTCGACCAGTCTGTGGCACTGCTCAGGTGTTATGAGAGCCCAGGTTGCTCTGATAGTGGCCCTCAGCTCTCCTGCATTGTTGGGTCTGGCGTATCGCATCTTCCTCTTCACAATACCCCATACATTTTCTATAGGGTTAAGGTCAGGCGAGTTTGCTGGCCAATTAAGAACAGGGAGACCATGGTCCTTAAACCAGGTACTGGTAGCTTGGCACTGTGTGCAGGTGCCAAGTCCTGTTGGAAAATGAAATCTGCATCTCCATAAAGTTGGTTAGCAGCAGGAAGCATGAAGTGCTCTAAAACTTCCTGGTAGACGGCTGCGTTGACCTTGGACCTCAGAAAACACAGTGGACCAACACCAGCAGATGACATGGCACCCAAACCATCACTGACTGTGGAAACTTTACACTGGACTTCAAGCAACGTGGATTCTGTGCCTCTCCTCTCTTCCTCCAGAATCTGGGACCTTGATTGCCAAAGGAAAATTTACTTTCATCAGAGAACATAACTTTGGACCACTCAGCAGCAGTCCAGTCCTTTTTGTCTTTAGCCCAGGCGAGATGCTTCTGACGCCGTATCTTGTTCAAGAGTGGCTTGACACAAGGAATGCGACAGCCATGTCTTGCATACGTCTGTGCGTGGTGGTTCTTGAAGCACTGACTCCAGCTGCAGTCCACTCTTTGTGAATCTCCCCCACATTTTTGAATGGGTTTTGTTTCACAATCCTCTCCAGGGTGCGGTTATCCCTATTGCTTGTACACTTTTTTCTACCACATCTTTTCCTTCCCTTCGCCTCTCTATTAATGTGCTTGGACACAGAGCTCTGTGAACAGCCAGCCTCTTTAGCAATGACCTTTTGTGTCTTGCCCTCCTTGTGCAAGGTGTCAATGGTCGTCTTTTGGACAGCTGTCAAGTCAGCAGTCTTCCCCATGATTGTGTAGCCTACAGAACTAGACTGAGAGACCATTTAAAGGCCTTTGCAGGTGTTTTGAGTTAATTAGCTGATTAGAGTGTGGCACCAGGTGTCTTCAATATTGAACCTTTTCACAATATTCTAATTTTCTGAGATACTGATTTTGGGGTTTTCATTAGTTGTCAGTTATAATCATCAACATTAAAAGGAATGAACACTTGAAATACACTGCTCAAAAAAATAAAGGGAACACTTAAACAACACAATGTAACTCCAAGTCAATCACATTCTTGTGAAATCAAACTGTCCACTTAGGAAGCAACACTGGTTGACAATCAATTTCACATGCTGCTGTGCAAATGGAATAGACAACAGGTGGAAATTATAGGCAATTAGCAAGACACCCCCAATAAAGGAGTGGTTCTGCAGGTGGGGACCACAGACCACTTCTCAGTTCTTATGCTTCCTGGCTGATGTTTTGGTCACTTTTGAATGTTGGCGCTGCTTTCACTCTAGTGGTAGCATGAGACGGAGTCTACAACCCACACAAGTGGCTCAGGTAGTGCAGCTCATCCAGGATGGCACATCAATGCGAGCTGTGGCAAGAAGGTTTGCTGTGTCTGTCAGCGTAGTGTCCAAAGCACGGAGGCGCAACCAGGAGACAGGCCAGTACATCAGGAGACGTGGAGGAGGCCGTAGGAGGGCAACAACCCAGCAGCAGGACCGCTACCTCTGCCTTTGTGCAAGGAGGAGCAGGAGGAGCACTGCCAGAGCCCTGCAAAATAACCTCCAGCAGGCCACAAATGTGCATGTGTCGGCTCAAACAGTCAGAAACAGACTCCATGAAGGTGGGAAGAGGGCCCGACATCCACAGGTGGGGGTTGTGCTTACAGCCCAACACCGTGCAGGATGTTTGGCATTTGCCAGAGAACACCAAGATTGGCAAATTCGCCACTGGCGCCCTGTGCTCTTCACAGATGAAAGCAGGTTCACACTGAGCACATGTGACAGACGTGACAGAGTCTGGAGACGCCGTGGAGAACGTTCTGCTGCCTGCAACATCCTCCAGCATGACCGGTTTGGCGGTGGGTCAGTAATGGTGTGGGGTGGCATTTCTTTGGGGGGCCGCACAGCCCTCCATGTGCTCGCCAGAGGTAGCCTGACTGCCATTAGGTACCGAGATGAGATCCTCAGACCCCTTGTGAGACCATATGCTGGTGCGGTTGGCCCTGGGTTCCTCCTAATGCAGGACAATACTAGACCTCATGTGGCTGGAGTGTGTCAGCAGTTCCTGCAAGAGGAAGGCATTGATGCTATGGACCGGCCCGCCCGTTCCCCGACCTGAATCCAACTGAGCACATCTGGGACATCATGTCTCGCTCCATCCACCAACGCCACGTTGCACCACAGACTGTCCAGGAGTTGGCGTACGCTTTAGTCCAGGTCTGGGAGGAGATCCCTCAGGAGACCATCCGCCACCTCATCAGGAGCCCAGGCGTTGTAGGGAGGTCATACAGGCACGTGGAGGCCACACACACTACTGAGCCTCATTCTGACTTGTTTTAAGGACATTACATCAAAGTTGGATCGGCCTGTAGTGTAGTTTTCCACTTTGATTTTGAGTGTGACTCCAAATCCAGACCTCCATGGGTTGATAATTTGATTTCCATTGATAATTTGTGTGTGATTTTTTGTCAGCACATTCAACTATGTAAAGAAAGGAGTATTTAATGAGATTATTTCATTCATTCAGATCTAGGATGTTATTTTAGTGTTCCCTTTTTTTTTTTTTGAACAGTGTATATCAGTCTGTGTGGAATGAATGTATACATTATACAAGTTTCACTTTTTGAATGGAATTACTGAAATAAATCAACTTTAAATTATATGACCAGCACCTGTATATGAACCTACAGCATGTGGGGCCCCTGTCTGTGAGGTTCAGGAGCCCCAAAACTGGACCCAGATATTCTCCACAGTGAGTATTTAGACCTGGAAAATGCCTCAGAGGTTTTTGTCAGGGTGTCAGACTGACTTCAGTCACTGTGCCCCGTATACACGGTGAAAAACCGTCGTACAAAAACTGTTGAACTGTTTCTCTATGGAAGACACTCAGCAGCAGCTGAAACTGGCTTGAGGTTTTTTCCCATCAACCCGCTGTGGCTTCTTTGAAGAGAGGAGGGGTCTTATCTGATGGGACTCGACAACAGTCTAAAAAAAACACATTGACAGTCTGTGACGTCTGAAGACGCTGCAGAGACACATGTGACGAGGGTCATGTGACCTGACGATCAGAGCATAAAACAAAAGTGTTAAACTTGGAGATTTAAAAATGTGAATTAATGAGTTTTTTAAATGGTCATAATCTTAATGTAGAGATATTTACGTGTGTGTGTGTGCTGACATTGCTGAGTTTCAACAGCATCCATCCATCGCCAACTGCTTACCCTGTACACGGTCACGGGGGGGGGGGCTGGAGCCATCCCAGCTGGCCCCGGGCAGGAGGAGCACCCTGGAAAGGTCGCTGGTGTTTTATCAGCATCAGGAATTATAAATAACTTGTTATCTTGTATGAGTGTTTGACGTTGTTGTCTGGTGTAAATCCTACGAGGCTGATGACAGATTAAAATTCTGATTTAATGTTTGTAATGGGACATTTTTTTTTTACATTTCAATCACATAAATTACATTTAAACACAATCAAATGTTTTATTATTGTCTGAATCTCTGAAGGTGTGATGGGACATTTTAAAGTCTGGTGTTAACTCTTATTAACAGTCATTTCACTAGCAAGGACCACACCACAACAATGTGTGATTTAGAGGTAGGGCTGTCGCGATAAACCGCAAAATTGAAATACCGCGCTATCCGTCAAGCCTACCGCGGAGGATGGCAAGCACCGCAACAACTGCAATGTTCATACTGTACACTTCAGGGCGTATTAAATTAATAAATGAGTTCCACAACCGTAAAGAGCTCTGTAAAGGTTCAAGGATGGATCACCATGGGCTGCACTTGACCCGACTTCAAACTCTGAAGCTGTAAGTGTTGCCGTGTTTTGTGTTGTTTTACTGTTTATTTTAAAGGTTAGCTAACTTTGCATTAGCATATAGCGCGGCTAATGTGCTAGCACGCTCGGCGATGTTGGACTAACGTTGCTGAAGGACAGTCCAGAGAAACTGTGGACGTTAAGCCTCATTTGAAGCTCACGAACTAAGTAGCGTAGTGTGTCAGATGCCTGCAGCTGTTGTTTATGTTGCTTTCTGTGGAAATTTAGTTAAAACGTTACTACAGCGCAGGGGTTAGTTCTAGAGTGTGTGTGTGTGCATTGCTGTGGTATGTAAACTGACTTGATAGACGTGCCCTGAAGGTAATGATATAGCTACGTGTGAAAAAGACAAACTACAAAAAAGTTGTTAACTAGCACGCAGCAGTTAGCCTGCTCAGACCATAAAGCTGCTGTTAGCGGCTCGCTGTGCAGTGAGATGACAGATTCAGACACTCTTACTCTGCTATATGGCACCAAATTACTTCATCGGTGAAAAATGCGATAATACTGTTGAGCCCCAACATATTGCCGCGATGGAAAGTACTTCACCGCGACGTACTGACAAATCAGAAGCAATCCCAGTGGAGGAGAAACTGCGGCTGTGTTTGGGCACCAGGAGTTATACGACACAACGTCGTACATTTGCAGAGACCAGGCAAAAAAAAGAGATCATTTGAAGGAAGGTCAGCAGGGAAGTTAGAGCATCTGGTAAATTCTGAAAATATGCGTGTCTACTCGATCAGTTTTACTTTACTATGGTGCTAACCAAGTTAGTGCTAAACAAGCACTAGCATTACCCCAAATTAGCAAAACCGCAGGCTTTCTCGAGGTCCAAAAAGTGAACAGCATTCAACTGTTCATTACATTTATTCATTTAGTGGATGCTTTTATCCAAAGCAACTTCCAATTGCTATACATGTCAGAGGTCACACACCTCTGGAGCAACGAGGGGTTAAGTGTCTCGCTCAGGGACACAATGGTGGACGGGTCACAGTGGGGGATTGAACCTGGGTCTCTCACACCAAAGGCACTCAGAGGAGATATGCAGGAGGAAGGGCCTCAGAGTCTCAAAAGGTCAGACTGACACAAACATAATTTTAGGAGTTTCTCTTAACTCAGTCAGGAGCTACTGTTCAGGATGTTTCATGAATACGACGAAAGCTGTGTGTGATTCAGGGGACTTTACGATTATTATAAGCTCTAGTTCTAAAGTTTCTAAGGTCTCATCAAAACTTGAAGACGAGTAAATATGTGAACCTACAGCATGTGGGGCCCCTGTCTGTGAGGTTCAGGAGCCCCAAAACTGGACCCAGATATTCTCCACAGTGAGTATTTAGACCTGGAAAATGCCTCAGAGGTTTTTGTCAGGGTGTCAGACTGACTTCAGTCACTGTGGTACGTAGACACGGTGAAAAACCGTCGTACAAAAACTGTTGAACTGTTTCTCTATGGAAGACACTCAGCAGCAGCTGAACGTGGCTTGAGGTTTTTTCCCATCAACCCGCTGTGGCTTCTTTGAAGAGAGGAGGGGTCTTATCTGATGGGACTCGACAATAGTCTAAAAAAAACACTTTGACAGTCTGTGACGTCTGAAGACGCTGCAGAGACACATGTGACGAGGGTCATGTGACCTGACGATCAGAGCGAAGCAGAAACATGACGTGGTCGTTTTTGATCAGATCATTTCAGATCGGGTATTTATAGGTAATTGCTCACTTACTTGATATTTTATAGGTATGAACTTGCGGGTTTTTGGACATTCAATTTTAAACGGTTGTATTTGGAGCTAAAAAGGCTCAAGATCACTGCGGGTATAGAAGCTGTGGGCTTGTGCTGCGTTGGTCAGTTGGTTGTTAACACCAGAACGAGTAAATCCACTGAGGAATCATTGTTAGAGTGTTTTGTAGTTTACATTTTCTCTGTTTTATTTTGTTTTCTCCAAACGTTTAGCTAATATAGACAGAGGCAGAGCACGAACTGCATGTTCTAGTACTTCACATGGAGAACCATTTCCTGATGGAGCTGGCTTTGTAAAGGCTGTTGAAAAGGCCAAACACAAACTGGGTGGAAGGATTATTAAAACTATAAAATAATGTAGCATCAAGATTTCCCAGGGGGCTCCCCATGCTTTTGGCCATATAGTGTATAATAAAAGTGTTCATCCATCCATCATCAACCGCTTATCCTTATTTTTTGTTGATGTTACCTCATTTAAATCTTACGCTGTGAAGACCAATGAGGGAGGGATGCCAGATTAAAGATCTGATTTAATTTTTATAATGGGACCTTTTACAATTATTTTATTACTTTCTAAATCTCTGAAGGTCTGATGGGACATTTTGAAGGCTGGTGTTTGGATTATAACTCTCACGAACAGCGTTTTTCTTCAAAGACAAAGGGGACAGTGTTTATCAGGGAACAGGCCAGTAGAGATAAGGTTTCATGGTGCTTTCACCTCCAACCTGTTCGGGTCAGTTAAAACACACTCAGGTGTGTTCACCTGTTTGTTTATGTTTGTTTGAGTTGAAAGTGGTCAGTCAAAGTTGTTGCGGACTGAACAACTTGGCCAAGACCGCCTCAAAAGGAGGATGTCAGTCTGGTTACAAGAGGACTTTGGTGGCTCGTTTTTTGATCTGAAAACAAAACATAACAACCAACCAGAAGATTTTATGATGGTAGATGTTTGATTATAGCAGGAATTCAAATACTGCAGAACTAATAAATCTATGTGATGATTGGGAAGAGATCTCCTGATATACAGATACACAGTAGATATCTACTCTGACCAAAATTATAAAGGCAACGCTGTTGTTTTTGCCCCCATTCATCATGAGCTGAACTGAAAGATCTAAGACTTTCTCTACACAAAAGGCCTATTTCTCTCAAATACTGTTCACAAATCTGCCAAAATCTGTGTTAGTGAGCACTTCTCCTTTCCCAAGATAATCCATCCACCTCACAGGTGTGGCGTATCAAGATGCTGATCAGACAGCATGGGGATTGCACAGGTGTGCCTTAGGCTGGCGACAATAAAAGGCCTAAGGCTGACCACAATTAAAGGCCTTAGGCTAGCCACAATAACAGGCCTAAGGCTGGCCACAATAAAAGGCCTAAGGCTGGCCACAATAAAAGGCCTAAGGCTGACCACAATTAAAGGCCTTAGGCTAGCCACAATAAAATGCCTAAGGCTGGCCACAATAAAAGGCCGAAGGCTGGCCACAATAAAAGGCCGAAGGCTGGCCACAATTAAAGGCCTTAGGCTAGCCACAATAAAATGCCTAAGGCTAGCCACAATAAAAGGCCTAAGGCTGGCCACAATAAAAGGCCGAAGGCTGGCCACAATAAATGGCCGAAGGCTGGCCACAATTGAAGTTGATGAAGAAATGGTGTTAGATTCAGATTCAATCTTTACTGTCCTCAATGGAGGAAATGTTTTCACAGACTGCCCTAAAAGAGCAACCTATATATATATATATATATATATATATATATATATATATACACACTGTGCAGGAAGTGCGTACATGGAACGCCATAACCAGGTAGCTGGCATAGTGTACAGGAACATCTGCCATAGGATGGCCTAGAAGTCCCAAGCTCAAAATGGAAGACACCTCCTAAGGTGGTTGAGAATGACCGAGCTAAGATCCTGTGGGACTTCAAGATCCAGACTGACAAACTGGTGATGGCTAACAAACCAGACATCGTGTTGATCAACAGACAGCAGAAGAAGGCTGCAGTGATAGATGTGGCAATCCCAAGAAGAAGGAACACGAGAAATACCAAGGGCTGAAAGAGGAGCTAGAAAAGATGTGGAAAGTAAGAGCAACAGTGGTGCCAGTGGTGATCGGAGCACTGGGAACCCCCAAACTGGGAGAGTGGCTCCAGCAGATTCCAGGTAAAACATCAGAGGTCTCTGTCCAGAAGAGTGCAGTCCTAGTAACAGTTAAGTTACTGCGCAGAACCCTCAAACTCCCAGGACCCGAGCTGGAGGATGACAAATCCCCCTCTCACAAGGGCTGAGAGGGGGATTTATTATTATTACACTGTATATAATTTACACATTTTACACAAAGGGGGCATCATAACTTTGGCTGCGAATTGAACGCTCTTATGGAGCAGCGTACAAAACTTTTCCAAGTCATGCTTTTTTTGTACAGCGACTATCTGCGGCCTGAGGGGAGAAGGCTGAAGCAGGAGTTTAGAGGGCGGCTGGGATTTAGTTTTATGGTATTTGGTCTGCGAGTGGTGGCGGTGTCAATGAGGGACGGCAGGTTGGGAGTGGGAGGACCAGTTATTTTAGAGGATGTGTTAGTATGTGGGCTCACTGGACACTCATGAACGGTAAAGATGTGATTGATTCCTGCCGTATCAGGAGCCTCAAACTAACAGCTGAGTGAGGGAGATTCACTGCATTGTTACAGCTTTAAGTACCGAGTAGGATGTACAATATTTAATATATTAAAGGATTAAATATGGAAGAGGATTAGGGCCACATGTGCAAATATATTGGAGTTCTGACTTTAATGACAAATCTTTAAAGTCGGAATTCTGAAAACAAAGTATGTTAAAATGAATATACATTAGCATTAACTAACATAACAAAGGGACAAGTTTGTCTGTTTGGTGTACTTGAGATACTTTAAGTACATTTGTTGTCACCTTTGTTGAAGTGAACACTTCTTCCTCCACCAGACTGCACTGACAAAAGAAGATTAATAAAAACTGACACAGTTTCAAGGGAGAACATTGTTTACTTTTATTTAAAGGCTGATTCCACCAGTTCTGAAAGTCTACAGAGACAGAAACAATAAAGTCAAAGCTTAGATCTGAACCAATGATTCCCGTCACAAAGTCTCCGTCAGAGCTCCGACCAACGAGGACCCGCCGCCCTGAAGCCTCCCGAACATCTTACAGAGTGGAATGTCATCGACAGATCCCGGTCCATTTAGTTCTTACTCCAAAAACAAAGAAGAAAAGCCAAAGGCGACCAGAACCAGCTGAGGTCCTCGTGGTGATGAGCCTCTAACATGAACATCTCTCCTTGACGCTTCTGGCCAAATTCGTCCTCACATTCATTAATATTTTATCTTTATTATTTTTTTCAAATACATTTTGTAAATGCAACATGAAAAGCACAATCACACTGAAAATAGACACGTCTCTTGTAAGTCTGCTTCAATAAAACAGGGAAAATAAAAAAACAGGCATTTATTTTTATTTTTTATCCCTTGGAACTGAACGGCGAGTGATCGTTTCACTTTTAAAGGTAGAAAAACAGCTTTCTGCTGGTTTAAACTGGACAGGAAGTTACTTACAGTGCTGCAGTCTAAACCGTCACACCTCTGAGCGTCCTGACTGGTCAAGCTGTCTCTAAAACAACCAGGACTGACGGCAGGTAAAAGCTCTACAAGGGTGCAACCATAGAATAAAGCCCCTGAAACTCGACTCCCCCAGCCCGTCTCCTCCACGGGAACTTTTCAGGAACTCAGGAACCTTTTTAGGGAACTCAGAAACTTTACTTTTACTTCCTGGACTTAAAACAAAAAAAGGTCCTCGTTAGATGGCCCAGGAACTTTCAGGGTGCAGCTTGCTGCTGGTTGTTTTGTACCAAAGCAGAAATAAATAACCATAAACTACACAAGGACTTTCCACATCTGCATGTCGCCTTTCAAACAAAACCCAGGGCAACACTACAGGAACACCCGTGAATACGGAGCAGAAAGTTTGATAACGGATGAAGTCATTTTTTAAATAAAACTATAGAACATTTGCTGGTTCCAGCTGCGGCTTTTCTTTGTCAATTAACTTAATATTTTAAATGTTTTTTTTGATGGTTGGTCAGGAAAAAACAAGCGAAGGACTTGAGCTACAAGTCGATTTATCGCTCAACAGAAGAGAAATGGGCAACAATTTTAATAACTGAGTTACTTTTATATATCGTATTTTTAGTGTTCCAGCTTCTCAAAAGGTAAATCTTATCCGGTTTTCTTTTCTCCTATGATAGTATCCTGGATCTTTTTGGGTTTTTGACTCCTGATCAGGCGACACAAGTCTTTTGAAGACGTCAAACTTGATCATTTCATGAATCAAAATATTAAATGAAGGACAACACAGGGACTCTCAAGTTTTTCTAATCCGTTACAGGATTAATTGGTTCCATTTTACCGGCTCTCATGTGGAGAAAATGTGACTGCACAAAAAGGTGCTTTCTGGTTCCTGAGTTTGGTTCTCGTGGCTCCCTAGTTCCCGGGACTTTCAGGTTGAAAAGGGGGCTTCAGTTACATGTTAAATAAAAGCGCTACGATTCTTAAAAGTCTGCTGTACAGGGTGGAGCTGCAGTAGTGGTGACTGAAGGAAAGCTAGTGGAAAACATTCAGGCTGAGCCGCCCGCCGCTCGCTCTGTGCTAACAGTAGACGGGACAGTGAGCAGGCACAGACGAGCCGACAGCTGCGGAAAACTAGTAAAAGGCAAAACATGAACGTAAAGAAACAGTAAATGCAGGTTAAGTAAGCGAGCAGGGTTACATTTTTTGTTTTTTTTCTTCAGTAAGTAAAGAAACAACAGGAAGAAGAGGCCGGAGAGGAAGAAAACCCCGGAAATACTCAAGCAGGAAGCTAGTAGACATACCTGTACTCGCCTCGCAGGGCGTGAAGCTAAAACTGCTACGAACAAATCACAAAATACAGTTTGTTAATATCTGCAATCTCCTGAAGCGGTAATACTATCCCTAAGTGTGACGAGGTTTTTATGTTCTTAGCCCCCCCCCCCTTTGTACTTCTTTCTTTCCTGCGACGTTCACTGGCACCACGAAGCCGTCCCGCCATCCGGTCTCAAGGCTCCTCCTTCAAAAAGGTGGGACGGCGAGCGAGCGCTCAGTCCAGGTGACGTCACACACCTGGCTTCACAAAGCAGCGGCCAGTCCTCGTTCTCACAACACGGCTAAGAGACAAGGCCCGTTTAAAGTCCAACTATGGCAATATATTTATTTATATTATATCGCTGTACCAACCCAAACCGTCCTCCTCCGCTTCCTTCATTCAAACGCCAAGCTACACAGAGCCTTCCTCCTCCTCTTCCTCCACAGTAATGAAAATGAAAGAGATCAGAAAGTTCAGTCTATATTTTGACCCCCAGTGCTTCACCTGACCTCCCCCCCTGAACCCGACCGCCACGCCATTCTCTCTCTCTCACAACGCCCCCGCCCCCCTTCAGTCTGCGCCGGCGGAGACGCTAAAAAACAGGCGCTCCGGCCGGACCGAGCAGACGTCCAGGAGGTCGGGTTATTTTTTATTTTTTCTTCCGCAGAAGTAAGAACTTCCTCCAGATGAGAGGAGTTGTGGAGATGTGGCGTCTGTCCAAAACCAGGGGGGGTCAGTGGTGGTGAGGTGTTGGGGGGGGGTTTATGTTCCTCAATGTTCAGATTTCCACGGGTTGAAGGAAACCCGGCGGTGGCGTGGCGCATGGCACCGCGGTTGAAGAGATCCCGCGCCCTCCGGACCAGGAGGGGCGTCACCGCTCCTCGACAGCCGGGGGGGGTGGGGTGGTGTTTCAGCCTCGTCGGGGGGTCGCGTCGCCTCCCCAGCCTCCACCGTTTCTCACCGGTTTAATTTTCCATTTTAGTTGGAGCTCATCTTCGTCAAACATCTGTTTTTTTTTCCCTCCCGTTTCTCCTGGTGGTGGTTTTGTTGACGTCCGGACACAAAGCGCCGCCTCGGCCTGCCGTTCAGTGAGGCGGGTTCATGGCGCCGTGACCTCGCTGCTGCTTCTGTTTCTGCTGCAGGAGGAGCTGCTCCAGCGCCGACGGGCCCGGCTGCATCATGGAGCTCGACCAGATCGACTGCAGGGGAGAGCAAAGTGTTAGCACGACGCTAATCCTGTTCAACACACACATCTCTTTGGTATTTTGTGTCTTAACTTTCTCATAATTGACAGGAACTGTCAAACTAAAAGATGTGGGGGTGTTGGTGGACCTTGAGGCTGTCGAGCAGCACGGTGGAGGACGACTCCTCCATAGGAGACTCCTGACTGGCCCAGGAGCTGCCAGGCGGTCCGGCCTGGTGCCAGCTGTTGTCTGAAGCTGCAGAGGAGGCCGACGCCGGCAGGTAGTCCAGACCGAACCCGCTGACCGCTCCTAAAAAACACCACAACAACCACATGTCAACATCTGGAAGCAAAAGCTCACAGTGAATCTGAACTCGAGGCTGAACAGACAGCTGTGAGTAAAGAACTACTTTCCCGACAGTGGTTCTGATTGTTCATCAGGATTATTTTAATTCAAGAGAAAAGTTTTTTTGCTTTTTATCTGTTGAAGTCGGCTTTTGACAAAACAGCAGCTAAAAACCTGTTCAAACAACTTAAACTTAAGATCTAAACAGTCCATACGAACCATCTGAACCCCGTCTTTCCGAACCCATGAACCCCGTCCCTCCGAAGTCCCTGAACTCTCCAAACCCTCTGCACTCTCTCAAAACTCCAAACCCTCTGAACCTTATCCCTCTGAACCTTATCCCTCTGGATTCCCTGAACGCTCCAAACCCTCCGAACCCCTTAACGCTCCAAACCCTCCGAACCCCTTAACGCTCCAGATTCCCTGAACTTTCCAAACACTCCAAACCCCTCAACTCTCCAAACCCTCTGCACTCTCTCAAAACTCCAAACCCTCTGAACCCTAACCCTCTGGATTCCCTGAACGCTCCAAACCCTCCGAACCCCTTAACGCTCCAAACCCTCCGAACCCTCCGAACCCCTTAACGCTCCAAACCCCTTCACGCTCCAAACCCTCCGAACCCCTTAACGTTCCAGATTCCCTGAACTTTCCAAACACTCCAAACCCCTCAACTCTCCAAACCCTCCGAACCCCTTAACGTTCCAGATTCCCTGAACTTTCCAAACACTCCAAACCCCTCAACTCTCCAAACCCTCCGAACCCCTCAACTCTCCAAACCCTCCGAACCCCTCAACTCTCGAAACCCTCCGAACCCCTTAACTCTCCAAACCCTCCGAACCCTATCCCTCCAGATTCCCTGAACCCTCCAAACCCTCCGAACCCTCTGAACCCTATCCCTCCAGATTCCCCGAACCCTCCAAACCCTCCGAACCCCTTAATGCTCTAAACCCTCCGAACCCCTTAACTCTCCAAACCCTCCGAACCCCTTAACTCTCCAAACCCTCTGAACCCTATCCCTCCAGATTCCCTGAACCCTCCAAACCCTCTGAACCCTCTGAACCCTATCCCTCCAGATTCCCCGAACCCTCCAAACCCTCTGAACCCCTTAACTCTCCAAACCCTCTGAACCCTATCCCTCCAGATTCCCTGAACCCTCCAAACCCTCCGAACCCTCTGAACCCTATCCCTCCAGATTCCCCGAACCCTCCAAACCCTCCGAACCCCTTAATGCTCCAAACCCTCCGAACCCCTTAACGCTCTAAACTCTCCGAACCCCCTAACCCTCCAAACCCTCCGAACCCCTTAACGCTCCAAACCCCTTAACTCTCCAAACCCTCCGAACCCTATCCCTCCAGATTCCCTGAACTTTCCAAACACTCCAAACCCCTCAACTCTCCAAACCCTCCAAACCCTATCCCTCCAGATTCCCTGAACCCTCCAAACCCTCTGAACCCTATCCCTCCAGATTCCCCGAACCCTCCAAACCCTCCGAACCCTCTGAACCCTATCCCTCCAGATTCCCTGAACCCTCTAAACCCTCCGAACCCTCTGAACCCTATCCCTCCAGATTCCCCGAACCCTCCAAACCCTCTAAACCCCCCGTACCCTCCTAAAACTCCTCCCTCCAAACCCCTTGAACCCGTCCTCACCGGTCTTGTCAGCCTTCCAGCGGTCCACCACCCTGCGGTCCCGGCTGTCCGGAGTGCCTATGGGCCCGAAGTTAGAGAAAGGCATGGCTCCATGGTTGTGTGTCGGCGGGGAGGACGGCAGGCTGCTGGGGTTGGAGGAGTGGGGGGATTGGCTGGCCGGGGTGGAGTGATCTGCCAATCAGAACACCGCTTACATCAGCGCCGTGTTTCACGGTTATGAATATAAATATATTACATCTTTACAGGTGAGACGTACCTGAACTGGCAGGGAGGGAGGGGGACCAGGGAGTCCCTTCGAACAGGGAGTAGAGGGATGGTTCCTGGTGCATCATGGGAGTGTCGGGCTTGGAGCTGGGCGGCAGGTTCTTGCCGTAGGCCTGACTGAAGATGCTGTTCTGGTTGTACTCCTGAACACACAAACACACAACAAATGAAGAGACAGATCTGATTGATTTGATCATGATATGAAGACACAATGTATAATGTTGTTCATAACTATCCCTTTAATACCTCTGGTTGTGGTTTGTGGTATTATTAGATTTATAAGGTGTTTGCAGGAATAGGATTCACTGGATTGTCCTCAAACAGAGGTTCTAATCTCATTATTGAATATATAAATTTATTTATTAAGTATTTTATCACAGTATTTATTAATACGGTGATACGAATGTGAACAGATGCCACATACCCTGACAGATTTGATCTATCAGACATGCAGATGTAAGCATGTATGTTTTAACACATGTTAACTGAATCTACTTCCACCTGGTGGTTGAACAATGTTACAACAGTTGCAGCAAACTTTCACTGTTTTCACTCATAACTTGAATATGTCTTTTGAAGACCAGCTGCTGCAGGACTTCTGCTTCCATTTCATAAAATAAAGACAACCTTCAAAACAGTGTTCTAAAGTGAATAGTGAGTTTCATTCTGTGGTGAACTTAAGGAGGCAGAAGTCTGAGCAGGAGTTCATCTACAAACCTCTCCCAGATAACAACATGTTGAAACAACTTCAGATCGCAACAGCCCTTCTGAACCCCCTGAACCCTGTCCGTCTGAAGTCTCCGATCCCTCTCCCTTTGAACCGTGTGAACCCTCTGAAAACCTGTCCCTCCGAACCCCCTGAACCCTGTCCTTCTGAAGTCTCCGATCCCTCTCCCTTTGAACCGTGTGAACCCTCTGAAAACCTGTCCCTCCGAACCCCCTGAACCCTGTCCTTCTGAAGTCTCCGATCCCTCTCCCTTTGAACCACGTGAACCCCCTGAACCCTATCTATCTGTACCAGCCCCTCTGAACCCCATGAACCCTGTTCCTCTGAACTCCCTGAACCCTGTCCTTCTGAAGTCTCCGATCCCTCTCCCTTTGAACCGCGTGAACCCTCTGAAAACCTGTCCCTTCCAAACCCCCTATCTGAACGAGCCCCTCTGAGCCCTGCAAACCCTGAACCCAATCCCTTCCAAAACCCTCAGCCCCCCCCTCAACCCCTGAACTGGTTTTGAAGTGAATATTCTGCATTATCCAATTCTGAGACATTTTCTTTTTGAGAAACGCTGACGTTCAGTTTCAGTCTTTGGTGAATTTAAGGAGGCAGAAGTTTCAGCAGGAGCTCATGTACAACCCATCAACCCCTGCAGGCATGTGACTGTGAGATGATGATGGGTCTGACCTGCATGGGGAAGCCAGACATTGGCAGGAGAGAAGACTGGCTGATGACCTCGGGGCCGTTCTCCATCCTGGTCTGGTTTGGCAGCTGCAGAGACGAAGGACGGACATGATGAGGACCGGCAGACATCCGATATATCATCACACGTCTTTCACAAACATGCTGCAGAGCGGAGCCGCATGATGAATCCATTTCATTGTCTTGCTGCGTATTAAAGTGCATAAAAGCTGTTTCACAGTAAAAGCTCTCCAGCTGAAGGGAATGTGACCAAAGCACCTCACAAAGCCGGAGTACATTTACTGTGAAGGAGCTGCACGAGAAGTCGTTAATGTAAATCTATATATATATATTTAAGTCAGAACAAATAGGCCCCGAGGACCGCCATAGATCCTTACAGCTGAGCTAAGGGTCACTTTTATAAAATGAGGATGTCTGAGGATCATTTAATGAGACTTTAAAGCATCAGCAGTCTGTCTACGAGCAGAAGACTCAGACAGACAGGATATTATACGTTTAGGAAATCCTGGATCTCCAGATACCTACTTATCATCTTTTACATCTCTTCTTAATACATTTATGAAAACCTTTCAGGCGTCCATTTAATATTTCTCTTTGATTTGATTGATCCTTTCATCTGTTCTTGTGTTTCAGTTCCTGTTAAATCACCAGGGCCCTTCAGCATCCGACTAAAACCACAGTCAGAGGGATTACCGGATGTTCGACGGCCACTTCATCTCACACTTGGCAGAAATAAATCATAAAACGATCTCTTCTCTGACATGGTTACAGCCTGTGTGTCTTTCAGCGGTCAGCTTCTCTCTTATTTTATTCAGAGCCAAGACGCAGAAGTAAAATATCCTGCCAAACCCATTAGATTTACAGGTAAAGAAAACCCCACAGAAGAATGATTTGCTTATGATCTACTCGCCCTCCTGTCAGTTAAACTTCAGCAAAGCTACATATTTGACTTTCAGACTCACTGATATAAGGAGGAATTAAATTTGCATTGTTTTTGTTGGTAAATCATTACTACTCTAATATCACAAGACATGAAAGACAGCAGCTCCATTCAGGGAAGAGATGGCAGACGAAGAGCAGAGTGCGGCTCTAGGTCTGGATGTGGGGGGGTGTTCAGGGTGGGGGGTGATGGAGGCAGAAGACACGGCTACATACAAATATGTTTGGTCCAGGAGCAGTGCTAAGAGGACCAGCCAAGGCCTGGAAGAAATCAGGAGGCTTAGTAAAGACCAGCTCTTCCTCCTCCTCAAAATCTGCTAGAGTTTTTAACAGGTCAGGAGGTAGAAGAGGCGAGCTCTTGTTGTCCTGGTGAGAGATGGAGCAAGAAGAAGAGGAAGAAGAAGGGAGAAAAGAAGAGAAAAAGAAAGGCAAGCCGGTAAGACAAGAGGTGGAAGCAAAGTTACGCTAAAAGCTTCAGAAGCTGAACACAGAACAGAGTTCAACATCACAGAGGAGAGAAATCTAACGCCGAGTCAACAGTAAAAACAGCGTCCGTCCTTCAACCGTGCTGAGGGACTCCAGTCTGCAGCGTGGTTCACTAACGTCACTCTGATGACTTTTAACATCAATATCAACAAACATCACATCTGGGGGGCATCAAACAGGCTGTGACCCATTTAGATCGACCTTGGACGGCTCTATGTTTGACCCGTTTCATCGTGTCGGTGTAGAAGCAACAACTGAGAGACGCCACATGAGGCTCATCCTCTCTGCTGAAACGACCTGAAGGAAACCCAGAGCACTGCAGGGACCCGGCTGGTCTGACGGTCGTAACCTTTTCAAAACACACTTGTGTTCAAATTGTCTAATCTCAAACTGTGTTGTAGGATCAACGTGGTTTCGTTCGTTGCTCATGAAAAGCTATGGCTTCCGATATCTGTTGATAAAATGCATTTTCCGCTGCAGTTCTGTCTAACGGACACACATCACAACTTTGAGCCAGCATCGTGGCTGTACACGCTACCTTGTTAATGACGTAGCCTATAAAACGATCGAAACCAACGAGGTATATATAATGCGACCGCTACCCTAAGGGCCCGTGTCCACCAAAGCGGTTTTTACCAGCTGAAAACGCCTAGCTGGGAGCGCCAGGGTGCGCTTTGGAGGCGCAGCGTATGGTTTATGTCTATGATACATAATTTCGATGTATGATTTGCGATGTGCTGCACACGTAGGCTACCTAATTTTACTGTGTAGAAAATGTCCCACAAAGTCCGTAGGCCTACTCGCTCTGCATGAAGAGAAGACTGAAACATGAGGGACGGACTCCCGAACGTGGGTCCATGAGATTTTGCGGGCGAGGAAACACCTCGGCGAGTAGGCACACTGTTTCGTTGATCGAATGTGCTCGGTGTGGTGTTTGTCCCGCCCCTCCTGCACTGTGATTGGACGGCTGGGAAAAAGTGACAGTGACGAGCGCAGCGTTTTTCCCAAAGTTGAAACTCGCGGCGACCGGAAAAAGACGCTTTTGGTGGACACAGGCCCTAATTCAAGCCTGTTAATCCACCCTCAAAAGCTTTATTTGTGCTATATTATATATATTAATGGAGGCAGACAGAGCAGCTGGTCATCAGTTGATCCTACAGTGAAATAATGAACAAAACTCCTTAATTTAATTGTTAAGTTTTAGATCTGAAAATGTTTGTTTTGAGGACGCAAATGTTTTTTAACTTCTGCTTACTTGGGTACATCTAGGTTTTCACTGGACTTGAACTACTTACATTTATATACACACTACAAACATGGGTGTCTGCTAAAACGTCTGACCGGTACTGTTTTGAATCACGCATCCAACTAGTGCAGCAAAGTTTTGTGCTGTTTTCAAACACCTCTAATCTCAAAATGCACCCTGACTGACACGTCTGTAACTTCTGAAAGACCAGAACAGACGACTGAGAGGGGAAAAAAGAAGCAGGAAACGTGCGAGAAAAAGCAGCGTAGAGACAGAAAAGCAGCAGGACGGGACCGCCTCCTCCTCTTTCAGTCACCTGAGAGACGCTCACCTCAAACGGGGGTCCCCGGGGCCCGGCGGACGGGTCCTGCTCAGAGCAGATCCCACCAGGCGGAGGCCTCTTTATCCTGTCTGCCATCACAGCCAGACCGTCCCCTATCCGGTAGGACGGCTCCCAGTAGAAATCCTGCATGTTGGGGTACTTGATCTTCTTGTCCATGTTGGGCGGCTGCAGCTGGTGCTCGTACAGCTTGAGGGGATCCTGAGCCGCCATGTAAAAGGCCTGCTGCTGCTGCTGCTGCTGCTGCTGCTGCTGCTGCTGCTGCTGAGGCTGCTGCTGCTTCATGGACATCTGCATGGGAGAAATCTTCTGCAGAGCGGCCTGAGCCTGGTTCCACATCTGTGCCGGCTGATCCTGGACCTGCATGTACTGCAGAGACCAGACACACGACCAGAGAGACCATTACTTTAGTGTACTCTGAGCGGTCAGCAGGGCGGTCTGGGTTTCACAGCAAAGAAAAACCCACAAACACACACTGTAGTTTATTCTGACCGTCCTGCTGCCCCAAAGACTCACTACAGAACCACATGTGGATTCATCCGCCGCTGGAAGTAGTCCCCAGCAGATGCACCATTTCCTGCTGAGTTTGATAGAAACTACAATTGCTGAGCCTTTAAAACATGAAACTATTTATCTGAGGGGACCAACGGGCTCACAGAACTTTCAGTTGAAGTGTTTCTGTGCACCAACAGGACTTATTTTTTGATGCAATAAGTTTAGCCAATCAGGCTTAAAGCAGGCTGTCCTCCTCTGTAATTGGTGGAGGTTGCAGCGAGGGAGGAAGACCTGCAGACACTGACCTGCTGCATCCCCGGGTGGTGAGGTGGACTCTTCCCCATCCCGACCTGCTGGACCGGTTTGGTGGGAGACTGCTGCTGCTGCTGGCTCATCGCCTGCACCTGCAGCTGGACCGACTGCTGCAAGGCCTGCTGGGAGGGCGCCTGGGGCTGCTGACCCTGGGAGGGGCCCTGGTTCATAGGGCCCGGGCCCGAGGACCCCGGCCCTTGACCCGGACCGGGACCAGAGGGCCTCTGCTGACTGTAGGGAATGTGGGACGGCTTCCCGCCCTGGGTGCCGGCCTGGGTGTGCACGCCCGGCTGAAGGAAGGACGGGACCGACACCCCAGTGGAGAAGGTGAAGCCTGGATTCACCTGAAGCCCCGGGAAGCCCACCGGGGGAGGGATCACGTAGGCCGAGGGGGGGAAACCTGCGGAGGAAGAGCAGAATTTAAACGGACTGTAAATCTGCGATCAGATCCAACACGAGGCCACTTCAGTGTTTCCAGCAAATAATTCTGATATAACTTGATTTACGCAAAATGCAGCTTGCGTTGACACCTGTACTGACAAAAGTAACGGTTAGTAAAGGTCAGACACACGTGAGGTGGACAACTGAGCCAGGCGAGGCGCTGCAGGTCAACACGGTAAAGAAATTATCGCCATGAAACTTTCATAGTTGATTAATTGCATTAAGACAATATTTTGTATTACAAGTTTTCTGAATTATGATGTTTAAATATGCAAATGACACACTATCCAATTAAATATGTGCTAATTTGCATCTATTTCAAGAACTGAAATCTGAACACTGAGGGGATCTCTCTTATTATTTCATAAATCAGAGGCTGGACCCTCAACCGTTGGGTACACATCGGATTTTCAGTTCTGAGATCCGATTGAGGGGGTTGCAGGAGAAGAGCATTTAGTCGCTATAATATGAGTTGAAAGGGAATTATGCATAACAACGTGTTAGATTTAGTTTAGATTTAGGAAACACCGCTCATCCCGGCTGCTCTCCGCCTGGACCCCCTCCCGGCTGAAGTATTACCGGATTCTGCTCTGGACCTGCTGGATCAGACTCTCTCACTGTGCGTCGCTCTTCACCTGCTCAAGCCTCGTCAACAAGCCAATTTTCACCATGTTTCAGTGAAAAAAAGTTCTATAATTCAGGCTGTGAATGACAGATGAACAAACGCCTCTAAAAAGCTTCAGAATACAGTCAGGAAGACAGCTGGAGAGTTTGGTGACGGGAGTCTCGAAGTCGTCGTGGCGTTCACGCTACGTGACTGATCGGTGACAGGGGGTCACACGCTACACGAGCTGACAGCGGCTGAGTCGTCTGACGCTGGTCTCCAAACCACGTTTAGTCAAGAAAACACACGTGAAATATGAAACAGGAAATGAAACAGCTGTTTGTTATTCTAAAGACAAAGAATCTGGGTGAAAGGATGGATCAGCACACGCAGGCAGCAGCAGGCTGAGCTACAGAGAGCTGCAGGGGAGGAAAAAGGTTTTGAAGTGAAAAAGTAGCCGCCTGCTCTCATTGGCTGGATGTGGATGTCGAGCCGTTTTGATGCGTCGTTGAGTAGTTCACACATAACGACTGGCGTCCGCCGATCGACCGCTGATTTACCTCCGATCGCAGCCTGACGGTCGCCGAGCGGCAATTCAGGCTAAAAATCGTGTAGTGTGAACTCGGCTTTAGAGCTGCGGAAGATTTCAGGCTCAGAGGAAAAACCCATTTAGAGAAAACGGCCTGTAAAGATACACATTATAAAATCCTACACATTTTCAGAAAAATCTAATCAAATCCTTAACGGCAGCAATATACAACATCTCCAACACAAGTAACAGCAGGTCTGAAACACACAGAAACGCCCGCAGAAATTTAAAACCATCAATTAACTATTTTCTGTTGATCAACTAATCAACCGACCCTTCGCTAAGCCACGCCCTGAATACACAGCTGGCCAATCGCAGCGCAGTATAGGACTCGCTCTAACTGAGGTCCAACACTTTCGAGTCGTTTTCCAGCTTTTTCTGGCTGTATTTTTCTAAGATCTGGTCAAACGCCGTCCCTTCGGCATCTTGTAGTAGTTACAGCAGAGGCTGAAAAGAGAAGGACGATTTATTCTCTTTCCAAAACCTAAAATAAATCCAGAAACATGTCGACTGTCGATCGTTCTTAATATAATGTTAGTTAGATGTAACTTCCTGCTGAGTGTAACATAATAAAGCCGTACTGCTTTTTAATGACTTTGACTTTAAGGACTTAGGAACAGTATCTAAGGGGGGCGGGGCTTAGCAGAGGGTTTTAGCTTCTATTTGAAGGTAACTTTGTGAAATGCGTGTGTGTGTGTGTACCTGGTCTGCTGGGCAGGGGTGGGAAGGCTCCAGGATGATGGATGGGGATGAACTGGTTGGAGCAGGTGGTTTGAGTTTGAGTGACAGGCGTCTTCTTGGCCTCGGACACCGGAGTCTTCCTCAGCTCCGTCTGCGCCTTCACCTGAACGAGAGGACAAAATCAGTCGGCTGCTCGGACTCGACTCCTCGGTGAAATCTGAGCGGCTCTGTCGCCGATGAAGCTGCTCAAAGGTGGTAAAAAGTTCGCACCTGTTTCCCGGCGTCCGTGGTTTTCTCGTGACCGGCTTTTTTCAGCTCGCTCTTCCTCTTCCCGTCCCTCTTCAGCTCTGCTTTCCCAGCAGCCCCGTTGCCTTTGGCGAAGTCCCGGCGCTCCTTGCCGCTGTCTTTCAGGTGATGGTTTCGTGTGGCCTCGCGGCCCTGCTCTCGGGGCTTGATGTTCTCCTTGAAGGTGACGACGGGCCGGTCGCTGCCGTCGGGCCACGAGCTCTGCGTCTTCCCGGCAGACAGCACCGACTTCAGGCCGGAGTTTCCGCCGTCGTTGGGCGTCTGCTCGCCGTTGGACGACTCCTGCAGCACCGGCGCGTCCTTCTCCTGCGGCTCCTCGATGTCCTGCTCCGGAATGTCGGTGATGAAGACGAGGAGGCCGTCCTCACTCGCTCTGCACTGGATCAGCCTGCAGAGAGGAGAAGAAGTGACTCAGAGTTTGAGGACTTGGGATCTTTAAGGCAGATCCAGAGTTTGATATTTGAGGATTTTAAAATCTGATCTTCTGATTTATATACGTCAACCTTCTTTATTTAATTATTTTTAGAGACCCATAACATAAAGATGTTATCACAATAAAAACATTTCATATCAGTCGATATCGATAATTATCAGGATAAATGTCAAATCGTTATTTTTTCATGTTTAAAGGCTGATCTTTGCTCCTGAGTGAAAGTTGAAGAAACCTGATGTTAATTATGTGGTTAAACTTTTCTTTATAGTCAGAATTGGACAAAAACTTGATGCCAAACAGAGAATCACTTCACAAATCTGAGGTAAAACATTCAAAACTATTATGATTAAAGTCAACAAAATAAATATTTTAATAGAAAAATTAAGTCCTGATTATATTGCAATAATAATCATTATTGTTTTATTGCCCAGCCCTACATACAGATCATCCCTAACATTTGATATGTGTATTTATGAAACCCTCACCAAGACAACGACATAATGCAGTTTAAATAACTAATACTTTGAACAGAAGTACAGCTGATTTCTGTGATCTGCGGCGTTCCAAAGCCCCGTGTTGCCAACAGTAAGCTGCAGAGCGCCCTCTGGTGGACAAACTATGCATGTCAAATAACAAAATCGCATGCCAATCGGGCTCCTCGTCTTTTTGATGTGGTCAGTAAAGCTTATCCTTCTACTGGTTACTGCAAGTCCTGTTAAGAGTTTCAAAAAGGCTAAAAATTACTATAAAATGACTCTAAACAGCTTGTGGAAGACAAACTATGGATCCTAAAATCAAACTTTCATTTCATTATCTCCTTTCTTTTCCACATTCTGGTCACCGATGCAGTGGAAAGTCTCTCCAGCCTTCAGCTGTGTGTTATAGATCAGTCAGCAACGTGTTCGGTGACGTTTTTAGAAACTGTTTCAGGCTTTTGCCTGAATGTGACGCGTGCTGCTCTCTCACAGGTGGAGACCTGTGGCTGATTAGTATTCTGCTTATTTACTAGAGATCAAACTATTTGTGACGGCCAGTTTTGCACCTTTGGAACATAAAAACAAACCACAGATGGGATTTCCACAGGGCACAAGGTAGGTGGAGGACAGGCGTGTCATTCAACCACTGCCCTCAGACAAAATATTGTTTCTTTTTTAAACCTGGATGTCAAAGAGACACTACAGAACTGCACCTACTGAGCTCTCCTCTCGCTCTGCGACTACCCTTTCTATTATCGATTAATTAATAATCTGTCTCACCGTTTTCACAGTAAGGTTGTCTTTCTGTTGACAGAGCAGACGAACACTCACCCCGGCTGGTTGTCGGCCACCCATTTGCCCAGACTGATGAGTCTCTGGTGTCGAGTGTGAACCGGCAGGCCGTCCCGGTCCACCAGGATGCCCTGATGACCTTTAGTGAAGTCCAGGGACCTGAAACACCCAACAGACATCAACACATGGACACACACTGATGACTGATTCTCCACCACACTGCTGAATCAAAGTGGAATACCTCAGAGCCGGGCGGAGCGCCAAGAAACCCTGCAACTCAAACTCCTCTGGCAGGGGCGTCACTGCAGAGAAAGTAAACACACCTTCAGCTTGAACACATCTGGCAATGCTGTCACATCATTTATACATCAGCTGGAAAAATTAAAGCTGTTAATGTGGCTTTGGCTCTTCTGGGAACTAAAACATCCTGATGTCAAAGTCTGGAAACACTGAGATTCATTTGTGAAGGTCAACAACAACAAAAACATTAAAGCTCTTCCTCCTGGCAAACAAAACAAAAGAGTGAAAGCGTGATCCATCCGGGAAGAGACGGCAGCAGCTGGATTATAAAGATCGGCTGAATCAGAGGGTGACCAGCACAAAGACCAAAGCAGCTTTTATTCTGAAGGGATGACAGGATATGAAGACTAACTGCCATCCACCAACAGAGTCGTTGTTCCTGTAAAACGCTGTTTGGACTCAGACCAGAGCTCGTATCGATCCCTGAACTAAATAAAGAACCTGATTGGTTTCAGCGCTGCGGTCCTACCTGAGGAACCCGACACGTCGTCCTCTTTGGGCTGGAAACTGTTGAGGATGGAGACCAGCCAGGGCCAGATACTGAGAGACAGGAAGAGGAGTTAACAACCGCAAAACCACTGAGCGTTGATCAAATGACTGAAGGACAGAAGACTTACTACTGCCTCTTGTCCACAGCGGCCTCGTGGAAGACGCTGGGCCTCAGTTTGAGCCACTCCAGAGACACTTTGATGGCCGGCAGAGGACACTCCCCCATGATCTCCTCCCCTCGGCTCTTGTTGAGCAGAGCGCGGCTGCACATGACACCCAGGAAGGACACTGGGAACACAGGAAGTCACGTCAAACGCCACCAACAACCAACCATGAGCCAGCCCTCCAACACAGCAGCAGTCACAGATCATTAACTAAACCTTAGCTTATGTTGGACGATACACTGTCCCAGAAATATGTGCAATACACAATATAGTCGTCATTTTAACCGGCTTTTGTAGATTTATTAACTTGTGCTTCTACCGTGGTTGAGGCTACGCAGTTAAACGGTTTCTTCTTTGTTTTATTTGTATTATGATCAGGAGTCTGCACAGGGTGTTCATCTGCTCTGTGCCGCTTGAAACAGCTTCTGTCAATAATAGGCGAGGTTATTATTGACGGACGAAGGCTACGATCTACTACGATCGACGCGGCCACCTCGAGCGTTACAAACATTCTGACCAGAGTCATCTAGTCTTTGGGAAAAACACCAATTAAAACACCTCATAGCTTCGAGCAACTCGTTATCGACACCTGTCGCTCTTTATGTGGAGGAGCTGCCTCCGACACGGAGAGACGAGAGGACAGAAGTAGCCATTTAATTCTTATGTAAACAGACACACATGTAAACACAATACCGAGGTCTCGTTCCTGAATCGATGGTCGATATTGTAACTGTCGCTATTAAAACACATACTTGTCTTATAGTCACATCACATAATATAAGTACTTATTCATGACCCGCCCGGCCCAGACTGGTCTTGGTGGTTCTAGCACGGAAACACGGCTACTTGAAAGGCCGAGCAGCCCCGGCAGTGTGAATACTAGCAGTATTATCGCAGTCAGTATTTGGAGTATTTCGGTTCTTACTGAAGAGTCCGAGCAGCTGGAACCAGCTGATCTGCTGCTCGCTGCTGTAGCTCTGCTCGCCGCCGTCAGCCGTCAGGTCTCTGAGGTGGTGGAGCTCAAACAGGTTGATGACGGTGATGTGAACCAGCTGCTGAGAGCTGAAGGCTTTCTGCAACATCAGCCTCTGCACACACACACACAGGTCATCAGACTTTAAATCACACCGCGCAGAAGAAACTCTGGAAAGTGTCCTCATGCTGTACCTGAAACTGCTCCTCCAGTTTCTCCCTCAGACTATCCAGTTTGTCCAGACTCTTACTCAGGTACACGTGGCCGTGAAACTTGATGAAGGCCTTGATGAAATCCGACACGCTCCACTTGGTTTTCACCTCGTCGCGGCTGCAGGGACACAGAGGGAGGAAGAGGACGGCGTCAGAGCCAGTTTAAACGGAGCATTAAAAGAAAACTCCCACGTGTCGTGTGAGGTTTGTTTCCCGCAGCGTTACCTCTCCAGAGCTTTGGACAGGGCCTTCTGCAGGTTGGTGGAGGCTGCTGGGAACGGGAACTTGACCGCGATGCTGCGGCAGTAGTAGAAGATGGTGGTGAGGTGGTCTCCTTTAGAGGACGCCAGGATGGCCAGCTGGTTGTACGGCTGACCTGCAGGAGACACAGAGCAACATCACACCACATACACAGGGAGAAACTACAAACATGGCCGCTCTAATCCGAGTGCTGCTTTACCTGCTGGAACACGTAAGGAAGGGTCTAATTCTTGACATGTTCAGTAGCTGGAAAAAGCCACAATATAATCCAGAGAATTTTTACATTTTTAGGAAGCTAGCTAACTATATTTTTGTGGACTTTCGGAGGACCAGGATTAATCTGAAAACTATTTACATCCGGGGAGAAGAGGTGACGGAGGCGGAGGGTTCCAGACGCCTGGGCGTTCACCTCTGCCCCTTTTCCTGTCGCCTCGACTTTACTTGTCTGTGATTTTGGTATCACGTCTGTTCTAAGCGGCTGACGCGATACTGAAAGGTGGCGTGAAAGCGCCGCAGACCACCGATTGGTCAGAGAGAATCGACCACAAATCCGTGTCAGAAATAACCTGTGTGCAGCCGGTGCAGCTGAGTTTGTTTTTATTTTAGGAATCCTTCGGTGATGACCGTTCAGGAGGTTTCTACCTGCAGCCGAATTACCACCGAGGCTCCTCTCCAAAACAAACGCACCCGGTCGTTAAAACTAGGGCTGTACATATCGATTATTTTTCAAGTTGATTAATCTAACGACTAATTTTGTTTATTCTAAAGAAAGAAAAGTTGCCTATTACTCGATTAACATACAAATTTATCCAAATATCAAAAACATATCTAATCAATAAATCTATATTTTATTCAATCATCCTGATGAAGCACATCAGAATAATGACAATAGCAGCAAATCTTAAAATGAATCAAATTTCCACATCACTGACTAATTACGCTGCTTTACTTAAAACTTTAAATGTTTCTGACATGGATTCATTTCAATATTAAGTAATGCAGTATGATAATAAAATGTATTTCTGCATCAGTGAACACCTGAAAGGACTCAGACTGTACAGACAGTCACAGATCGTCTGTAATTAGATTCAGCTGTTTTCTCGCTCAAACAGAAAATATGAAACAGCCGATCGTTACGTGACTCGCGGTGTAACGTTACCATGACAGCAGCGGGGCAGAAATTACTTTTAACATGAAGGCAATGAAGAAACACTACGTGTCCTCGTGCTGATAATGTGCCGTGCTCGTGTGGCGACAGAAAGGAAACACAATTTGCGGCGCTGCCGTCTAGACAAAGTGCTGCGGGATACTTTCGCTTCACGTGTTCGTGGACAGCAGCTGTGCTGCAGTGAAGCTGTTTCCAGTTCAGAGCTCCCAGAGCAGCACGTTGTTGATTGTTTGAAATTCTCTAAACTTTAGACGGTCAAAGGCGCCGTCTTGTAGCTGGAGCTTGTCCCGGAGAATCCCACCCCAGATGCAGCGACACGTCGACGTATTTACGTAATGGGTTGACGAATCGCCCCAGCCCTAGTTAAAACACAGTGACGGTCTACGAGAAGAGACAGCGCAGACTCTTCTTCTCGAGGAAGCCCAGGTCCTTTAACGTGTGCGGCAATATGTTGCACATTTTCTACCAGCCTGTTGTTGCAAGTCCAGTTTTGCCCATCAGAGCCGGTGACACTAAGAAGCTGAACAAGATGGACGGATGCTGCACAAACACAAAGTCACACTTCACATCCTCGGCACGAACGACAAAGACCGTTCAATATCCAATGAGTCCCCTCTGGGCAGGAGAGGAGATCCTTTACACTCATTTTCACAGATACAGTCAGAGAGACGCATCTATAAGCTTGTTTAAACTTCCATTACTGTAAAGTAGCGACCCTGTACGCAGGATAAGCGGTTGACAATGGATGGATAAATAAACTCATGCGTGTTTTGTTTAAGTTGGGTATTTTTGTAACATCTATCTATAAATAAAACTGAAATTATTTGTTCTGTGACAGTTAATTTGTAGAACGTTTTGAAATAATAACATGGTTGATAAAACATCATCAGGATTTCATTTATACACAGTTTCTTAAGTCAAAGCACGTTACGTTTTAACAAAGAGGATGTTCAAAGTGCTGCATAAATATATCCCCCCCTCAAGACTAAGATACCAAGATACCCTTTAGCCTAGCTTAGCACAAAGACTAGAAGTAGGTGGAAACTGTTAGCCTAGTTCAAATGCAGTTCAAAGTTAAAGAAAACGTCCCCCAGCCTGCAGCATCAGACTCACCGTTTGACGGGACCAGCTGAGCCGCATGTCGGTAGTAAGACTCCGCCTGGCTGGTCTGGTTACGGTAACGTGCTGAAATGGACAAAATGAAGGCCGGACACTTTGTTAGAATGTCTTCGGGGACAGTAAAGGCGCGATTAGATTAAAGGGGAGTTGTCTCACCTATGTCTCCGAGGTGGACGAGGCAGTGCTGGCAGATGTAGGAGCAGGAGCTGGGCTGCGGGGTGACGATGGCGCTGCCGCTGCTCTGCTTATTGCTGATGATGCCGAGCTGAGACGACTTGACGCGAGAAGGCAGGTCAACGTTAAACACCGTGCACAGCTCCTGCAGTAACTGGAGACACCAGAGCAGGAGGGACGGTTCATTCTCGGACGTTGTAAGGCAAGTTTGTTTATATAGCACATTTCAAACAGGGTGGTTTATATAAAGAGACATTTAAATACAACAAAAAGACTTAAATAGAAAATAAAAACAAGAAAATCCTGTTCATTGACTTCAGCTCGGCGTTCAACACCATCATCCCGGACATCCTCAGCACCAAACTCACCCAGCTCACTGTTCCAGCCTCCACCTGCCAGTGGATCACAGACTTCCTGACTGACATGAGTCAGCAGGTGAGGCTGGGAAACATCACATCCAGCCTCCGGACTATCAGCACTGGCGCCCCCCAGGGGTGTGTGCCCTCCCCACTGCTCTTCTCCCTCTACACCAACGACTGCACCTCAGGAGACTCATCTGTCAAACTCATCGGCCTCATCCGGGACGGTGATGAGTTGGCCTACAGACGGGAGGTTGATCAGCTGGCTCTCTGGTGCGGTCAGAACAACCTGGAGCTTAACACGCTCAAAACTAAGGAGATGATCGTGGACTTCAGGAGAAGCCCCCCCATTCTGCCCCCATCACCATACTCAACAGCCCTGTGTCTGCTGTGGAATCCTTTAGGTTTCTGAGATCCACTACATACCAGGACCTGAAGTGGGAGCCCAACACTGACACCATCATCAAGAAGGCCCAGCAGAGGATGTACTTCCAGCACCAGCTCAGGAGGCTCAACCTGCCTAAGGAGCTGCTGATCCACTTCTACACAACCGTCATCCAGTCTGTCCTCTGCACCTCCATCACTGTCTGGTTTGGATCTGCCACCAAAAAGGACAGGAGCAGACTACAACGGACAGTCAGGACTGCAGAAAAGATCATCGGTGCCAACCTGCCCTCCATTCAGGACTTTCCAGAGTCAGGAAACATCACTGCAGATCCATCTCACCCTGAACACAACCTGTTCCAGCTCCTCCCCTCTGACTCAGGAACAGGTTCTTCCCAGAAACCATCACTCTGATGAACAAGCTGATTCCTGACTCACAGTGTCAGGAACAATTCCTGTGCACTAACCTACCTCAAGATCAACACCTGCACATAACACTTATTTATATCAGCATCCTTTGCACTCTGCTCAGTGCACTATTCCATCTGTCTATATTGTTGTTGTTTATAATATATATATATATATGTGTTCTCCACACTGTATATATACTGTCTGATTTTATTACTGCATGAGTCAGACATCGGAGCCTCGTATGTGCACATACCTGGCAAATAAAACTGATTCTGAAGATAAAACAGGAGAGTAGAAGTTAAAGCGTGAAGATCAGGATGATGAGCACCAGTTTCTCAATAGGTTTAGACGATTGTGAATAAGACGAAATAAATATCATACGAGGGTCGACTGGTGACAGACGGGAGATCAAAAAAGCAAAACAACAGAAGGTGAAAAGCCTGATTATTGGAAACCAAACCCAAATGTTTTTATTTGTCTGTTTTAATGTTTTATGTAAAGCACTTTGTTGAAATGTGCTGTACAAATAAACTTGCCTTGCTTAAAAATCAATATTCATTGATATCTGGTATCTCAGGTGTCAAAAGGGAAACAGGAGCTGTGTGAGAATCAGGATTCTTCTCAACTCATTAAGCTCTTATCCACAGTCAGAGGTCACCCGCCTCTGGAGCAACGAGGGGTTAAATGTCTGGTTCAGGGACACATCGGTGGACGTGTCACAGCGGGGGATTGAACCCCCGTCTCTCACACCAAAGGCATGCGTCTTATCCACTTCTGTCTGAGAGAATATTTGGATTTTGTTGGACCAGAATCCTGATAAGGATTCAAAAAGGATTAAATTCAATGACGAGAACCAGAACTGACATTGAACCTGATCCTGCAGGTTCCCCCTGAGCTCCACCTGAATCGTACCTGTGTGTAGAAACCGCTCGCCGCTTCCAGAAACAGCGACAGGTTGGCCTGGACCTCGCTGCGGTTGGGGTTGGCTCGGTTCTTGGCCTGGCTCTGCAGTGTGGTGATCTGGTTCTTAAAAGCATGATTCCACCTGCAGACAGACAGAAATCCACCATCAGCGCCAACACGAGGCTGAAAACTAGTTCCACAAGTGACATCAGTTCTTCATCTCTGACGGTGATGCGGGCGGAGCAGCTTACAGGTCTTGCTCCACCTTCTTGTCCAGAGCGTACTCCAGGTCGGTCACCAGCATCTTCTGGTACAGATCCTGCAGGGCCTGCCGTGACGTCCACACCTCTGCCGCCCCCAGCTTCGAATCTAACACACGGGGAGGAATCAACCTCAGGAATAATGTTGACAGTTTGATCACATGGTTCCTGATTTAATTCTTTCAGTGCCTGTTTTTTACAGCTGCATGTGAGTAAACTTGAGAAGTGTGTTGTAGGAAAGTAAGTATTTTACAAAGTAAGCAATCTAAAAAGTACCTTTACTGTCAACACTGAAACTCAAGTATCAAAGTGTTTCTCACAGACAACTTGGGCGGCGTCAGCTTATTTCACATTTCACCATTTTAATGGCTGGTCTGTCCAAGAAACGTCTGTGTGTTCTAAGTTTTAAACTACTGAATATTACTGATATTTATTTCCATCAAACGCTGCTTTATTGTATGTCTGTATAAATCCAATGCTGCCCTCGGCTTTCCTGAGCGTTATAGTGACTCTCAGAGCGCCGTTTCCAGAAACAAAGCTGTAAGAAGCCGCCGTACAGCAGCTGCTCAGACTCAGTCAGAGCAGCTGGTGAACAGAGAGCAGCGTTCAGCAGCTGAAGAGCCAGATGTTTCCCTCAGGAGCTGGTGGAGACCAAACACAGAGCTAACAGGGAGAGAATACACCTTCCTGTAGCTCTGTAGATTATAATGACATGTCAATGTTGTGTTCACACCTTGTTTCTGCTGGAAAGCCAAAGCTTACGCCGCCTCCTTCTCACAATACAAAACCTTCTACATTTAGGAACAACGTCTGGGCAAAGTGACAACAAGCAGCTACAGTTTAAGATCATTTTTAATTATTAGCTGGTCCACAGATTGTTTTTCAGTGTCAGTTAAATTACCTGATTAATTATTAATAAGTCGACAGACCTCGTCTCACAGTATTACCTGATTAAAGACCAAATGCTGAGAAACTGGAACCAGTACTTGAACAACAAAGTGATGATTAATTACTGTTAATGAAGTTGAATAATAATTTGTGTCAGGTGCAGCAGGATTTAATGTTCTCCTCTTATGGAACATTTGGAAATTGCTGTTTGGATTGATCTGTACTGTGTGACTACAATCTGAGGCCTCGTCTTTGAGGCCGACCGTCTGAATTCTTTTGACCAGAAAACATCTGCCTGCGACTGCAGATCCCACCAACACGTTTAATGAGCATTTGGGAAGTCTGAGGACTGAGGCTGACATCAAAAGAAGCAGCTGCCTCGATCACACCAAGCATGTCGGTCTTCCTGTTCAGGCTGGAGATCCGTTTAATCATCGTCAGGTGTGACAGAGATGAAAGACCATCAGAGAGCGCTCGGGCCTGCAGGCTGAACGCAGCTTCCTCCACCAGACACTCTGGCAGGCGGCCAGCCGCCATGACGAGCTGCTGCTCTGCTCTAAAAATCAAACCGGCTGGTAAAAGTAGGCGAAGCGAGTGGTGAAATCTAAAGAGAGCCAAACAGCGTGGTCGGTGAGAAATCAAATCAATGCACTGGCTGCCGAGTAGCAGGAGGGGAGGAAGAGCCACTGAGCTGAAGAGCAAAACTTACAGAAGTGACGCTTAGTCAGCTCAGATTATTCATTTAACACTTTCAATGACACGGGCTGCTGAATCTACGGCACGACAATATGACCTCAAATCATAATCACGATCAGTTGAACAGTGACAAGGTTTGTGATGAAAGTATCCTCAACATTTAAAAAAGGTCCAGCGTGTCACATTCAGGAGGATCTATTGACAGAGACAATATAAGATCCATAACTATGTTCTCAGCGGTGTGTAAAGACTTCACATAATGAACCGTTACGTTTTTATTACCTCAGAATGAGACATTTCTATCTACAGACACCGCGGGGCCTCTCACATGGACGTCGCCATGAGGACCACACGTATCATTTAGCACGACAGCCGACAGCGTGTCGGCCACCGTAGCGGTGAGCGGTGGCTGAGCTGGTTGCAATGCTCAACACTCACCACTAGATGCCACTAAAACTTTTAAACCTTTAAAGATGGGATGTTTCTTTTGGATTCAAACACGTCAAAAATCAATTATCTGGTAAATGGTAACTGATAACTGATCACGCCACCATTAAATATCAATCAGCAACTAGTGATTTTCACGGCATCGCTTGGCGAGCTTCATCTCCTCATCTACCTGACAGGTGGTGTTATAGGAGCAGTGCGATGTGTGTGCGTAGCGACCGGTGATCACACACGCCGTAGTTTGTTTTTAAGAGCAAAGTACATGAACACCCACAGTGGGAAATATTGTCAGGATTAAATAATAATAACCGACATGGGAAACTTACACAGGTTATAGTTCTGAGATCCCTTTGATTAATCGTCCAGCTCTGACTGAAACACTGCGAAGAAAGATCCCTGACTTAAACGACACCCTCTACGTTGACAAGGTTAACCCTCGATGTTAAACACGCACAGTCCAAGGCTGTAATTTCTCCAGCTTGCTCAGTCCTGAACCCCCTCTCATCTGTCCTGGACGTCCTCTCACAGCTCACACAGCTGTTAGTTGTTCAGTTGTTATCATGTAAAGTGTAAATGTTGAAATACATCGGGCATTTTGTTTTGGTTTTGTATTTTGCCGTGGTGTCAAATTGTTCTCATGATCGTGGAATTTTACTGGCATCAGTATCAAATACTAAATGTGTGGTTTGGTGAGATCCCTGCTGTCATTACACTCAGCTTCATGTCAGTAAATAATAGAGTCTGACCAAGTACTTGCTCCCAACTTTCAACGCTTAAAAACCAGTCGGTGCTCAACAGGTTCTCCTCAGCAGTGAGGAGGATCACAGCTCTACAGTCTGAACACAAAAACGTGCCTGCAGTGAAAAACAAAGCAGCCTGAGTGTGAGTGAAGTGTCGGAGGTGATGGTGCAAACCTACCTGTCATGTCAGCCTTCAGGGCCTCTGCCTGTCTGCTCGGGTGTAAACAGAGAGGAGGAGGTTAGACAGAGACACACAAACAGCATGGGAACAGCTGGCCTCACGCATGCTAACATCAGCCAGCACTTCCTTATTGCACAGACACCTTGCAGTGATGCTACTGCCAACGTACGGCTCCATCCTTCAGTGAAACATTACACAGCTCGTATCAGATGTCGGCAGGAGGGCTCGGTGGTGGTGGTGGTGTCGGGCTCAGACTAATCCCTGGATCCAAAACGCGACTAAATATGTCCGAATAACAAACCCGTCGGCTAGCTAACAGCCCGCACGAAGCTAATTCACCTCCCGACATTTAAAACCAGCAGATTAAACGGGTGGACACATTAACCGGTACACTAAAAAGATGAGAGAGACCGGTGTTAATTAATTCATTAACCATAAATCACGTTTAACGTGTAACAGCATCAAAGCTAACCTGATATGCGCAGAAAGTCGCTAGCAAGCTAAAGCTAACTAGCGACAACACACAGGGTTACCACGTCCGTCTGTGGCGGGTAAACACACATTTAAGAATAAATTCACACCAGTGGCGGATAACAAACATTTTATATAAGTACACCTACACACACTTTTATTCCAAACCTTCCAGATGTTTGACTCTGTTTGAGTGAGGTGACGGCAGAAGGTAGCATCGATTGTTTGTTGATATGTGAAGCTAACATCAAGCTAAGGGGGGTGGTCCCCCGAAGCAGCTAGCTTTAGCGTTAGCAACCGAACAAAACACTTCACCTGTCGGGTTAAAGTGTCCGTTTCTGACAACACCTGTACGGCGGGAGGACCGGCAGAGGACCCCGCACCGAGCTTACCGTAGGTACTGGGCGCAGAGGTTCATCCTGCCGGATCGCCAGTCTATCAGACAACGACTGGTCGAGAAGCTAACGCTCCTCCCGGCGCCATATTGTTCCTGTCTGACCCACACAGGGCCGGAGGGGGAGGAGGAGGGAGGGAGGGAGGGGAGGAGTGGGGGGGGCAGGTTTCGGTTTCAGGGGGGAGGAAAACCAAAGACAGAAACAATGATAATAAAATAAAAATATAATGTTTTATCTATATTTGGACTCGTTTTTTTCCTTCATAACTAAAAAAATACTTAAAATACACAAGAAACATAACACGTGAGCTTAATAATAATACAATTAACATCTTTTTACCAGTGAGGGAAAGACTATAACAATAACTTCAGTGCCAGAAGTCAGAGTGTTTGGGGGCAATTGTGTAGGTGTCATGTACACTGGGGACGCTGGGAAGTGTCTCCGGCCCTTTTTGAAATAGCTGATTTTGTCCCCTTTTTGAAAGCATTTGTTAAAAATGTTCTGAAAAATAGCTTGCAACAAGAAATGCTGAATAACAAATGTAGGTGCTATGAGAAAACATGCAGTGCAATGTGAATATTAAAAGAAAACAGATCTACATTGTCCAGAAAAAATGACTTAAGCTAAAAAAAAAATGCTGCTTTATATCCCATCATATTTTTATAATCTGAATTTTCCTTTTGTATAAATAAAGACATTTCCACCTTAAATTGCTGCAGAAAATGTCTCCAGACTGCAGGAAATTAAGTGTTTAATTAAGTGTTCAAATCTTTTCAGATGTCAGGCATCTTTTGCTAAATTCTCTGTTCTAACTTCATAAAATTGCATCTTACACGTGAACTAATTATTCTCAATCATTTGGTCTTATCCAATCAAACCACTTTAAATCCGCTATGCAGACAAACTGACTTTGCTTTTTGCACCTTTGTGATATTGTCTCATAAAGACGGATTCTCTGTAAATCAGTACAGCCTCGTTCAGTTACGTCCACTTATTTCTTCTTTTTAACTCAAAGAGCTCTGACAAGTTTTGGATTTTGAACTTTATTTTGAGTTTTCAAGTTTCAAAAGTTAGACTTGCATTAATTTGTTGTGTTGACCATCTGAGACTTTTATCAAATGTGTTGACTAAACTAAAAGGAGGCAGGTGTGTGGGACTCAGAGCCAGAGAAAGAAAGTAGAGTCTTTTAAGCCTTGGCAAAGTTAAAGCATGGACATAACTAATTATAAACCGCAGATATAAGTCATGTATTTAGATTCCAACTAAAATATAGACACTTTTGTGGTAAACAAGAAAGGACTGGTGAGAGAACCTGACAATTACCTTATACATGTAAACTGACACGAAATTTTAATTTAGATCCTCTTAACTTGAAATGGAAAGTGGTATAAGTTGTTTTATTTTGAAACTGTGAATAATACAGAAATGTATGTTGGACTAGTTAAGGGACGTTTTCTTGCACGGATAAAGTAAAATAATTTTTTGTTTTAAGTCTAAAGTTGAAACAAGTTCAGTTAAAGAACAGCTATGATAACTAGAATACACAACATTTTTTTTATTCAACCTTTATTTAACCAGATGATCTCATTGAGATTTAAAACCTCTTTTCCAAGAGAGACCTGGCCAAAATAGCAGCATATTGACAAAGCACAGTTACAAATATGAACACGAGCACAACAATAAAGAACAATCAACAAGACCCTTACGATACATAAACAAACAACATTAGACCACTTAAAAGATTTCGCTACTGCAAATCAGTCTGCAATGTGTTTCAGGTGGACGGGGCAGCATAACTAAAGGCCTTCTTAGCGAGCTCTGTACGGACCGTAAGTACAGATGACAAATACAAGCTATCACAGCGCAAATTATAGGAACTGATGTTGCATGATATATAAGTGCAAAGAGGGGAGCATATGCAGCATAGACTAAAAGTGAGCCAATGTCTGGGCCTCCTCACTGATAATGAATGCCAGTTTGTCATTTTGTACAAGGTACAATGGTGTGTTGATGCTTTACATCCAGTCACAAACCTCAAAGCACTATGGTAGACAGTCTCCAACAAAGACAAATGTTTCTATAGAGCAGGTCACTGTAATCGAGTGCAGTGAGACAGGTTGCACCAACCAGTCTCTTTCTGGTTTTCCAAGAAAAACAGGCTTTGTTTCTAAAATAAAATCCTATTTTTAGTTTGAGCTTCTGTACCAGTTTGTCAATGTGCGACTTAAAAGAGAGCTGATCATCAATTAATATAGGCTACCCAAGTATTTGTACAATTGGCTTGTTCGATCTGCTCACCATGTATAGTAAAAATACTTGGAAGACTGTCCAGAGACTTCTTAGATTTTGAAAAAAGCATAATCGTAGTTTTCTCAACATTCAAAACTAGCTTAAGCTGAAACAGTTGTACCTGAACAAGGTTACAAGCAGATTGTAAATAAGAAAAAGCTTGATGTTAAGTAGCAGCCTTACAATAAATAATGGTATCATCAGCATAAAAATGTAAATGAGCCTGTGGGATGTCTTGTCCCTAAGTTATTAATACAAAATGGTAAATAAAAGTGGACCCAAGACAGATCCTTGCGGTACACCACTAGATACATTCAGTGTTGCAGATTTGAGATTGTCAAAACAAACACACTGAGTTCTGGTAAACCAGTCAACAGTATGGTCAATGTAAGAAACACACACAGAAAAACAACCATATGTAGTTGAGGAAACGGGGAGTAACAGATGTGGATGAACAGAATCTGGTACCGACTGGTTTTAATATCCTACACCGTATCTGGGGTGACAGAGGACGCATACAGATCACTTATCAGAATCTACCTATTTTGATTAGCCTTCACCCTGATAAATTAGAAATAATATTATAAATCACCTGCTGTTATTTGTTTATATGTTTCACTTGCTTTTATGTAATTATACGTATCAATTCTATTTGCTTCACCTATGTTAAATGTGCTGGTTTCTCATCTTGAAAAGCCCTTTAGAAATAAAACTATTATATTGTTAGTATTATTATTATTGTGATGGACAACAGATGTGTTCTCTGTGGCGCCCCCTAGTGTCTGTGTTGAACAGTGAGGAGTCTGTCGGTCCCTTGTCTTTGTCACACCACACTTCTTTTCTGTGGTTGCTGTTTTTTAATTCATTTATATTTATTAATTTATTTCCATGCTCCTTCGTTTCTCGTCTTTGTTTTCTGATATAAAACAGTTACGATGTTTTCTTCAGCCAGAGGACGCTGTCGAGCGTCAAACAGGCAGAAAACAGAACAGAAAATGATTCTGCTGGCAGAAGTGAAAGAAAACAGATCAACCAGAGTCCTGTTTCCTGTTTTAGTTTGAAGTTGCCTGCGTCCGTGTTGTCTAGCTTTGTTTCCTGTTCACTCTGATTTTCCCTGATGTGTTGCACCTGCTGTTCCTCACTCCTCCCTGCTTCTTTGGATCTTTGTCACGTCATCGTTGTTGTTGAGCGTCTCGGTCTGCTCAGTGTTCCAGTTCATCATTAGATCCACGTTGGATTATGTTCTGTTCAACTTGTGGATCATCAGCTTTGTTTGGACTTCTGACACGTAAGCCTGGATCATCTGGTTATATTTAATAAATATTAAATTAACATTAAAACAGCTAAACACTAAAACACGAACATCCACTTACGTTCAATTTATAAATGATATATTTACAGTTTGCTTTAACACGTACATGTCATCATCCATCACTGTCAAACATGAGTCCTGCACAATGTATCTACCGTATAGATACATGACCACTTTATATAGTCAATATGCATAAACCCTTGTACTTGGTATTTGTTTACAATTTAGAGAAATACTTGCATGTTGTTGGTGATTGTTGCTTGTTGTTTATATTTATATATTGAACCTTTTTTTTTCACCTGCTTGTATGTCTACCAGTGTTATAGTTAAATGTCTGTGCTCAGCTTTGTTGTTCATGCTTTTAGCTGCATGCCTATATATTTAAATAAGCCATAGCCTTATTAAGCTGTTACAGGACCTCTTAACAAGACGGCAGCTCCCCTGATGGTTCATGGGTAAATAGATTTCTACAGGCTGTGTGTTTGTGCTTTAAGGAGTTTCTTTCCAGGGCCCGTATTGATCAAGCTTCTCAGAATAAGAATACTGCTAAGAACTGACTTAATAGTAAAAAGAATTCTTGGCTCAAAGCTTAAAAGTTATCAAGCATCATAGTCCTAATTTGAGTGAAGTGTAGGACTAAATCAGTCTTGATTAAGTGTCAGTCTTGATTTAAGACACTTTGCTTTGCCGCAAACATGATTTTTGATGACGATGTAGCCAAGGACCAATCACTGAAGAGATGTCCTTATTTAAGAATATTCTCTCTGAATGGTGAAATTCCTCAGGAGTTTATATTCAACACACATTTAACAATAAAGAATATTCAAAATAATACATTATGACATCGGCCTACACACTAATAAATGAAAGATAAAAAAGTTTCGCCTAGTGGGGGGGAAGTAGATGAAACGCGTGACAGTGTGCGGAGCTGAGCTGTAATTGTTTCCATGACAGTTTGACTTATTGATGGTTGTGACGGACACAATCATCAGCATTGCTGCGTTTCCCCTGTGGCAAATAAACGAAGCGTCATCTCTACCTTCAGTTTAACTGAAAACGCGTGACTGCGTAAAGTCAGTGGTGAGATGACGTCGCTCACCAGCTCGCTGACCAAGCACGGTCCGACCCCGTCTGATCAACTGCGCGTCGTCACATAATTCAGAAACATCTTACTGTCCTGAAAGATGCACGTCTCTGTCTCCACAGCGCCGTCACAGCCCCTACCGGCAGCTCCTGACGACCTCTCCAGCTGGCTGAAATAACTGGGAGAGTCAGAGTGATTCTTAGCTTTGAAAAATCTGATAACTTGCTTTTATACTTAATTTTGAAAGTAGGAGTAAATTTCATGAATTCTCAGCACTTAAGACTAAAATGGCACTTTGAGAAGTTTGATAAATACCGACCCTGATCAGAGAGGCTGCTGTCAGCTGACCGAACCTGTCGGAGATTCAAGTAGTCAGTGATATTATGCTGCTGTATCTACCTTATCCAGTAATATATGAGAACTCTAACTCTCTGAAAGCCGCAATTTGGTATTATGAGTACTTTTACTTTTGATACTTTCAGTATATTTGGCTGATGATTCTTCTGTACTTTAAAGTAAAAGTAAAATTATTGTAATCCATTTTTACACTTTCACTTTCATCCACTGCCCATCAGACTGTGTTTGAGCTCCAAATTATTTCATCAGCACAGGAAGTGGCTCCGATTCCTGTGAATACAGCCACGTTAAACTCCTACATATCAAAATATCAAGTCATTCCAGCTTCACACTGAAGGTTTCAACGTTAATTTTATTCTTCTCTGTTAACAAACACATGAGCGATGTTTAATTATCTCTTGGCCTGAGGTCATAATTAAATCAAGTCATGATGTGAGTGTCTCTTTAACAGGCTGACGCTGCTTCCTGCCGCAGACTCACCAACCTCGCCTCTCTCTCTGTCTCTCTCTGCTGCGGCTGCTGCTGCTACAAACAACCGACCACAGAACCACACAGCACCGGACCGGACCGGACCGGGACACAGGACAACAGAGGAAGACCGAGACCGAAAGAAACCATGACAGAAGCCACTAAAACCCACGTCATCCTGCTGTCCTGCGGCAGCTTCAACCCCATCACCAAGGGACACATCCATATGTTCGGTAGGTGGGGGGGGGGGGGGGGGAGTTGTTATTAGAAGATAAAGATCACCTGAGACCTCCCCAATAAACAACACACACGGATCTGAGCTAAAAACCAGGAAAATATGACTGAGGTTTGGTGTGTCGGGTCTGGTCGCTGTCCAGCTGGGTGGTGCTGAAATGGGCGACCGCCCGACATCCAGCGGAAAATGCCGACAACACAAAAGAAAGAACCGAATAACAACACATGGAGAATAGAGCTGACCCGAGCTGAGCGCCGTGTGAACGCGTTTTAGGACGTAAAGACACGGAAATGTTCCGTGCTGAACCTCCGCAGGCCTCGCGCGCCGTGTGGCGCAGCCCACAAACGGAGCCTCCGCTGACGGATCCTCCGGAGGTTCAGTTCGTAGAGACAGAAACACGATGCAAAACAAACCAACTAACGCAAAGGCCGAGTGTGAGGGCCGCTGGAGCCCGTGCAGCGGGCGGTGCCTTGCTCAGAGGCTCCTGCGTCATTAAAGAGGCGCTCAGAGGCCTAATGAGCTCAAACAGCTGCAGATTAATTATTCAGATTTCTGCTGCTTTTTCTAAATGACCATCGCATGCAGCTTACAGCCATTAATCTGTTCATCTTGAACTGTTTTATAAGATATTACGTGTGGCTCAGTTCTGATTATCTGCCCGTTTTGTGGGTAAAAAACAACAGAAGAGCATCCCATAATTTCCACCTTAAAAGGGGCCTTAACCCAATTATGGCTTTCGAGCGTTTTGGCAAATATTTAAGGTGTTTTTACCCTTTAAATTGTGTTTAATTTATTCATTAATTCGAATCCTAATTTAAAACAAAACACATCACACTACACGTGATCGCAGAGTTTTATTAATGCCTTTAAAACAGTGTGCTCTTGATTTCAGTCTTTACTCCACCTGATGAGACGTCTCACCCGAGAAACTGATTTACTGAAAAGATACAGATAAAGATAAAAGCAAAAAAACATTGATAAGACTAAAATACACATTTAAGATAAATATAAAATTAGTAAAATACAATAAAATAAAAGGGATAAAATAAAGTCAATAAGATCGGGAAAGGCTCTCCTATAAAAGTATGTTTTAAGAAGGGACTTAAAAGAGTTCACTGACTCAGCCGACCTGATTTCCTCGGGCAGGCTGTTCCAGAGCCTCGGGGCCCTGACAGCAAACGCTCTGTCCCCTTTAGTTTTCAGTCGAGACTCTGGAACAGACAACAGACCTCTGCCCGAGGATCTCAAGGTACGTGCTGGTGCGTATGGGACTAAAAGGTCAGAAATATAACAAGGCGAGAGGCCATGAAGAGCTTTAAAAGTGATCAATAGAATTTTAAAGTCAATTCTAAAACATACTGGGAGCCAGTGTAATGAAGCTAAAATAGGAGTAATGTGGTCATATTTCTTTGTTCTGGTTAAAAGCCTGGCAGCTGAGTTCTGGACAGTCTGGAGTCGATCAATAGATTTTTGGGTTAAACAGGTGAAAAGGCTGTTGCAATAATCCAGGCGTGATGAGATGAAGGCGTGTAAAATGGTCTCGGTGTCCTTAAAAGTTAACATAGATCGAATTTTTGCTATATTTCTAAGTTGATAAAAACATGATTGAACAAGCTTTGTGGTGTGCTGCTCGAAATTTAAATTACTATCAAACCAAACACCAAGGTTCTTTGCCACAGGCTTAATGTGATTTACTAGGGAACCAGCAGATGGCAGTATTTGATTTGCCATCTGCTGAGACCCGATGACCAGGATTTCTGTTTAGTCTGAGTTCAGCTGGAGGAAATTATTTGACATCCATTTTTTAACTTCACAAAGGCAGTTGTTAAGTGAACTCAGCATTCCAGGGTCTGTGGATCTGACGGGCAAGTACATTTGTGTGTCATCAGCATAAATATGAAAAGAAATGCCATGTTTATGGATATATGTCCAAGGGGAAGCAGATACAAGGAAAACAAAATGGGTCCTAAGACCGACCCCTGAGGCACACCATATTTAACTGGACAGAACGAGGAGACATAGTTGTTTACAGACACACAAAACTTCCTATTTGACAGGTAGGATGAAAACCACACAGAGTACACAGTACAGAGTACAGAGTACACAGTACGGTTCATAGTACACAGTACGGTTCATAGTACACAACACACAGTACAGTTCATAGTACACAGTACACAGTACAGTTCATAGTACACAGCAAACAGTACAGTTCATAGTACACAATACACAGTAGGGTTCATAGTACAGCACACAGTACACAGTACGTTCATAGTACACAGCACAGTTCGCAGTACAGCACACAGTACAGTTCATAGTACACAGTACACAGTACGACTCAGTACACAGTAAAGTACACAGTAGGCAGTAAAAAGCAGAGATACACAGTACAGTTCGCCATTTTTTTAACTTCACAAAGGCAGTTGGTAAGTGAACTCAGCATTCCAGGATCTGACGGGCAAGTACATTTGTGTGTCATCAGCATAGATATGAAAAGAAATGCCATGTTTATGGATAAAATGTCCAAGGGGAAGCAGATACAAGGAAAACAAAATGGGTCCCAAGACCGACCCCTGAGGAACACCATATTTAACTGGACAGAATGAGGAGACATAGTTGTTTACAGACACACAAAACCTCCTATTTGACAGGTAGGATGAAAACCACACAGAGTACACAGTACAATTTGTAGTACACAGTACAGTTCATAGTACACAGTACAGTTCATAGTACAGCACACAGTACAGTTCATAGTACACAGTACAGTTCGCAGTACAGCACACAGTACAGTTCCTAGTACACAGTACACAGTACACAGTACGGTTCATAGTACACAGTACAGTTCGCAGTACAGCACACAGTACAGTTCCTAGTACACAGTACACAGTACACAGTACGGTTCATAGTACACAGTACAGTTCGCAGTACAGCACACAGTACAGTTCATAGTACACAGTACACAGTACGACTCAGTACACAGTAAAGTACACAGTAGGCAGTAAAAAGCAGAGATATGCTTCGTGTAAGTGTGAAAACGTGTTGAGTGAACCAGTAAAATTGAAGACATCAAATTCCTCCTGACGTCACGTTTCTCTCCTCAAACGTATTCACAGCTGATTTCAGTCGACAGTTACGCCATGTTTTTCCACTCAGAAGCAAAGACCAATGACAGGCCAGCTCGCCGTGTGTCGTTCAACTCATCGTGGCAGAGAAACTAACCCTAACTGGACCAGAAGTGTGTGAGCTCCTCTGAATACTCCACTTTCAAACAGGAGTTCTGCAACAAGAGTAACATTCAGGAACATTTCCTGTTCAGAGCTGAACACATGACCGCGTGCTGCGTTCAAACGTTCCTCTCCAGAAAAACATATGGATTTCCAAATGTTTCATTATTATCTAATTTTCCTGTTCAACATCTATTTAATCAAATTTTAAACTTTTGTACCAAAAAATAAGGTTTTATTTTTGTCCCCAGCGACCATGTCCACCCTGTTGAGTTGCATGAACTGGCCTTTAATGACATCACTCTCATTAGGTGACCTGGTGACATCACACCTGGTGGAGGGAAATTTAGCTGTGTGATTTTGCAGCTCAATCAAATCAAATAATTTCAAAAATTGTTTGTGAAAAAATATAGATTCGTCATCTAATTAAGCTCACACAGGCAGGTAACAGGCTAACGTTAGCTCAAAATGTATATGGACATGTATATAGTGCATACTGGTATTTTTCCTTCATAGTTTATTGAAATGACCAAATATTAAGTGTATATTTGTATTTACATAAAGATATAGAAGGGATTGAATATACAGGCAAGAGACGTTGAGTAATTCTTATTATAATTCACTTGAGGAGAAAGTGGAAAAATACTTCCCCTTTTCGTAATGTGCGCTTGTTTTTCTCAATATAGGCCTTGCCTATGCTGTTTAAAAATTATTTTATTGCAAAACAAATATCTGATAAGAGTGAGGGACATATGATTTCTATAAAAATTAATTTTAGTAGCAATCCTTCCCTGAAAACACTTTTAAACAGTTATGTCTAAGTCCTTAACAGGGTGGACGTTTCCCGCGTGTCACATGTTGCTAATATATCTATATTTAATACGATAAATGTTTTTCATGAAGTTAGTCCTTTTTACAATAGAACTTTAAAATATAGGTATATCAACTATTTACAAATATCCCCCATTAAAAAAATGACCCTAACAGCCGAGTCCCAAACAGCCGCCTGGTGAGGAAACACATTATGACAAATAAACGCAGGTCTCCATTAGAAGCCTGGTCTGGTTTTTATAGAAGCTCTCTGGATGTATTAAACCTCTTAAACCCCGCGGGGTCGACGCTTTAGCTGCTTCTAAGCTGCTCAGATCGTTAATCCAAATATTAATGTTTAAACTTATGATCAGTGTGTTAGTGTGGACATCGTTAGATCGTTCAGTTCATTTAACAGAAACAACGAGCCCCAAAGTCTAATTCTTTTACATTTCACACCTGCCTGGTACGAGAGATGAAAACTCCCGTTACCTCTGAAGCGCTCGTTCAGTCCGAATGTGTCCGTTCCTGATTATTTATCTTCCTTCAGTCTGTGAGGATCCATCGACCAAAAGAATCAGAACAGCTTTTCATAAAAATTAATCCAAGTTGTGAATCCTGTCATGTGAAGTCCGTCGCTCTCTGTCTGCTAACTTCTCTCATCCTGTTGTTGTTTTCCTGACGTTGCTGCCTTCAAAATAAAAGAGCGTAAGCTTTCTGTCGGAGCGTATTTGATATTTTGGATAATTTTTATTCAAGTAATATTCTGTTTGAAATAAACTGTTTCATATTCACCTATTTCAGAGGAATTAAAGGCCTGTCCCAAATACAGGCCGGGTCAGTTCAGTGATTTTAGGAAATAAAGTCTTGCTAGCAGCTCCTCTACGCACACAACAAACTGCTCTCCCTCGTTTCCACGACGTCTTCCTGCGACAGCTTGGCTCTCACGAGATTTCAGAACGTTTCCGTACTCTTTGGGTGGGACCCATTAAGAATCAGACAGGAAACAAAGCACGACAATTACCAAAATAAAACAGGAAACGGGCAGAAACATGGAACAAACCCTGACAGTCTGATTCTGTCTGACTCATCAGCAGCATTTTACTCTTCTGACCGCTCAAAGTGAAGCTAAGTTGTGCACAGTTACAAAGTTAGCTAGTTTAGTCCAGTGGTTCCCAACGTATGGGTCAGGCCCCTCTAAAAGGTCAACATATAAATCTGAGGGGTCGTGAGATGAATTATCTGTTTTCAGTATTTGGACTTCTGGGCCTCAGAATGAAATCATGTAAAAAGTTTAGAGGGAAACGTCTCTCTGGTGGAACTGATAACTCAGAACACCTGAAACACATAACCAGACCCGTGTGTTTTGTAAGAGGTTAACAGTCAGGTTGGAAAGTACGGAGCAAGTTGTTTCATACTTATTTTCAGGATCAAGGGTGCGCAAAGCAGGACAGAGCCCAAATACACTGAGAGCAGAGATAAAGTTCCAGGGTTTTTAATCCAAAGTTACATGCGAGACAAAACTCACAGGACGTGGAAACGGGCAACATCCAAACTGCAGAACGGGTAGCGCAGTAACAGGCAGAGCACACATCATACGACACTGACCGGACGGGGACTGAACAGAAACACCAAACACCAGGGACTAACGAGCAGGGCGGGAGCAACACGGGTGAACAGGGATCAGGGCTAACGAACAGGCAGGCAGAGAGACAGCAGGGGGGACAGACATAACCTAGCTAACTGGACACTAAACGCAGACGTACTCAGACAACAGACTAGGATAACAGAACAAAAACAATTAACACAGAACCAAACGGACAACAAAAAGGGCAGAGCGCTAAACTTAGCGTAGCCAACAGGAAGAATATGAAAATTTAACAATGTGTTGTATTTTATACCATGTCTTGTTGTGGGAAATTGCCAGAAAAGAAAAGGTACACTAGTTATCTCTGAACTGTAGTGAAGTAGAGTACAAGTACCTCAAACTTGTACTCCAGCACAGTATTTCAGCAACTGTCCTTGGTTGGTTCCGCCGCTCTGTGTTCAGACAGAGTGAGGACTCTGTGTTTACCTTCATGTTGTGCTTCACTTTCTGTTTGTGTGTTTGCAGAAAAGGCCAGAGAATATCTGCACAAAACAGGTCGTTTCATCGTGATCGGAGGAATCATCTCGCCGGTGCACGACTCCTACGGGAAACCTGTAAGTCACCTTTTAACCATGACAGAGGTTTATGTTCCACAATGTCAGACTGATTACTGAGTGAGTATGTGATCAGAGCAAACCTGCGTCACGTCACAAAGCGCAGATAACATCAGATCTACCAGCAGATAACGGCGTCCTGCGTGCAGAGCTCTGCTGTTGTTTTCCACTCGGCTTCCTGCTGGAATTAATGAAGCTCTTGTCCTACTTTCTGCTCTGCTACTGTAGAAACACACAACATGAATAATAGATGCTACAGAAACACAGTTTTCACCCACATCAGGAGTCTTTGCTCATTTCAAATGATGATTTCCAGCCTCAGTGCTTTACCTGCAGCTCAACAACCCGGCTGGTGGTTTATTCATGGTGGAGAACATTAGTCAGACCTGATAGAAACAGATGACTCACCGACCTGCACAGCCTCTTGGGTTCATTGTGGATGTGACTGGTTAACAGCAGATGTACTGGATGTACTTATTTACCCACCTAACTACCCACCAAGGAAGGTTAACATCGAGGGCAACTGGACTTGGTTGAAGATGTTTGGCCTGAAGATGCTTCTTCAGTTCTGGCTGACTGTCTGTCGGGTCGTTATCCAGGTGATGGATCTCGCTCGGTTCATTAGTGCTCCTGGCGTTTGTTTTTTGTCTCCTGGGAAGTAATGAAAGGACAGAGTTGTAAGTGTAGGATGTTCACTGGCCTGTCCTCTCCAGAGAAACGACCAGGTCATTACATCACTGACTCAGACTTTACACATTTTACCCAGACTGACTCAGACTAACTCAGACTAACAGACTGACTCAGACTTTACACATTTTACTCAGACTGACTCAGACTAACAGACTGACTCAGACTAACAGACTGACTCAGATTGACTCAGACTAACAGACTGACTCAAACTGACTCAGACTAACAGACTGACTCAGACTAACAGACTGACTCAAACTAACAGACTGACTCAGACTAACAGACTGACTCAAACTAACAGACTGACTCAGACTGACTCAGACTAACAGACTGACTCAGACTGACTCAGACTAACAGACTGACTCAGACTAACAGACTGACTCAAACTGACTCAGACTAACAGACTGACTCAGACTAACAGACTGACTCAGACTAACAGACTGACTCAGACTGACTCAAACTAACAGACTGACTCAGACTAACAGACTGACTCAAACTGACTCAGACTGACATGAAAAAAAGACAGGAGCTAAAGCCTACTGATCACAGAGTAAAAGTGAACCTCCATATTATTATTGATTATTGAGAAAGAGGACAACAATATTAAGGATCATCAGTGTTCCTGTACAGCTGGTCGGCCTCTGTTCATTAAAAAGCAGAACAGCAGGGCTTTTATTACGTTACATTCAGCAGGAAGTTAGCTAGCGTTAGCTAACTAGCATCACATTAGGATCAAACCACAGCTGACATTTTTCTGAATTTGGTTTTGGTTTTGTAAAGAGAATAAATCTTACTTCTCCTTTCAGCATCTCTGGGTAGCTGCTGTAACTATTACAAGATGCTGCAGGGACAGCGTTTGACCAGAAAAGCTGGAAAACGACTCTTTTTACATCAGAATCAGTGGAGCGCAGCCATGAAAATGTCGGACCTCAGTTAGAGCGAGTCCTATACTGCACTGTGATTGGACAGCTGTGTATTCAGGGCGTGGCTTAGCGAAGGGTCAATTGAATACCCTTGTGATATACTGTATGTCATGTGACCAACGTAATGTACTTGCTTTAACCCAAACCACATTGTTCTTCTGAACCTAACCAAGTATTTTTGAAGCCTTAAACTGTGGCCTTTCTGAACCACGTGTTTGATGTCATGTGGTTGTGTAGTTACGGTCGGTGCCTGTCGCTGGACTGATATGGGAAAACAACTGATTTAGTCGTTTTGGTTGGAGGACTTGTTGATATTTACCCTCCTCTTTGAGCTGCGTTCTTTATCATGAAAGGTGAAATACACATAAAGTTGATTATATTGTAGTTTATAGCTTAAAGTGCTTGTACTGTCCTAATGCTCCATTCTGTCGTGAAACAACCAACGGCTCCTGTCACCACTTCAGCTAGATGTTAAAGGACAGCAAATACAACATAACAAAGTAAGAGTGCAAAAGAGCATATTTCTTCACTTCCATAATAATTATTATTAATTAAATATCCATGAAAAAGGTCACAATCCACCAAAAGAACATTAACCTCCCTCCTTCCCAACACGTTTACCTACAGTAGCTACCTAAGTAGCTGGTACAAACAATGAGCTGGCACCAACGAAAGGATCAAACCCACTAAATACACCACAGGGGTGGACATAATGAGACGCAGGTAATTAGACAATCAGTGAACACACAGACAGGAAGCAAGACAGGACAATTTCACCGGGGACAGAACAACTTCAAACAGGAAACATGAAACACCCCAGAACCCCAACATGGACTCTCTGGACTGTCCTGGATGATGGAACCAGACTACGGGTTCATGTTCTGACCACCACTTTTATTACCACCATTATTTGCACTTTGTTTCCGACAAATCAGGTTTTTCCGCTGCTTTGACTTTGCATCAAAGAACCAGATGTTTTCTGACACAGCCGTTTCTCTTTTGTTCTGCCGTGTTAACAGTCCTACCTGTGTGGTGCGTGTGAAGTGTAGGCAGTGTGTGTTTGTTAGTATAAGTCAAAGTTAATCACAGCCTCACACTTATTATCTTCCATCTGCTCAACCAGGCGGAGATGAGCAAAGGTCAGATTCAGATCTGCGAGCAGGCAGCACTACAGAGATCATATTATATATATTCACACGTTTTCATATTTTCACAGCGATGAACGACCATGATAATGTCACTTTATACGTCGGCCATCCACGCTGAAATACCAGCTCAATAGGAAAATGGCTGAACATCCACCTTTCCTTCACTTTCGTGTTTTCTTCCCACCTCAGTCCCTCTGGGGACGTGAGGAGAGAGGAAACATGGGGCTCCTGAACCGTCCTCTGAAGCCAGAGCTGCCGCCGTCAGCACAGCAGGGCTTTTCTGTAAATCTGAGCTGTTTGACAAACACCTGTCCTCATGCTGCGCTCAGATCCACAAATGGACTATTTGCATTTTTTCATATTCTCTGTTTGTAAATTCATTATTTATGTTACGTTTCACTGAACACAGCAGGCGAGGTACAACTTATCAGTGTTTATTAACATGCGAGCTGCAGTGGAGGTGGCTGGTGGAGCCGACCAGAGCAAGAGGCAGGCCGGCTTGAGACGGCCCGGCCCGGTGCCGGTTGGCAGAGGAGGGTGGAGGCCCAGGAAAAACCCCAGGAAGTATTTAAAGCACAAGAGATAATCAGGAAAACCACTGGCGACTGATTGGCCAGAGGTCGCCTACTCTACCACGTGAGTCACTGGACCCTTACCCACGAAGCAGGATTTGAGCTTTTCCCGGGTAACCCTGGGTTTTCAGCACCACGAAGGTGGTAGATCGCCATGGTAACTGATGCTGAACGGCTAACCTGCTCCGGAGCAGGGTCTGTTCCAGATAAGAGATCAACTCTGTGAAAACGCCGCCTACTGACCATCTGCAGGAGACCCCGCAGACTGTTTGATAGGCTGCTTTTATGTTTGCTGCGGAGAAACTTTAGTACAGCGACATCATCCTACAGAGACTGACTGAAGTCTGCTTCTACTTGTTAGACTTTTAGGATATGACGGTGAGCCTGCTCACTGCTTTGAAATGTGTTTTATATTTTCTTATTTGCTCCCAGTCCGTTTCACACAGTCTGTCGCAGCCGTTAAAATAAATGGGTTTAATTAATTTATTTTATGTGAGGCTGAATATAATGAGCATATAGTTTGGGAGGAAATTGAAATTAAGTTTAATAGAAATGTGATTATTTTAGGCCATCTTGTATCACAGTGACTCGTCATCTTTCGCGATGTGTGCGCAGGTTATAGGGCGAGCGAGAGGCAGGCAGGCTCACCACACACAGACGCTGACCAACAAACAGAGAGGGAAAACATTAACCGTCCTGACAATGAAGATTAAAACGTGTTTGTTGCTGAAAGACCAACAAAGACAGTACTTATTATTTATGTTCCTTTGGTCAGTCAGACCTTCAGTTAACACAGAGCTGCTGTTTTGAACTAGATGGTGAATCTGAAAGAAAATCAAATCTCGATCTCTGGAGTCTTGGTTCTTTTTTTTATCCACTTTGGTATAAAACTGCAGGGATGTATGTCAGAAGGAGGTGAGTCTGTCTAAAAGCAAACGTCCTTCATAACGGCAAGCGAGGGACGATCGAATAAGAGAGTTGGCGTGTGGTTTCCAGTAATGGAAGCTTTAGTAGCACCATCTGCAATCGAGTTACTGCTTCCTCCTCTGCTCTCAGCATTTTCAGTCCTCTGTGTGTCTGTGGACTGACTGTTTGACTGTGTGTCTGCAGGGATTAGTGCCCAGCAGACATCGCCTCACCATGTGTCAGATGGCCGTCCAGTCCTCTGATTGGATCAGGTGAGACAGCGTTTATATGTCTTTATGTGATGTGGAAGAAAATCCCGAAGGAAAGGAACCAGATTCACCTTCATTCACCTCATATGTTGCATCAGGAGCTCGTTGTAAATCAGCCTGTTTGTCTGTGGGGTTTGGTGCAGGGTGGACCCCTGGGAGTGTTACCAGGACACCTGGCAGACGACCTGCAGCGTGCTGGAGCATCACCGCGACCTGATGAAGGTCAGGAGATATTTATCATCATCATCATTAGTAGTAGTAGTAGTATTTATTTATTTCATTTATTTCTCTCTGTCAACTTATGCTAAAAAATGTATTTTATTTTATTTTTATTTTTTAGTAGGGACCGATACACGTAAACTGAAAACAGCAATTTAAAGTCTGTATCGTAGTGATTTTAGCAGTTGTTAATTCGCCTCATCCCTCCCTAAGTATACAAGTAAGTACAGTGCAACACAAGATAAAAAGAGGTCAAATGAGTTACTCCAAATACCATAAAGCACACGTTACCTGAGTACAAGTTAGGTTCTGAACCAACCAGGACTTGAGACGTCTGAAAGGTGGTGAAGTTTGCAAGTTTTCAAGTGTTTAGTTAGCAACTTCCAAGACTTTGCACCTTTCACAGAAAAGGCCGTCTGAGCAAAAGAAGTTTTGCAAAATGAAATCCGCTCTGGCAGATCTGCTGCTGCTGCTGCTCTGGTGTCTCCTGATGTATTTACAGAAAGTCAGAGGAGCAAATCCATTTAAACACAAACTTTATATGATGGAAATCAATAGTTTTCAAAACTTAAAATCTTGTATTTACTTAAAATGCAACCTAACTTGCTTTTTGTCCAAGATTTTCAAAGTACTGATTAAATTACAGAGTGGCTGGCCTCGGACCAGGCAGTTAAACCAAAGGACAGATATGAAAATATCACCGAGTTTAAGAACATCAAGGCACAATCAAATGTCAAGCAATTTCTTATCTTCTTAAAACAGCAAAAGTTCACCTTCTCACCTTTACAAATCTTTGTAGTGACTTTAAGCCAATCGAGAGAGATTTTCACAGCTGCAGTTGAGATGTCTGAATTATTGTGGGTGATATTTTCTGGATGATTCAAACACTTGTTATTAACAGCACCGAAAAACTAAATAAAAAGTGAGTTTTAAAGAAGTTCATGGAAAAGTGGGGAAGATGGAAAGTCACAGTATTTGCATGTTTTTCTCCATGTATTAATGTTAAAAGCTGTTCATCACTTGCATTTGAACATGAAGTGTCTATAATATATATTATTTTACTCAAATACCCCTGGAAACACATCTGGAGTGACTTTTACTTTATTTTTATGATATTTTAAAATATTTTAAAAGTAAATTATGATATTTTGGTGTCATTACGATGGTGTTTAGACCTCATAGCTGAAACCCACTTAATCTAAATAGTTTTTAATTTATCTTAAACCCTCATGAAAGCAGAGGCCTCAGCAGTTACCATGGAAACCTTAATCATATTCCCATCTGTGTGTGTTGTTTGGATTATTATTAAGTGTTGATAAAGACGTGTTTGTGCCTCAGAGAGTCACCGGCTGTATTCTGTCCAACGTCAACACGCCGTCGACGACTCCTGTGATTGGTCAGCCGCAGAACCAGACTCCGCCCATCTACCAGAACCACAACAACATGAATCACAAGCCCACAGCCAGTGAGTCATGTTCATTAATTCATCCATCCATCAGCAAGAGCTCGAGATAAACGAGCAGATTTTTTTCCTCTGTGCTGGAGGAAGTATTCAGACCTTCACTGCAGTAAAACTACCAACACCACTACTCCTCCCATTACATCTCCTCAGATTCTTCTTCCTCATTAATGTAAAGCAGCATGTTGCTGTAGTTGTTGAGCTGGTGTCACAGGGCTGTGTGTGGTATTGAGGATGAAGGACCCAAATGCAGGACACCGAGCAGAGCAGGTAGAGTTCCAAAGAAGACGATCCAACAAAGATGTCCAGATGAAACAAGCCGGGAACAGACGAGGCAAAACACGAGATGAGACAGAGCATGACTGAGGAAAACACAGGCAATATATGCACACAGGGCTAACGAGCAGGGAGGGAGTCAACAGGTGAAAGACATGAGGGACTAATCAGAAACAGGAACAAGCTAGACACAAACACCACACACTGACTACTACAAAATAAACCAGGAAGTAAAGCATGCGACAGCAGACAAGGACGAAAGTAACACAATACCAGAGAACGCATGCATAACAGACAAAACCTAAACGAGAACACAGAACTCGAACACAGAGGCAGGGAGTGAAACCTAACGGGCCAAGGCAAGACTGAACAGAAATAACTGAACATCCAAGTAACATAACAAGGCAGAACAGAGGAATCAAGACTTGGAATAAAAACTGTAAACCACGTAAACGGACTGAAACAAGAAACAGACTGACATCAAACAGGCAGAGGCAAATAAACACCGGGCAGGCTGGGCACAATACAACAGACTGATAGGACTAAAAAACCAAAACATAAACAACTCCACAAATAAGACCGACAGAACAGACCAACAAACAACATCTTGTGGGGAACTAAACTATACAGAACGGACAGGTAGAATGCAGCCAAGCATTAAAACAAGAACTAAGACAGGCACAAGACTGAATCAGTAAAAACATGAACACACAACCAAAATCCTAACAGCTGGAGCTCATTCTGAACTGTTTAGTATCAGACTGCATGCTGGATCAATCTGCTGATTATTTCCTCCATCGGTCCATCCATTGTTCGGTTTGTAAAGATTCTGCCGTCACAGTTACCCAGAGCCCAAAGTGACTCCTTCACAGCCGACAGTCCAAAGATCAACGTTACTAACAAACATCACAGTTATTAATCATTCAGAGGAGAAGCAGCAGAGAAGCTGAAACATCAGATTAACTAATTGTTTCAGCCGTACTTGAATAATTTCATGTTTTGTGTGCAAAAATCTGAATTTGTAAAATAATTAAACCGATCAATCATTATAGTGAAGTAAAACGTACAATATGTCCCTAAAGTAAAAGTAGCTTAAGTACAGCAGTTGAGTATATTTGGAGGTGGCGATAGTGCAATGGAGACCCATGTTCAATCCCCCACTGTGACCCATCCACCAGGGTGTCCCAGAGCAACACTTAGTTGCTCCAGAGGCGTACGACCTCTGACAATTGTAAGTCGCTTTGGATAAAAGCATCAGCTAAATGTAATGTCAATATTTGTTACAGAAAGGACAGGAAACTGTGTTAGAAACGGTTGTTTGATGATGTCTAAACTTTCCTTTCTCTGCTCAGTCAAACTGTGGGGGAAGGTCAGCGAGAGTCTGGGGAAGATCTGCTGCGTCCGCCCTCAAATCGAACGCTTCACCTTCGTCGGTAAATAGACACGACCTAAGTAAAGATGGAGAGGACAGAGAAATTATCATAATGACACATTGTAAAAGTATATTATCATGTTAGCGGCCTTTTCCAGACGCGATGCATTTACTGCAAACACTGAACATAAATCATGTCTTCTGTTTCTCTGCGTCAGATGAAAACGCTAACCTGGGGACCGCAATGAGATACGAGGAGATCGGTGAGTCGTCTCTTCAGGATCTGAACCTGAAGAGACTCCGGTGTTGTGTCCTCTTGTTTTCCTTCCTGCTGTGTTTGAACTCCTTCTGGTTTGTTTGTGTCCAGTAAACGTGTTGTTTACTGAGGACGTTGTCTCTTTCCTCCTGCCTGTTTGTCATCTGTAGAGTTACGCATCTTGCTCCTGTGTGGCAGTGACCTCCTGGAGTCCTTCTGCATCCCTGGCCTGTGGAAGGACAGTGATGTAAGCACACTGTAACCCCGCCCCCATCCAATTTAACCCCGCCCTAGTATGATGTAGCCCCGCCCCTCAGCAAATTCCTCTGAAATCGTAATGACCGACCGGTCATTTCGATGTTGTTGACAAAGGAAACATCTGCAAAGGGAAAGAGTCATCATAGCATGCAACGTTATTCTTCTCTCACACTGCTAACAAGCTAACCATCATGCTAATGTGAATGCTAGCTGTTAGCAAGAGACAACGAAGGAATTCAATTCAATTTATGTAATTGATATTGTACTCGTACAGTAATAAGTCATTTTAAGGGAATTATGTTAAATTCAAAGACACAACTTACTGATTGAGGGAACGATAAAAATGCAAAAAAATGTGTAGCTCATGATAACAAAGGTCTGCAGGTAGGCTATACTGAATAACCAATACTGACTAGCGACAAAATACCAGACTGACCATGAGAGTAATCTTGGTGACAAGAACATCCCCTGTAGTTCCAGATTGGACACAAAGGATTAATATTCCTGAGAACCTTCTTGTACCAATACAAAATATATATTGCACATAAAGTCAAATTAAAGACGCAAGTGGATGCAAATAGATGCAAAGTCACCTGAATCGCACAAATTGAGGCACTGGTGCGAAAAAGTAGTACTTATTGGGGCTTTAAAGAGCTTAATGTTCCAGGGTCCAAGTTTTTGAGATCAGTCGTGGAATGTTGCTAGCAAGACTCATCCACTGTCTGTACAGTTTTAACATTGGTGAATAAGCACTGTCTGCAATAATCCTCCAGCTGTCATATCTGTACGAATGACTTGAGGTGAAAAATTGTTCAATGTTCCACCATTGGCACAAAGTTCCTGTGAGAAATTAAATGGTATCCAAATTTAGACAGATTTGGGGGGTTTTCAGCAGGTACAGTTTAAATCGCTTACATAAATTTATTTTCTTGTAGAGCTTCCAACAAGTCAAGATACAAATGTAGTTTTATTTATTAAATATTGCAATAACAACAATAACAAAATGTTATTGTTTGAAACTTCATGTAACCTTGAAATGTGGCTTGACTGAGTTGGATGACTACCTGCTCACATAAGAAAGTGAGATTATTTGCAAATCCTCTGAAAGTAGTTGGTAAACTTGTGAGGCTAGTTAGCGAGCTAACTGCTAGCCAACATAGCTCACATTCTAGCTAGCGTGCTACCAGTTAGCTAGCTTAATTAGGACGCCAACTCTCTTGTTTGCTAACTTGACAAATAACTCCATGTTGGACTCTTTGGTTCTCTTTATTCCCTCAAAAGTCAACACTGCCTAGATGTTTTTTGATTTATCTACAGAGATAATTAGCATGTCAGAGTTCACCAAAGTTTAACCGTACACAAAAACATCACACAAATGTGTTTGTCCCCAGGGAGCAAATCCTCTGATCATGGAGAGTCCATGAGATGGACTGATTCGGTCCGATATTGGTTATAAATGCTTGTGTTACAGGCGAACCTTGAAGCCACAGTTATCACCTTCAAACTCTTGTGCAGCGCTGAGCCCTGAGGAGCGACTGAAGGTTGTGTTTCTGTGGTTTCAGATGCAGGTGATCGTGGGGGATTTTGGGATCGTGGTGGTTCCCCGTGACGGAGCCGACACAGAGAGGATCATGAATCACTCCTCCATTCTCCGCAAGTACAAGGTCAGAGCAAAAATACCACTGTTCACACCTTGTTCCTCCCGCTCTGACATCCATATTTACACTGTGAGAGAAACGTCCTCCTTCATTGTCTCGTCTGATCTCTGTGTGCTGTTCCCGGTTTCAGGACAACATCATCGTGGTGAAAGATGCCACGAGCCACCCAATGTCTATCGTCAGCTCAACCAAGAGCAGGTGGGGATTAGACTAAAGCTTTGACGTTATTACTATTGGGTGTTTTCACATAAAACAAATGTTTATTTTACATGACCTCAGGCTGCTGTGCACAAAAGTTGGGAATAATGCAACTTCACAATCAAACCACAGAAGAATTTACCAGCATTTATGCCTTTGAGACTGTATAAATGTAGATCAGATCATTCAGATGGATATCAGTTTAATCTATGTGTCCGATTCAGAGATAAGTCCAGTGCGTTGTTAGCCTAGCTTAGCACAAGGACAGGGGAAACTCCTACCATAGTTCCATCACAACTCAGTCTGATTTACATGATATCTCTTGTTAGCTTACTGGCAGCTTGTGAGTAGTTCACTGTGTGGACAGCTGGTTTAGTTGACAGTAGAATTAGACAGTAGAAGAGCTCAAACCTACAACTCCACTTTAAGTTCAGGATTTTAGAGATGCTACATGCAATCACTGCTAACAGCAGATGCTGGTCAACAAATAGCTCTACCGCTAACTGCTGTTAAAACCACGTTCCTTTTTACATTTCTATTCCTACACTTGTTGTATAACAGGGGTGCAAACTCGCCAGGGGTGAAAAAGGTGAAAACGGATCTAGCTTGCTACAAACAAAGCTAATTTAACCACCAATAACATAATTACTTCAAAAAGAGATTGCTTACCGTTAGCTTGTTCTTCAAGTTTCACGTAGGCTGTGTTCGAAACGGAAGGCAGTGGCCTCGCTGCCTCGTTACTGTAACAGACAGCTGCCTCAGAAGGCATCACTTTCAAGTGAAGGCAGCTCTGTTTGCATTGGTTTCGAACAGCCTTCTAGGGCAGCACTTACGGCAACATGTGACGTAAGCACGCCGTCTTGCGTCTCCTCTGGCTGTCAGAAGAGATGCTAGCCTTAGCATCAGCTAACTAGCTAGTGAAAAGCCAAATGGGTAACAGATGCCTCAGAAATCAGACTGAACAAACTTGGTTGGTTAAAGTCACGGGCTCATGTGATAGTTCAGTGTTTAGTTCTCGCTAGCTTTTCAAAAATCGAAGCTAGAAAACTAATAAAAACTTTTAAAAACATATATTTGTGTATGAATTCAGCTTGTCTGTCCGCCGTCTTAACCCGTTTTCAAAAGTTACGGTGGCCTTAGCTGCACTGTTTTATGGGTAATAGGCAGCAGCGATGCTGCCTTCAAAACTGGCCGTTACTGGAGCAGCATGAAGGCGTCTCAGGAGACAGGAAGACATCGTTCAAGCCGTTTCAAACAGCATTTGCTGCCTCGCTGTCCTGTTAGACACCATCTGAGACAGCAGTTTAGCCCTTTTCGAACACAGCCATAGTCTCTGGAAATGTAGAAAACTGCTGCCTGAAGCGTCTAAAAGTTAGGCTTGAAACATATCCACCTGAAACACCGGACTCTGGGTAAAGCCCTGTTCATCTAATCAAGCTAATCGCTAACAGGCAAGTCACCTCGGAAAACGCTAGCACTAATCAGTCACAATACTACTACAGTCCAAGCTAATCATAAAAACGTATGGTGACACACAGCTAATCAGCTAATTACCTCCTCGGATGTGGACTCTCTGTTCCATCAGAGGTCAGCACAGTCAGGAGGGTTTGCTGTTCATTAACAGAGCTTAATCAAGTTGAACTCAACACAAATCATTTGTGCAGATTTACTTCAACCCTACAAGCCAACGCGTCCTCATACCTAAACCACTAAATAGGTCAATCGTCGAGTTTTCCAAAATGACACAAATGCCAGTTGGAAAGCGCAACGGCAAATATGACCATTCCTCAAAACAATATATAGAGCGCTGGCAAGTACCAGTCCAACCCAATCCTACTTTATTTATAAAGCACAGGTTGACCAAAGTGCTGTACATTGACATGAATCAATAAATAAACAAATACAACCGTAAAAAACATACATATAAACAAACATATTACTCTCATCCCAGATTAAAAGCCAAGGAGTAAAAATTAGTTAAGTCACGATTTAAAAACTGGAAGGCTGGGGGCCAGTGTGACATGAAGAGGCAATTCATTCCACAGTCTCGGGGCTGAAAAAGTTCTTGAGCCGTGTTTTAGGGACAACAAAAAGTGACTGGTTCGCGGACCTTAACGACCTTCAAGGAGCATGCGACTTCAGTAGATCAGCGACATAGCCTGCAGCTCGTCCATCAAGGGCTTTAAAAACAAACAACAGAATCTTAAAATCAATCCTAAAATGAACTGGGAGCCAGTGAAGAGAGGCAAGAACCGCGGTGATGTGATCTCGCTTAGTGTTCTAGTACAAGTACCATTCCAGCAACAGACGTACCAGACCTAAAGAAAGTGATTTAAGTCACGTGACGTTGTGACTGTAACTGTGGTAGTTTGGTTACGTTTAGGCAACAAATCTTCTTGGTATGGTTTAGGAAAATGCATTGGTTTCGGTTAAAATATCTACGTTACATATTTCATGTGATGTAAGTCATCTACAAAACGTTGTTTAAGTCACAACCTGCCATGTTTGACTTTGTTTCACATGGGACTCAAACCTCGGCCCCCTGAGTGAAAGTCCTGACTTTATACTACGTCACCTGACTTCTTTGGCCTCTAGATGTTTAACAAAAATAATAAGCCTAATAAGCCGCAGCATAATCAACCTGTATGGCCGTTTTCACCCAGGAGACCGGTGTTTGTTTCCTGTGGGAATCAAAAAGTCAACACTGCATGTTTATATCTAAGTTACTTAGGTTACAGAAGTTACGTAAGTAACGTTACTTCACTTACGTGAGTTAAGTGATGTAAGTAACATAGTTATTTTAACCCACACCATGATCTTTCCCTAAACCTAACCAAATTGCGACGTTTCACAACTTCAACTACGTGCCGTCTTAAAAAGGTACTTTTATTATAAAAGTCTAACCAGACGTTGCATATTTATTGTTGCTAACTTGACCACGGAGTTGGGAATGAGAATGCGTTGGTTTCTCTTGTGAGGACGGGCTGCTCAAGCAGATCTACTTGTGTAACTTTCCCTTAGACGAAAGTAAACGAAATATATTGGTAAACAACCTTTTTGCCCTGACGAAAACGAGACAAAGACAAGATGGCGACAACGTCCATAAACACTGACTGTCACTATGTTAACATGCAATATTTTTGACGAAAAATCACAAGACTAAAATGTAATTCATAAAATAATAACGTTAATAAAATCTCTTTCTTTTTGTCAGTATAACGAGGAGACAAATATTACAGGCCAGATATTCTCCCTCTAAATTTTCACTTGAACAGTGTGTTTTTTTATTTCCTGTGCTTTGAATGCTGGGCGACCGGGGCGACGTTTCAGAGTTTAAACAAAAGGGCAGCGTTACTGTGGAGGATGTGAATATTATATACATTACAAATACAGTGAGGCGGACAAAAAAAAACAGAGTGCCTAATTAAATCGAACGGCGAGCAATGTGGTTCTGGAAAAATACTACAAACTTTAAAAGGCTTATCAAGGCTAACCACCAGGAAATGAGATAACATTTCCTTTGAAATAAAAATGGGAACAAAGCTAAAATTTTACAAAACATTTTATCTATATGTGAGATGAGTGAAATAAAGAATAAAATGATAAATATCTCTATTTTGGTTCGAGCAGATTGACCAAATGCTGATCAAATTATACTAATGAGTCAGAAAAGACTTAAATGATGGTTAATGGCTAAAACTAGGCTAAAGTACTAAGATTTTCTTTTGACTAAAATCAGACTAAAACTAAAACTTGATTTAAAAAATAGTATACAGTGGACTGAATATGACAAAAACTAACAAGGACATTTGACACAGGACTAAGATTAAATTTTAAAAAGGCTGACAAAATTAACAAGATCTACTGATTGCACCCATTTAATTGAAATAAAATCATTTCATGCGGAGAGTTAAATGCTGCTGCCATGTTTGTCCAAAGTTGGTGATTTTGAAGGATTGCGTGTTCCTGATGGGCCCTTTGGGTTAGCTGAAAAAAATGCATTGCCGCTGCCACAAAGCTGACAACAAGGTATTTCTTGTCTCATGAAAAGTGATGAAGAGTTTAGAAGGTTAAATGTAAAATATTCAAACTGAATTAATGCCCCTCCTCCTCCATCAGACTGGCCCTGCAGCACGGTGACGGCCACGTTGTGGACTACCTGTGTCAGCCCGTCATCGACTACATCCTGCAGAGTCAGCTGTACATCAACGCCTCGGGATAGAGACAACGACCTGCCCGCATGACAACAGGGAGCGTGGAGTGGAGGGGGGGGGGGCTACATACAACCGTCATCTATATAACTATAACCCCCCCCCCAAAAAAAACCCAACCTTCCTTCTCTGTCTTGTGTCAAACATATACTCTTCTTTGAGCTGTTGCTTTCCAAAAGGAGCATTAGTGTCCCTCCTTCTGTCTGTGTCATGTGACTTTACGTGGGGGTGGGGGGGGAGGTATGGAGGTAACCCCTAAGGGCTGCAGAGCTGTTATTGATGTGTTTTTCCACTGCAGCGGTGACGCCACTGTTTCTCACTCTGTTATCTGTCTTCATTAAAGTTTGGGGTGCATGACTCGCAGCCGGGCATGCTCAGTGTACCAACGGCAGGAAACTCTTCTTCTGGATCAGGGCGGCTTTTAGCTAAAAGACGACAGGGTTTTTGGGCCTCATGCAAGAACCACTCGTAGGAACAGATTTGGTGGGATTCAAGGCAACTTGCCAAATTCCCCCATTTTTTGGTATTTATAATTTTCTCTTTGGTTTGTTGAAACAAGGTTAATATAGTTTTAGATTTTTCATTAGGTTTTATTGTTATTTCATTTTGACTTTTGGTTTTTAATTTCAGTTTAGTTTTAATTTGTTTTTAAAGCGGGTTTAATTTAGTTTGTAGTTTTTGAAAATGCTCAGTTTGGTTTTAATTAGTTTTTAAAGCGGGTTTAATTTAGTTTGTAGTTTTTGAAAATGCTCAGTTTGGTTTTAATTCGTTTTTAAAGCGGGTTTAATTTAGTTTGTAGTTTTTGAAAATGCTCAGTTTAGTTTTAATTCATTTTTAAAGTCGGTTTAATTTAGTTTGTAGTTTTTGAAAATGCTCAGTTTAATTTTAATTCGTTTTTAAAGTTGGTTTAATTTAGTTTGTAGTTTTTGAAAATGCTCAGTTTTAGTTTAGTTTTAATTCGTTTGAGTGTTAGTTTTAGTCTTTGGGCCTCTCGACTTTCGCACCATGATGCCAGGTGATGGGCGTGGACTAAATTCTGGCACAGTTAAGAAACTGGAAGACAGATTTCATATCTACCCAAAATACCAGGCTTATGTCCGGCCTGAAATAAACTGACAAAGATGAAAATTAAAGCCATTAACTCTGTTTATTTTATTTTAGTTAGTTTTTTGTAAAGCCTTGTTTTTATTTTTATTATGTTAAAAGAAAATATTTTCACACCTAGTTTACAATAACGATAATAAACTTGGCATGAAATAATATAAAATAATACTAAATATAATAATAATTAGTCCTTTCTCCAAAAAAAAAAACTTTGATGTAACATTTATTATTCCTTAATCTGAATAATTTTAAATTGTACCAAAATCAACAAGAAACAAAATAATCAAATACAAAATTAAAGCTAAATGTAACACTGCTAATATTCTGTACAATGTCATGCGTCTTGTTTGCTAAGCTCCGTTACCTGTCAAGCATTGCATTTAAGCACATCATGATAATTTCCAGACCATTTAAATCCATAGTAACTATTGAAACAGTGGATCCTTGATTTCAGACAAAGGCAGCTCCTTTCAGTCGGCGTCTCACAATTCGGTTTCCCGCAGAACTAATAGCCAACAGAAGCTAACGTTAGCTCCACGAGTTGATTGAAAACTCCGTCGCCAGAGTTTTTAATGTTTGTTGCTGACTTATTTTAATTGTGAATCCTGCAAAAGGTTTTTAAATAAGACTGCTACATGTCATGCTAACAGGCTGAGGCTAAAGTTAACAGGTCCCCAGTCCCAAGAAGAAGAAATGAAGGAGCAGAGTTGTTCCTGTATTGCAGAGTAGAGCTAGTTAGTCATTATTAATGTAGCATGAAAAGGTAAAATAAAAGTTGTTTCATTCTGACTTCATCCTGTAGCTCATCTAGAAAACCATGAACAAGCAACAAAAATATATGCTTTATTGTTTTTATTGACCTAGCTTGGCTTTAGAGATGGTTTTCATTGTTTACCTTTTGTGGGCTGCCCTGACGCCACTACAGACACTGATACATTTAAAACACTTCGGAAACTACTCGTAAAGTTGGACCGTGTGTGTTGAACCACTAAAGCTCCGCACTGTGAAGTTCTTCTCTTTACTATTTGGTGACATTACTTTTTGTAAATAAAGCTTGATACCTTCTCACAAACGCCCTCCTGCTCGTGAACACGTGTGCAGAAATAGGACACGAGTCCACCTTCTGTGTTTGTGTTGCCCTTAAAGTCGCATTCAGACCGGAAGCAATGTGAATTGTCACCCCAAATTTTTACCGCTGGACAGTTTGTGCTTAATGACCCCAGCCAGCTAACAAACCACCTGTATGTTAGCTGTAAGGACGCACCGGCCATGTCTGTGGTGTGTTTCTGTCTCCTTTCTGTTGCATGTTATTGTTTCACTAAAGTTTAAACTTTTTATGCATCTTTGCATCATTTGTCTTCCCACCGACTTTGGATGCAGTCGTACTGCCTCCAAAATTCTCTCGGCGTTCTGCCTGAAGCCGCTGCGTTTAGAACAGGAATGCAGAAATGTTCTTGCATCAGGCCCACCGTCTTCTGCGACGTTTGAAGGAAATCTTTTTCTCTTCACACTGCAGCTACCGGCGCCACCAGAGGTGCTGCGGTAGCTGCAGCCGAAACTGTACATAGCGCCACATCATAGTTCACGTCAACAGTTTAACCTCCGAGCTAAATCAGAGCTTTAGGTATAATAACCTGCAGGTAAGCAAAGCAAGAGCCCTGATGCTTCTGATGCTACCCTAACTGTGGGTTAAACTGACCACAGACACACTTTTAAACAGGGAGTACGGCAGGAGAGGCAGAATTATTGTCCTAAGTCAGGACATCCTGTCGTGCCAATAAGTGAATGAGATTTTAAGGCGTTGAGGATCCTGAAAATCATTTGACATATTGATGATGATGATGGAAACTTTTGTAAAACAGTGTTTTTGTGATGTGTATAAGGCTGTTCTTTTCTTCTTCATGTGCTCCTGTTAGCTCCTCTTAGACTGCATGCTTAGACAGTTCTGGCATGAATGTTTATCACTTGGTAGAATATGATCTGTTGTGAATGTGTTTGCAAAAAAGAAACAATACAAAAGAGGATATATATACATACTATATATTTATATATATAGAGAGAGAGTATATGTATATAAATATATAGTATAGAGTGGGGATCATCACCCACGTCTGTCCATTTTCTGTTCGCTCTGTAAATGTACAGATCTGTACTGAAGACCCTCGTCAGTGTGAAATTTGTTTGCAATGATTTGTACATTTATTCATGTTCTGTGTGTGTGAATCTGCCTTTCACTTCTTTTGTTTGTAAACTGTGATGCACTTTGTTTGTGTGAGTGTGTCTGGTTGGGGTTTTCTCAGCAGCAGCTGTGTGTTTACAGACGAGGACGGAAACATAATTTAATGTTATTTATGCTTTAACATTTATATAACTGAACTCTAGCCCAGAAAGTTCACTGAGTCCTGCTGCGGTTTGGTTCCGGCCTCCGTCATCTTCCTCTGGCAGACGTGTTTCAGGAGCACGTTGTTGGTACTTTGTCCTTGTTGTGTTTTTTTTACTATGCCTACCGGCAACCCGCCTTTGTTCCATCGCCTTAACGGCTGCACATCCTTCTGCTCAGAATCACTGTTTTGGCTGATCAGTGCTTAAGTAGGTTACGTAGTTAAGTGGTTTGTTTGTTTTTTTGTTTGCTTTAACCGTGTTTATGGTTGTTTTATGATCGGGAGTCTGCACAGGGTGTTTGATAACTGACCACATTCTCTACGCCGTTCTGAGTCTGACCTCCTGCTGGGTCGACGCCTCTGGCGTTGACTAGAAAGGCCTCGATCAGCATCCTGCAGCTGTAACACGACGCAGCTGGACTCAGTGAACTTAACTCATCTCAAAGGAAAGAGAGAGAGACTGAAACAAAGAGAGGAACTAAACTGAAAGTGAATTTGACAAATCTTTAATTAATGTATTTCAACAGGAGATTTATGCTACGTGTTTTGCGGCAACAGATTTTTAATTTTTAATTTAAGTCTGGTTACATGAAGCAACTCGGACCCCTGCTGCCTAGATAAAAATGTCTTTGGTTAAAAATATTAACTCATCTGTAGATCCAGAGAAACATTTGATCGGAGGTGAATCTAACACTCAAAGATTTGGCGTGATGACGTTTATCAGATCTCAGTTAGTAGAATATGTAACACTGAGTCTGTTCTGTGTGTGTAGACTTCAATTTGGGTACGTTAGTCACAATCTGCCAGTTTCATAGAAGAGATATTTATGTCATGTCACGATTTCCAGTGACTCTGAACGCGACAGCACCACACGGTGTCGGTGTGATGATTGACAGGCAGGCAGCTCCACCTTCCTGACCTTTTGACTTTTTCAGAAGTGGACTTCATCCTTCCCCCGCATGTCCCGGGACTCTACAAGTTAACTCTTGTCATTCCAATACCACAATAAAGTTTATTCTGTAGTAATATGACCACATGTCCTTATTTTAGATGTGCTGTCTTTAATTTAAGTCACTTTGTACTCAACATTTCAGACAGGAGTGCGTTTTGACATTCAGTAAATGATCAGTTGAAAATCAAGAATTGGTATATTTAACCTCGTTATCTCATTATTATAAAATAGAGATGCTCTTAACATTTTTATTTTTATTCCATAGTTCCTAACTTTTCCTCCATTTGTTTTGGCTTCCATAACGTCACCAGTGCTGCACGTAGAAATGTCAGACACATACATGAATAATGAAACTAAAACATGTTGAAAATCAGGAGAAAAAGTGCAGCAGGTTTTATTTAAAAGCAGTAACAAAACATATAAATATCTCTGCTGATCCGTCGCATGAATGAGTTGACAGAACAAATAAAAACACTGAATTCAAAAACATTTACAGTTATAAATAAAACACTTTTACATTGACACACTCATACATCAAACACACCGTTATTATCAGAAATGAAACGTGTTGATCCGCAGCAGTTTAATCTGTATTTACTGTAAAACATGTTGCGTTCAGGGCCATTGCTTGTTTTTTGACCGTGGACAGTATTTTTGAGACAGATACTGATATTTACAGTGGCTCCTGCGTGGCGTGAACGCAGCACGAGCATCACAGTGAGTTTTTGGGTGAACTGACCCAGTGAACGTGATGAGTTCATCGAACAACACCAACCTCGTAACTTCAAGAGGAAAAGAAAGAGAAATTGTGGCTGTTTACAGACACTAACCAAGTGCATTATGGGAAATGTAGGATCTTTTTGGAGCCCTCGGTTGTAAATCTGTCTCTCACAACAACGACTTTATGAAGCAGTGAGGACAGATTTCTCTTTAAAGTTTTCTTTGTTCCTTAAAAGTTAAAATCAATAAAAAAAAATTCTTAGAGTACCAGCAGGATTTATTGGTACCTGATAATACAGCAGAATGTAAAACACTGGCCGAAGACTAAATTCCTTAAACTCACTTTTAGAATAGTTCTAACTCTGATTTGTATAGTCCGCCCTCCCTTTCATGTTTAGCACGTTATCAACGCTCTTCTAGGAGGATGCTTTAAATAAAGCTTTGAGCTGTGAATACACATTTGTTCTGAATTATTATTTAGTACCAGTCACTCAAAAACACTGTCACTGCACCACCCGTTGTTTTATAAGAGAAGGTAGATTCTTGTTTAAATGGCAGATCAGGACTCTGTGAGACCTGACGTCTCCTGGCGGCCCTCAGGGCTCCTCGATGGGCGGGCTGTTGTAGCAGCCGCTGGGGATGGCTCTCAGGATGTCCTCCAGGTTGGCGATGTCCCCCAGGATGGTGTCGATGTCCAGGTTGATGGCCGTCAGCCGGCGGCGCTGGGCGGCCTCCAGCTCCTCCATGTCCCTGAACCGAGGCCTCAGACTTCCTTCCACGTCTCTCTGAGCGTTGGCCAGAGAGTCCTCCAGCTGCTTCAGATGCTTTTCATCCACAGCGCCGGGCCGGTCTGAGGAGAAGGAGAACGAAAGACGCAGAGGGTAAGAAAGAGCTCTTTAAAACACGCCACATGGGGCTCACTTAAAAACACTTAACACCAGCTTTAAAGTCCGTGAATTTCACTTTATGTATCTGAATTCCAATACAAGAGGAATTGTTTGACAAGCTGGGCACGGACTAGAAAATCCACAATGAAGCCACTCGAAACTCTAAAGGTACCGTCAAAGTTTTAGATCAGAAACCTGATAGTTTTCACAGCTGTCAAGTTTTAAATACCCAAAGACTTCTGAGTTGGGAAAACAATTATTGGAACCACTCGAAGAAGCTTTCAGTCACTCCGCGATCTCTAAACAACGGAATCTGTTATCGATGCAGATAAGAGAAGCAAATCCTGCCTTTTTATTTTCTATTTAACTTTTAAAACTTTTATGTAAAGCACTTTGAATACCTTGTTGTTGTTGCGGTACAAATAAACTTGCCTTACTGAGATGTGTTGCTTGTTTGCAGATTGTCTTTGTTATGCTTTGTCTTTATGTTGTTTGTAACTTATTGTACCTGTCTATTATTCTGTATATATGTTTTCAATTGTGGACTGCAATAAGTTGTTTTATGTCATTTTGAAAATGAGTCTGTTGAGCTAACTCTGCCTCATTTACAGTTATTTTACTGTTAAGTAATGAGCACTATGAAATGAACCATTTTTATAGTTGTGTACAGTGATATTTAGTCGTAATGTTCAGGCGATCTTTATGTTCTACTCTAGGATCTGGAGGTCCAACCTGTTTTCGCTCCCAAGTCGTAGCAGGTGTATAATAATAAAACAGTCCGAGTAAGGAGGTGATTGGGGTGGATCGTGGCCCAGAAACCGGACTTTCAACCACGAGGCTGGTGTTCGTTTCCCGTGCGAAACAAAAAGTCAGCATTTCATGTTTTTTACTTAACTCGTGTAAGTAATTTAGTTGTTTTAACCCCCTTTTCCTAATCAAGGAGTTTTGGTGCCCAAACCTAAAACTGTGACGTTTCGTTTACAAAAACATGGAGACCCTGTGTTGCTCTTTCACACCATAAAAGTTTCCACAGACATTAGACGTTACATCTCAATCAGTAAAGTGGAACAGCAGAAGCCTCCACCACAGACACCAATATGATATCTAATATTAACACTGATACAATCAATCCAGCTGATTAAAGAGGAGGCACACTGTTTGTTTGTATCAGGCTACTTAAGACTTAATGTCCATGTACTTGGTGCATCTACAGGGCTGCACGGGGACATTTAAATATTGTGTTAAAGTTCCCAAGTCAGAATAACATGAAGTTTTCTTTATTCTGAAAAGTGAAGGTGGTGACGACTATGCCTTTGGTGTGAGAGACCCGGGCTAGTTTCACGTCTTCTCAACACAGCATGATGTTCATTTAGTAAATTATGGTCCCGTTTAGAGGAACAGAGACCAGGAAGCAGGGGAGGCTTTAGGGTTAAGGTGATTAACTCTACCAAAACCCGTCAGGCGTAGCAATGCGTGTCCCTCCCCAGCTCCACCCTCTCGCATAAACTAAAGCTAAAAGCTGTAGTCCACAAACCAGCGGGTGACGTCCCGGTCTGTGTCTGGGTCTGATGTTGTGTTTATAGAGGAATGTTTATTCCGGTTATTCCGACATATTTCGCTCTCAGACCCCCTGACTGTGAGAAAGCACCGCAGCTTGATGTTAAACCGTGAAGCTGTACTCACTCAGGTTAGCCAGCATACTGTTGATGTTCCGGAGCGTTTCTCCCACAGCGTCTCTGGTCTTTTTGGCGTTGTTGAAAGCTGCAGCCGCTCCATCGGCAGCCTGCAGAGGAGACATTGACATTACTGACTTTTTGTCCTGCGGTTCTTGACTCTTATCCCTGACAGGTTGTCTCTCTCTGTGTGGACGGTTTACCTGCGCAGCGTCGGCCTCCAGCGTCCTGGCGGTGTCCAGCTCGGAGGCCAGGTCTCCAGCCGTGCCGACCGCCTTCGTCTTCAGATCCGTCACGTCTTTGTTCAGTTTGGTGGCTTGATTCGCCAGATCGGCATAAGGCGGCAAAGATTCAAACGTTCCCTGAAGAATAAAGACAAGACACCCAAGTTAAGTTACGTTGCTTGCGTGGCCTACAAACTTAAATAACATTCAGTGTTGACTTGTTGTTTGACTCGGAAAACAACCGGTGTCTCAACTCAAGCTGGTTAAAAGCTCTGGACAAGGCTAATAGGTGGACTTTGAGTTGGGATTGTTTTGTCAAGAATGAACTTTCATGCCGAACTGTTCAAAGCCAGCATGGACGAGAAGTCCTAAAACGTTTTTCTGAACTTCGACTTGAGTATTAAACATCAGCTGCAGGCCAGTGTGACAAAAACAGCAGCTATATTAAAGTAATAAACTGCAGTTGTGTCACTCATCATAGACAGCGTTGGCGTTGTTGGACACACAGATGACTCTGAGAGCGCTGATGATTGGTTGTTACCTCCAGACTGTTGACCAGAGTCTCCAGCTGGTTGATGCTTTCCAGTGCGCTGCTGTAACCATCAGACACGTCTCCCAGGACGGACAGCGTCTCAGCGTTGTTGCCGATAGCCTGCTGGATGGTGGCGTTGATGCCGGGAAGACGCTTGATGGCGGCGTCGGCCAGAGCTCTGCTGCCGTCGATCTGCTGGTCGAACCCTGCGGAGGAAGACAAGGAGTCACAGTCTGTTTATAGAGGAAACAAAGGCACTGCTTCTTCGGTCGGTCGGTCGGTCGGTCGGTCGGTCTACCTTTCAGGGTGTTCAGGGTGTTGTCCAGCTCGTTGCTGTTGCTGTTGATGCGTTGCAGAGCGCTCTCTGTGATGTCCTTGGCGATGTTGACTCTGTCCACCAGCTTGTCGTAATCCTGCAGAGAGGAACCACACGGAGATCAACATGCAACCCCCCTGATGAAGCTCTTAACGCTTTCACAAGTTCCACAGTTTTACCAGATGTGTTTTTACTTCTGTATGACTATGAATGAGATGCTTCTCATTCTTCCTGCGTTTTTTATGATTCAGTTTGCTGCTTTTCCGGGTTTTTTCATGTTCATCTTGTGGTTGGACAGCTGCTGCCTCTTAGAGCATGAACCGTCACAGCGATATGCATCTGCATGTTTCCAAACTGACTAGCTGCTGCTACTGAGCTGCAGAGTGAAGTGGATTTGTCTCGTTTTCGTAATGTGGCATAATTTGCACACTTTTGCATCTTTGTACCTTTTGTTTTAGGGTAGTTTACATGGATAGTGGTGAAGAAATATTGTGAGCCAAGTTCAGGTGTGATGAAGAGTTTCGGAGACTGATGAAGACTTACAGTAAGGTTTAATGAGACTCTGCTGTGCCAGCATCCAACACATGCAATGGCCAAACAAATCTGAAGGATAACATCTTTCGGTCCCATTTTTGTTTCTGTCTTTGCCCTAGTGCCTCTTCCCTTCATCTTTAACTGGCCTTAACCTGAACAACAGATCTGTCTGATGTTCAGACTCCAATGCGTTCCCTATGTCACACTTGAATCTAAGATTCCCAGAGAACACAGATATCTGCTGACGCCTCAGCTGCTGTCTTTCCCTTATCTTTCTGTCGTCTCCCTGACCAGGACAGATCCACGAGAGACAGAACCAGATCTGGAAGGTCCTTGAACAACACCTGTCTTACCTTTATTAAGCCCCCTAAGAAACATCTTTAACATCTAGTACTGCCCGCTTCATGTGTGAATTTTGGACTTCCTTAATCCTTCAGTACCTGCTGGGCGGCCTTGCCCTTGGCCATCAGGTCCTGGGTGGCGGCCATGTCTTGCTGCACACCGCCCTGCAGCGCCAGGTAGCCTGAGATGTCCTCGTCCACCGTCTTCTGCAGATCGCCCACTCTGGAAACCATGGCGCTCACCTCATCCTGAGCATGGTGGGAAGAAACCAGGAGGTTGGAGACTTAAAGAATAACAACGTACTCGTGTTTCCGAAGGTCGGGGGTTCTAAAGGTGAACTCAACGTTTTGACCAGTTACCTTCAGGGATGATGGGATGTCTCGCTCCATGTTGGCGATGTCTTTCAGCATGCTGTCCGCCATTTTGCTCTCGCCTCTGGCCTCAGTGCTCAGCCGGGTCGCCTGGTTCTCAAACCCCTTCACCCGGGCCGAGGTCTGATCATACCTGAAACCGCACGGAAGCCGTTAGTTTATTGGAGTATCAACACAGATTTATGATCACGCACTGAAATGTGCCGTTATGAGTACTTTTGTTACTTTAAGTATATTTTAATGCTAAAACTTTTGTCTTTTAGTATTTCTACACTGTGGTACTACTACGTTTACTCTCTGAGGACTTCTTCCACTGCTGTTAAAGTGAGGAATCTTATTTGTGTGTTTACGAGAGGAGCTCAGACTGACTGAGGCGACTCACATGGTTTTCAGATCTCCGATCAGCTCCTTGACTCTGTTCTCTTTGTTCATGAGAGTTCGGACCAGAGCCAGACTCGCCTCCGAGTCCCTCAGAGCGTCCGTGGCGGTTCGGTCCACAGAATCTGCTGTCGTCTGGTGTCTGCAGGACGGACGGAGAGGAAATAGAGACGATGGTGAAGACACACAAACATCTAACGTGGTGTAAGTGACCTCTTATGAATTTGTCAGTAACGCCATAAGATGAACATGATGGACTCACTTGTCGGCCAGACTGGTGGCGGTCTGCACCAAAGAAGACAGGAAGTCTGGACCCTGTGGAGAATCTCCAAGAGGAAACTCCTGAAAGAGAAAAGTAAATCCTCATCTAGATCATCTGAAACTCAGTCATCACCAGCAACTGCCTCCCTTCACCTTCCTTCTTACTTTTTTAATTTCCGTCAAAATCAGACTTGAAATTAAATAAAGATCCCGTCGACTCGATCAGAAATCACGAACAAGACGTGAAGGTGACAAAAGGTGGAGCTAATTTTACATCATAAGCTGTGTGGAGTCTCTCTGCCGGCCCCTGATATCATATTTAATGTTTCTCTGATATCTCTGTAGGGACGTAGAAGATATCTGGTAGGTTTAGTGACTTTTCAGTGAAGTTAACATACTTGAATCTATGTATAATATTTTAAAATCATCAGTTTTGTATTTAAACCTTGTGATTTCATCATCTTCTTTAGCAGTATAATACCAGAGGTGGAAAGTAACTAAGTACTCAAGTGCTGCACTGATGGTATGATGCAGAAAAAAGTGTTTAACGTATTTAAAACCTGCGGTGTACAGTTTATACTCCTTTAAATTTCCTGTTCGTGCTACGACTGCATCCCATCAGTCTACACTCCAGTTAATTTATTTATGTTTATATGTGTGTCAAGTCTTACAGCTGATCCGAGGTCAGTCCTGGCCTTGTCCAGTTTGCGTTTCATCTCCTCTATCAGGGTCTGAACCTCCTCCACCTTCGTCTTGTACGTCTGCTGTTGTTGTTTGATGTTCTCCGCTGACTCGGCGATGTTTTGGATGTCCTGTCCGTCCTCCAGTTGACTCCTGCTGATGGACGCCAGACGACCCTGCAGGCTCCTCTCCAGTCCTATTGGACACGGGAGGTGTGACGTCACACACATGTAACTTCCTCTTATCAGATGTGAAACGTTCTCCACAACTTCTCCAGAAGACAATTTCTGTCCCTGGAGAAGCAGTTTTTTGTTTTCACCCTGCCCTTCCACTAGATGTCCACTAGATGGTGCTAGAAAACCCTGACTGTTAAATGGGAAAACACACAGCTTCTCTCCATAAATAAAAAGTCAATACAACAAGTTCAGCTCTCAGGAGATCGCTGACCTTTGTCTGATGTCAGTCTCATTTATCATTTTAAATATTACTGCTGCATTAGGAAAATTTAATGGCTTAAAAAGATGCATGTTTTGGGTGCCTCAGCCTCATTACACCCCAGTTCACGTCTCCTGACTCCGGTGAGTGATAAAGAATGAATCCTTGATGCTGTAAATGAAGCACTGTCCTACCTGAGAGCTGCTCGGTTTCGTCCTGCAGGTTGTTCACCAGCTCCTCTATGGCTCTCAGAGAAGCCTCAATCTCAGCACTGTTGGCTGGTTTCAAACCTCCATCCATGTCTGAGAACAGGGTCTCCAGCTCCTTCAGCTTGGCACCGTAAGCTTCCATCTGAAAGTGCAAGAAACTAATTTACAAACTGTCTCCAACTGCTGCCATCAGTGAGACGCAAACTGTAAAGCGCTTTGGATTAAAACCCTTTATGCTGTCCATTTACAGTGCAACATTTCACTTATGTTGTAATAAACCAAATGATCCTTCAAATAAAATAAAATAAACACGTTACATTTGTTGTGCACGTCTACATTTAATTGTTGTTGTTAGTGTTTAATCTTGGGAGTTCACCACAAAAACCAGATCTAGTTACAAAGTGTCTTTATCCAAATAAACAGAACATGAAGCAGAGTTTTCTCAGCTGTACCTTTGACTTGATGGGGGCGAAACAGGCGGGACAGTTGGAGCGTTGGCACCTCAGGCCCTCGAAGCCCGGTCTGCACCGACAGCGACCCGAATCATCGCACTGTGCAGACTGTGAGCCCTGAACGTCACAGTTACACGCTGGTCCGTAAAACAAGAGCGGAAACAACTGTTAACAAGCTTCATCTTCACAGAGTTCAGCTCAACATCAGGCTGAGGGCTCAGGTTTCACAGGTCACGTACATTTCATACAAAAGTTATTACAGTGGTCGTAGGAAAATGTTGGGGCGACTTTCTCAGAAGGTTAAAATCAGCAGCTTAGTTGAAGATACTTGAAGACGTTTCGTCCCTCATCCGAGAGACTTCTTCTGTCTGACTGCCTGGTGGGAAAATCTCAGTGGGGTCGTTGTGAAGATGATCGATATCGAGGTATCGACGGGGTGACCTTCGACATGTAAGGCCGTAGTAATCAATGTATTCCAACTGCTCAAAATGAACCAAATTCATCCTAAATATTGAACATTGCTTATCTTTTTTGTCTTTTTAAATCTTAAATAAAGCTGCCATTCTGTGGGAGATTGACAATAAAATGATGAAAGCAGGTTTGGAGCCAGCGATTTAAATTTGAGGATGTCAAACTGCTAGAATAAAATGCTTTTATTTTGATTTATTTTGATTTTCTTGTCTGTGAAATGTTAAAAACTTTTTTTTTTCTAAACCAAATACGCCATGTTTGTTGAACTGACGTAAATGTCTTTACAGACTACTAATCCATCAAGTAATGTTCAGAATGGCGGCGCCTCCAGTGTTCAAACTAGAACTTTTTTATTATTATTATTATTATTTTTATTTTATTTTTTATTATTTATTAAAAATACGATCAAGCCATATTTTTGTTCATTTTTAAAAGTTCACCCTTCACAGTAGTTTGGCTAACTGTTCTCTAAACTCATGATTTTTAGTTCCCAGTATCTAAGTGATGTTTTTAAAGCACAGACACAATGATGACATTTTCTCATTTACAATATAAAGCAGAAAAAACATCTGAACACATTTTCACTTGATAATCATTAGTAGATAAATGGATTGCTATTAATTAGAAAACAGCACCAGGAGATCCTGACTGAGACGTGATCCTTACGTTTGCAGGCGTCGGTGGCTCGGCTGTGGTAGAAACCTCGCACACAGGCCTCACAGCTCCGGCCCTTCGTGTTGTTCAGACACCTCAGACACTCGCCGCTGCTGCGATCGCAACTTCCCGCCACGTTGACGTCAATGTGGCCGTTACATTGGCAGGGCCTGCAGGGTCGCTGCACGCCGGCGCCCCCTGCAGGAGAACCATAAAAACCCTCCTGACAGATGTCGCAGCGAAGGCCTGAGGGGAGATACAAGCAGATATTACCGTACTGTTGAGACTTTGATATCAATAATGTGAGCATAATTTACAAATGAATACTCTTTGATTACTAGACCCAATTACGTCTTCCATGACAACAAACAAATTACTTAAAAGATAGCATTTATAATCTGTATAGAGGTTCCTCAGATTGGAACATGAGAGGAACCCAAGAGAGCCTTTACTGTTGTAGTCAAGACCGCCCAAACCGAGACCAAGTCAAGACCAAGACCAGAGTTTATCGAGACCAAGACTTTTAGGGGCTGAGAGCAGTCGAGACCAAGACCAAGGGAGGACGAGACCATTTCCCTGCATTGCATGGCACGCAATAAAATGTGGAACGAGATCATAGGTACTTCTGTGATCTGAAAGATCCACATTCCCGTTTCAACACCCACATACAAACACTAAGAGCTGAAATCAACGTAAGCATCGCAGGGAGGGGTGACAGTTGTTAATTAGGGTTGTTGGTTGCATTTGAAGCAATAAGTTTTACTTCCAATCAAAGTTAGGATGTTAACAAATAAGACAATGCAAAAGCAATTTATTGATATTCCCAAAGTTCCTGACTGGTCTTGAAATAAAATCCAATCCTCAATGTCCGAGACTGAGACAAGACCAAGACCATCAAAAAGTGGTCTTAAGACCAAGACCGGTCTCAAGTACTACAACACTACTTTACTGCTAAAGATATTTTTTGCTTTAGTAACTGTTCATGTGTAGATATTGCCCATGAATATATATTTGTGTGTACCAATGGAGCTGATGGGAATCCTCTTAACAGACAATAAATAATAAAATATTTATTTGGACACAATGGCCTTAGAAACTGTTTTTGTGTATTATTATCATTACATTTCATGTGCATTTGTATACATTGATTTCATATCAATTGATCATATATGGACGCAAGAAGAAATGTTACTTCCAACCAAGGGGGTAAGCCAGAGATCGGACAGTGAAGCCCGCCAAAGCCCAAAGATGACGTCAAAACCCTGTGACACCCCGTTGCACATGAGAGATGTAACCATACCAATCAAAAAAAACTATTCAGCCATCAGAGACGCTGCGTTGGTGTTTGGCAGGTGAACCTCGTACATGGGCTGTTTTAACAGTGACGATCCAAGTCAGACAAACACACTGAGCCATGAAACTTTTTGTTGGCACAGCTTTGCAGCTACCAGGTAAAGTAGAGAACCCATTCCTCAACCTGGGAGGAGGTCTGCAACACCAATTACCCCCCACCACAATGCTGTCCTTTCATCTCTTCCCAGGAGACTGAACAAACGCTTACATTTGGCCTCAATGCCAACAGACTTTACTTGACTCCAACAACCACAGCGGCAGTCATTTCAACAGCCAGGAGCACTAACGAACCAAGAGGTATCCATCACCTTGATGACGACCCCACAGAGGTTAAAAAGCTGGGACTCCTTGTCAGTCAGAACTGAAGAAGCTTCTTGGATGAGATTTGAAATGTTTTCAAGTATCTTCAACCAAGTCCAGTTGGCCTTGATGTTAAACTTCCTCCGACAGCAAGATGTACAATCCAAGAAAGAGCAATGCCCAAGGTAGCAGTGCTCCAGGGTTCAGCTATTTAACATGTTTTTAAACAACCCTGTGGGTTTTTGAAGATTTATCTACCAGAATAAACTACTGGCATGTAAATGTTACAACAATACATACAAACTGGGGAAGTGATGACCTAACAAACAGAGACATTCTTGATTTCAATCAGCCAGAACAGTCAGACAGTTATCCCATCACCTACCTGTGGTTCCAGTTGGACAGCGGTCACATCGGGGCTCCAGCGAACCGGCAGCCAGCGAGCAGGACACTCCGTCCGCACAGGGACACTTCACACAGGTATGAGGCTGCCAGGGGTCTCGGTAAAACCCCTCAGAGCAGCTCTGCTCTCCGGGCGTCTCGTCAGCAGAGTAACAGTCTCCCGTCTGCGGGTCGCAGCTGCCTCCTCTGCAGTTGCAGGGTTCGCAGGGGCTGAAGGCTCCGTCTGCAGGGATCCTGTGTCTGAAACCAGCGGAGCATCGCTCGCAGAACTCACCATCGTATCCCGGCGGGCAGTTGCAGGTCTGGACCCAGGGGGCCGGGACGCCTTCTCCACGTCGCCCCGACACCAGCTGCACATTATTGAGGTAACCACGTCCTGAAAAAGGCAAACCAGTTCAAATCAAGAAAGATCAAAATCATCCTCCAAATATTCAGCAGCAAACTCTGATAATGTGTAAAAAAGAAGCAGCCGAAGGATCATGAACTCAAAAAAAAAGAGCGTTACGAGTTCTCTGAAAGAATTAAAGGAAGCAGGCCTACAGTAAGACAGAGAGGAAAACAACTGGAGAAGAAAGAAGGCAGGTGTAAAAAATAAAATGGAAGTAAAAGGAAGCTCACCATTTTCGCCGAACGTTGCCCGGATCTTGATGGCGGTGAGGTTCTGGAGGAGCGTCTGGAACTGGAGGGAAGAGAGCTGAGGCCTCCATTTGCTGCCGAGCTGCTCATCCAGTCTGTTCAGACAGAAGATATGATTTCACGCTTAACATCGGCTGAGACATTTAGCTGCCGCTACAGTTTTGTACCAGTCCATCCCAGAGATGCTGAACTATTCACTGTGAAAGCCTGTGGAAGAACTGATGAGATATCAGACTGGAATCTTTATCAACTACAATTAAAGCTCCTCTATTTTTGTTCTTGTTCGCTGTGCATCTTGTAAATTTCAGAAAACGGACCCCATGTCCGCGTGGGTTCTCTCCGGGTGCTCCGGCTTCCTCCCACCATCCAAAGCTAGGGGAATTGGTGTCTCTAAAATTGTCCTTAGGTGTGAATGTGAATGTGACTGGTTGTTTGTCTCTGTGTGGCCCTGCGATGGACTGGTGACCTGTCCAGGTTGTACCCCACCTTTCGCCCAATGTAAGCTGGGATTGGCTCCAGCCCCCCGTGACCCTGTACGCAGGAGAAGCGGTTGACGATGGATGGATGGATGGGTCCCAATGTTATTATTCCATCCATCCATCGTCAACCGCTTATCCTGCATACAGGGTCGCAGGGTGTTATTATTTTAATTTTTAATTTTGTATTTGTGTTTGCTCAGATTTATTTTTTTATCAAATTTCAGTTTTGTATGTGCCCTAAACGTACAAGATGTTTACTTTAACCAGTTTGGAGTACCAGGTGGGTGGATGGGGTGTATCCCATCAGCAGAGACTCTATGCATAAACATAGACTTTGATGGACAAAGTTTTAAGTCTCTGCTGGTTGATTTTCTGACCTGAAACTGTAGCTGATCTTTTGTCCACAGGGGACGATGGATCGCAGGTCACCGAGCGAGGCGCTGACTCTTAGACCGCCACCTTCCAGGATCACATCAGTGGTGGACGGGTGTCGAACGCCGCGGTCCAGACGCAACGAGAAGGAAAAGTTCTGACCATAACTCAGCAACTGATTCCCCAGGTAAGGAGCTGAGGGAGGGGGAAAGAGACACCTGGTCAGGGAAGGATGAGATGAGGAAACAAGAGGAGAAGAAAGGAAAGACAGGGAAAGGAAAGAAGGAGATATGAGGAGAGGAAAAGGAGACATTGAGAGGGGATGAGGAGGAAAGGGAAAGGAAAGAAGGAGATGTGGACAACAGGAGACAAAAGAAACGACAGGAAAGGAAGGGAAAGAAAAGGAAAAGAGGACAAGCAGATGAAGGAGTAGATGATAGAGGGAAGGTAAAGGAGGCGGGGTTTGTTCTCACCTGGGGCGTACAGGTAAACCGGCAGGCTGTTTTTGGAGATCACCTCCAGGTCCTGATGTTTTGGTGACCAGCGAAAGTGAACGTCGTCGGGTGTGACGCCCTGCGCTGTCGCCGTCCTCCAACCGTCCGGACCTGAAATTAAACCCACAATCCACTGTTAACTACTGAGATTGTTCGGGAGGTCGGATTGTTCTTCTATTGTGAAGGCGAGAGGCGAAAGGTTACCGTCGGCGAAGGTGGAGGTGATCTTGTAGATGGAGTAATCGGATTGTGGAGAACACCTGCTGCTGTGGCCGTAACAGAAACACGGCGAACTGCCCGAATCCTGTCTGGGCTGACGTCTGAAAAACAGAACGAGGGGCAGTTTTATAAAAACTATTAAATATTTGAGTGCTTTAAAATACTAGTTCTGAAATCGGTTTAAGTGCAGTAATTAAAGAGACGCTGATGTGAGATTATTTTAAGGATTCTGTGTTTCTTCACCTTTGCGAGCAGCCATCCGGTCCGATCGGTCCGTCCGGGCAGCGGTCGCATTTTTCTCCGGTGACACCTTCTTTGCAGCTACAGCGCCCCCTGCTGTCACACGTTGCACTGACAGAACCTGGAGGAAAACAACGCGTAGATACGTCCAACATTTAGTTATAAAACTTTCTCCTTTTTAAAACATTGGGAGTGTCTTAAAGGTTCAGAGTGCAAGTTTTAGTGTCATCTAGTGGTAAGGGTTGTGAATTGCAACCAACAGCTCACGGTGCATTCAAGTGCTCCTCTGAGGACGACTACTACTACTGCTGCTACTTCTTCCTTCTTCTTTGTACGTTTTCAACGTAGAGATGAAACGTGCTCTGTAGAGCAGTTTGTCTGTTTGGGCTACTGTAGAAACATGGTGACGTCCATGTAAGAGGACCCACGGTGTATGTAGATAGAAATGACTCATTCTAAGGTAATAAAAACATGACAGTTTATGTAAGTATACACCACTGAGAACATAGTTAAGGATATTATATTGCATTTTGGTCAATATATCCTCCTAAATATTACACACTGAACCTTTAAGGAAAGGTATACGTTGTTGTGTCTCACCTGTGGGGTTGCAGAGGCAGGGTGTGCAGCTCAGTCCCGCCCCCTCCAGGTAGAAGCCGTCCTTGCAGCGCTCACAGTGGCGGCCCTCGGTGTTTCCCTGACAGTCGATGCAGTACAGGCCCTGGGCGTCCCGAAGGCAGTACCGAGATCTCCCATTGCAGTCGCAACGCACCGTCGCTGCAGGAGGAGATGGGGGGTGAAAGTCAATGGTATATTCATTTTTTTAACATAATTTACTCTGGCAGTAACTGAGTTCTGTCCCTTATTTTATAATCTAGTTTCAAAAGGCCTTGTTTTTTAAACTTATTTTTATGGTTTAAAACAGCCATTGACTTGTTTAAAGTTGCCATTTAGGTTGTTTTCAGAATAAAATCTTATTATCTCATCTCATTATTATAAATGTAATTATTATCTTATGAATGCATTTCTGTTTTTGTCATTTCAGATTTTGTGGAATATTTCCTTCTTGCTGTCTGCTGTTTGAATAGGGAAAATTCAGTAGTAGCTGGATATTGGTAGCAACGTGTCCAAAATAAAATGTATGCCTTTGCTTTTAGCTAAATAATATGGTTATATAGTTGTACAATGGTAAAATGCTAGTAATGTTGTTGGTGTTTAAACAATACATACATATAAAACGTAAATTTCTGCGGCCAAGCGGCCTACATAGAAGGCGTCTGCCTCCTCTCCTCCAAGCTGAGTATGTAACACAAGCTGAGTTTTAGTTTTTCTTGGGGGATTAGGTTACTTACTAAAAGTTATTTAGCATTAGGTCATGAGATCGCCATATCATCATAATATGGAATCCAAAGAATTTTACTCTGCTTCCCAAAATCTGCTCCTGAATTTTAAGGAGATTTCATGGTTTTATACTAAAGTCCTCCTCGAACATTAGTACGTAACATTTTCTGACAATTTCAGGCATTGTCGGTCCCCCAGTGGTGACTCGGCTTGACTGGGATGTCTCTATCTCTCAGCAGACAGCAGTTATTGACATTTTTATGTTCCTGCCTGGACCTGCCTGCAGATTCGGGTCTGAACAGGTGAGTGGACTGACCTTGGACACCTATGGATGACTGAGGGTCTTCACAGACAGCAGACTGATGATTTATCTATTCTCAGAGTCTTACCATATCTCAAGGGTTCATTCTCCGGGGAACAGGAATGAAATCGGTAAACTGTCCATTAAATTTTGATATTGTGTACAAGAAATTTCGCACTGATGTTGAAAATGTCAGGAGGCCATTAAAGTCTTCACTCTCTGGGGAGCAGGAATATCTGTAGTAAATCTGATGGAAATCTGACCAATGGTTGTTCTAAGTGTTAAACAAACTGTCCATGGAGACAAAATCTGAGTTCTTCACAGCCCATTGAGCTTTAACCTGACCTGTGAGAGCATTAGAAATGTTTACAGAGAGTGAAGTGCCTGTATGTTCTGTGGTTTGTTCTTAAATCCCAGAGAGAGCTGCACCTCCCAGCCTGAAGCCCTGAAAACAAATATCATGAGCCACAGAGTCCCACCCGAAGCAGCCAACGCCTCGTATGAGGAAACAACACGGATGTCTGTCTGCGGCCAGATCTGATAAGACCTTTTTCCAGCACTGACACACCGGCTGCATTAAAGCTGCGTTTCTATTTCAGATTCTGAGTATAAACAGGCTGCTGCTTGTTACTGCAGTTAGCAAAGATGGGAATTTCATACCCTCAAACAGTATTTAGTGGTATAAAGTGGTGTAATGACAGGTAGTGAAAATGAGAATCAGGATCCAGCCTGAATCATCCTCTGCAGAGCCAGTCTGGTGGAGGCTAACAACAGATTAGGTGATGTAGTGAATACATGCAGGGGTAGTTGGCGAGCCGCTGTGGCTCATAAGCCAACCATTAGTTGGTATAAGGTTGGTGCTAGTCAGTCAAAGTGGTTTACCAAGTTAGCTGCCAGCAACAGTTGCAAGCTAACTAGCTTGGTTGCCAACTGGACAATAATTCAAAAGATATATTTGTACAAATTACTGACTGCAAACCATGTCTCATCTGTTTTGGGAAGCAGTTATACTGCAGCAGAGTATAGTCATAAAACTAATATGATTGCTAGATTTTCTCGTGTCCAAACTTAAGATAGTTAGCTACTGATCAGTGGCACAAATTTCTGTGTCAGTTCACCAGTTGTTGAATTCACAGATTTACTTTTCCTCTGCAAGAAAATCCCTGATTCCAATAATAGGGACAGTCCTCACCAGAAAAATGACTATATAGATCCTGCAGCACGTTATCATGACCAATATTTACATTTATTGTGTACAGTACGGTACATTTACATTTACTCATTTGGCAGAATGTTTTATCCTAAAGCCATCCTAAAGAGTGATGGTTGCGGAGTCAATGTGTAGTTTGATGTTATGGTGGATAGATTGCTTGGCTGTAGTGACCAAGAGTTCAGAGCTTTAGTTAAAGGTGACGAGCTTTCATCCATGCAGATATGTCAGAGAGACAGTCCCTGATCCGCGCCAAGACGGTGGGGTCTTCTGGCGGGAAGGATAGGTAATGTTGGGTATCGTCTGCGTAGTAAGAGAAGCCATGCGAGCGAATGATCGGTGGCAAAAACTGAAAAGGTAGCAAAGAAGGAAGTTGGATAATGTATTATAAATAGGCAGGATGGGGAGGTAGGATGGGTCAACATTCACTCAGGAGACCGGCGTTCGAGTCTAGTCTAGTTAAGTTCCGGTCGCCTGACGGGAAGCGCTCACATCTGTGTTTCAGGGAGGCAGGGATAACCAACCTATTTTGTCGTTTAGGTTGGAGGACGTGTTTGCCTTATACTCTGACAAAGCTCCAGGGTCAGCTGTATTAAGTTTAGCCTAGCTTAGCACAAAGACTGGAGGCACAAAGAGTTCCCCCAAACAAGCGTCAGTTTCAAGTTGCTGGTACTTTTCAATAGACATAAATGTTGTTCAGGAGCCACTAACAAACGATGTATTCTGTTGCTCAGGTATGAAGACGTGTTGGGTAAATTCTGCTGCAAATTTCGTCGTTTTCAGTCAGAATTAACATAAAAGAAAACTCTTGGTGGGACGGACTTTAGCTGGGAATGTTTAATTAAACTTTATTTGTTATTCCATACCAACAATCTAATTTGAATTTAGAGAATAGTATGTTTAATAATTACCCAAAGTTACCTTATAGCTTAGAATAAATAATGGAAGCTTAATCAAAAAAGCTCAAAAGCCACCTTCTACCAGATTCAGTCTGTCTGGGTTTTAGTATTTTAATGTGTGAACATGTGAATAACACCAGCCTTATCCTTCTTTAACATGTTTTTATCCTGATATAATGAAACACACAGGACTTTTAAAGGAAGGAAAGGATTTAGACAACTTGTCTGACAGCGACAGTGATTTATTTCTGCACACAGACTAATGTAAGCGTTCAGAGGGGGAGGTGACTTTAAGGTGCGTCGAGCTTCGCCTCAGATCACTCAGCTCTGATTCAGAGATTCGTGGAGCGACAGCAGACTATTAACAGCTCTGTCATTGCGGTTCAGAGTGCACGATGGCTCACTCTGTGAGTTAATCTTCACCTGAACGCCGCCGGCAGCGATGAGCTCAGGTATTTTCCGACATGTGTCTGTCTGAGAGGATTCCTCTCTAAACATACAGTAGGTGCTAATAAAAAAAGCCTCCATACAGTTTCACAACTGTGGTGTTTCTTTTACCCCGGAGGGAACTCAAAACACACATAACAAATCCACAAACTCTGTTTCTTACATCACAATCTCACATGGAAAATGTTGATCCCCAAACCTAAAAAGGGCCTAACATAAACATATAACATCACTCTGCAAGATTTTACTGACTTTTATGCAAAGAAATGTGATAAACATTTGCTCTTTCACAGCATGTATAAAAGAATAAACATGGAATATTTCTTTATTTGGAGTAGTTTTAAAGAAATCCACTTATCTAAAGGTCTTCTTACTAGCTTTTTCCAGAGCTTTCTACCCCATGAGATGAGGCATGATGCCGTTTTTTTCTTTATAAATCTAAAAACATAACTTTTGCTACCATTTTCAATCTTTTGTTAAATATCCTGAGATAATTATTTTATCCAAATCATCATATACAAGTAGCTTCAGAGTGACATGCAGGTGAACAAGGGCGTCACTTTGTGTTGAAAAGTGGTGGGGACATTTAAGGGCTCAGATTGGGGGTGTGATGAAACTCTTAGGCTGTTTCTCAATACTGAGTTCGCCAAGGACTTCTTTACTTTAAAGCTCGGACTTGGCAAGTTTGGCTCCGGAGTACTAACTCGAGCACGCAGTCCGTCATTCAGCGATTGGAACAGCAGAGGACTTGATGTTGGCCGGACCCGTTAGCGGGCGGAACCTCACATCTCCGAAAACGTCATAGCAATTTTTTTAAATCAGCTCTGTCTTGAGAAATCAACCACATATTTGGAGTTTAAACAGCAATATTCCTGCATAAAAAACTCTTTAAACTACTATATGTGACATAAGAACAGCAGGATTATAAGTTACATTTGTGAGTACCAATAATAATAATAATAATAATAATAATACAGTGTCTTCTACATTGCATTTGCATGTTTTCCTATTGTGCAAGTAAATATTTCTCAGAGAATGTTTATTTGTTATTAAACATTTCTTGTTGTAAGCTAATTTCAGAAAACTTTTAGCAAGTGCTTTCAAAATGTGGTGGGGACAAAATCAGCCATTCCAAGAAGATGTCCCCTGCGTCCCCAGTGTAAATGACACCTTTGCAGGTGAACACGTGTTGTTTCCTTAGATAAACGTTCTTGGGTCAGGTTTGATGAGTTGTATTATTTGAGCTTCTAAACCTTAGAAGTAAGACTTACCTGTGCACAAGTAAACTAATAACGCCCCTAACTCGTTGAGTCTTCTTGATTTAATTGTCTTCAGTCTCTGTAACGTCACTCATCCGTCAGCGTAGTGGGCTGAATTCTCCTCAACATATTATAACTAATAACTTCCCTGACCCTGACCCCGTCTGACAGCTCAGGTGAGGGCCTCACCCACAGGTGAGGGGAGGGAAGGGCAGCCTCACCCTTTGTCTTTGTCTGTGTATGAAAGCATATTTCCACTAAGAACGAAACTGATCCTAACTGAAGAAAAAATAAAAAAAAGAGCTCCTGTTTAGACTTGCCTTTGTGAAATTTTAATTTGTCTTAATTTAATGGTGAAAAGGTGCTACATTAATAAACATACTTACTCACTATGAATTGCAATCCCATAATGTTGATCTCAAAACATAATTTGGACTCAGAATTTCAAAGTTTTGACTTAAAACATTATAATTTTGACCTTTGACTTTGTCTCATATCTCATATTTCTGACTTATAATCTACTGTGTTGTTTTTTTTCTTTCCCGGGCAGAAATGAGCTTCCATACTGAGCCGTCTTTCTTTAAATGTTGTTGTAAAGATGAATGAATAAATGAATGATTTAAAAAACACTGTACCCCTCATCATCATCATCATCATCATCATCATCATCATCATTACTTCAACGTGTTGGTCAAACTGTAGAAACATCCTGTAAGCACCTTTCTAACTTTCATTCATTTATTTGTCCTCGTGTATTTTTTTCTTCTTATCTGTATCTGCTTTCTTTTTAAACTCTCCGGTTCGTTTCTCCGTGCTGCTAAATTTCCCGTCCTTTTTGTTAAAGATTTATCTCATCTACTCTTATCTTATGTTAAAGGGCCGACGTTTCAAATCAATCTAAATTTCAATCTGCAGAACTGAGTAACAGTATAACTCTGACAATATAAAAGCAGATGTTACAGTATTTTCAAGTCTCTACAGGTGGATTTTCAACTTGTAAATAGTGTTCAGACGACGGGAGAAACAGATCTTTACCTGCAGTGTGTGCACCTTCTGTTGTCTTTACTCACTGTCAGCTTCTTTTTACACTGTCCAAAAAGTCCACCTTCACTTGTTGTTTTTACTTAAAGGTGAAAACAAGGAAAACATGCACTCTCTCTCGTGAGTTCACTTGATTTTGAGATTTTCCAAATGGTAAAAATTTGGAAAATTATTATGAAAAATACAGATTTTGGCAGAAACACACCGTACCAAACGTTAACAGTTTAATAATGTGTTGAATGTTTCATGCGCAAAGTGCTTCTAAGTCTAAACAACTAAGACATGAAGACATCAAACACTCCCTTTAAAGCTCAGTCAAACCTCTTAATCAACACAATGAAGGATATTTGAGGTGAATAAACAATATTCGGGGTTAACTATAGTTTCCCCTGTAACATACCTTCACTTTAATCATGATATAATAAGTTTATGAAAGAGGTTAAGGTGTATAATTAAGGGATTGTGTGAGACCTGACACCGTATAAACACTCCTTTTAATCAAAGGCAGACAAAAAGCTGTTCTCTGGAGAACTGATTTGTCTGAAACAAGCTCAGGTGACAAACTTATCCTAAGTTATCCTGTTGGGTGTGAAGCACAAGGTGTAAAGGTGACAGCAGACGAGCGTTTAAAGATGCAGAGATAAAAACAAGTGGAGGAACTTACTGTAGAGAGTGTAGGTCGCCTGCACGGCACAAACTGCAGCCAAAACCCCGCAGAGGGAAATCCAGCAGCTGCTGCTCCTCTTCATGTTCTGTGAATCCTGAAATCTTCCTCAGAGCTCCAACTAAAAAAAAAACTTCATGCAGCTCCTCAAAGCGTCGGCTTTTAACTCCTCTCCTGCTGCAGGTCTGTACACGCTGCACATACTGGGACACACTTACTCACATGTGATTCACAGAGCACACACACACTCAGAGGATATGAGGCTGCAGTGTGTCAGTCAGTGTGTTTAGGTGTGTGTGTGTCGGGACAGTCTGGGGCGTTGTTCTGGACTTTTACTGGGACTCTTTTCCACCATATTTACATTTTTATAACACAGAGACGTTTCACAAGACAGAAATCTAATCATGCCAGTGAATAAAGGCTCTGTTCCACAAATGGAAAAGATTAAAATTCAGCATCTGATTTGGCCTGATGTCTGGGTGCCGCTGAATATAGTTATAGATTTAGGCTGAGTGGCACCAATAAAACATGCTGACATATTCTTAAACACTATGGAGCTTAATTAATCTTTGTTTGGTGTTATAACGTTGTCGTAAAGGGCTGAAATACACAGCTTGAATCGCTGGGAGCCAAACTAAAGGGCTGCTATGAGAAGAGAATGAGCCTGCTGATGTTATACGAACATACAGACAGTGCTGCAAAAAATTACATGCATGAAGCATCATCTCTGCTAGAAAAAGCTAGATTCTGTTGTGCTTTATTACAAATGCCAGATCCACCATCACTGTAGTTGGCGTCAGTTTGAACGCTAAAGGTAGCTGGGGAGTATTTAAAAGAGAAGTCAGAGTAAGGAGCTGGTTGAGGTGGACGGTGAGCCAGAAACAGGACTTTCACCCAGGAGAAACAAAAAGTCAACATTGAATGTTTTTATTTAAGTTACGTAACTTGCTTAACTTACGTAAGTAACGTACGCAACTTGTTTTGTAGTTATTTTGACCCAAAGCGTGACCTTTAACTAAACCCAACCAAATTGCTTTGCTAGTTTTATTTTGAAAGTCTAACCAGACGTTGCATATTGTTCTTGCTAACTTGACCACGGAGCCCTGCGTGTCCAAAACTTACGCTAAAGGGTACTCAGGGCAACGCCAAGGGGTCTTGACGAAGCGTCTATATGTGACGAGTTTGGGGCTGAGACGTGTTGGATAAACAGCTTTTCCACAATTTGCACCTTCAACATGAAACTCCTTACACAAGATTCTGCAGTTAGTGGTGGCACCACTTCGAGTCCCTGGTTGCAGAGCTCCTTAAGGACGAGATGTATCCCGTAGGCTGGACTCTTTAAATGTGTGTTTACAGGTGTCCCTGAAGATGTTTTAATGTATTGTATTGTCATAGCGTAACTTTTAAATGCTGTTTCCTGCCTTTCTTGACCCTCTTGAAAAAGAGATTATGTCTCAGTTGGCTTCATCTTGATTAAATAAGAGACTCAGGCAGAAAGTCAGAGTAAAGTGCAATTAAAGTGTAATTTATACTTCTGCGTCGAATTGAATCGTAGGCGACGGTGTAGCCCCTTGGCCTACGCCGTCGCCTACGCCTGTTGTACGTCGAGTCGACGCGGACCATAAGCTCTGTGATTGGTCGACTGGGTAGCCTCGCAATGCCTCCGAGCCGTCAGGAAGTGCCCCGTGCTTTGTAGCAACTTTTACTAGCCGCCAAACCAGCGGCTGTAACACGGTGGATCGATATATTTGAGCGCCACAACCCAAATCAGAATGTGATCCATTTGGTTGGTAACATTTGAAAAGGCTACACCAGCCGCACGTTTACAGTTTTACACGTTAGCGGACGCCTAAACTGGAAGTTAGTCTGCTCGCCCGGCAAAAGTCAACACAGTGGACGCTGTAGCGCTACTGCCGACTAGCGTTTGGGGGTGTAATTGCAGAATGACAGAGACACCGACGGCTACGGCGTAGCCTCTACGCAGGAGTATTATTGGGCCATAAGGAGGCAGGATGAGTCAAACCCAGACTTTCGCTCAGGAGAACGACATTTCAGTCCCACGTAAAACCAAGTAAGGGCTGAGTTAGTTTCAACTTCTGTAGTGTTTCTGTATTCTTAGTTTACTTTAACACAAACCCAGATCTTTTCCTAAATCCAACCAAGTAGTTTTGTTGCCTTAAGCTAACTAAACTGCGACTGTTTCACAACTCTAACCATGTGTTTAACGTCACGTGACTTACGTAACGTAGTTAACACTCATATGTGTGGTGTTTAGGATGGAGGACTTGTTGAATAAACACAACATATCAGTGACTAAAAAGAATAACAGGCTAGAACCAGACTGCTTTAACTTTCCTCGTGATTGTTCAACCGCTACTGAATCCGTTACTCTGCGAATTCATTGTGTTTGGACACACCGGGTGTTGCCAAGGTTAAACACCCCTGAAAGTTTGTTCTCGTCGAACGCTCAGTAAACTGTATCCTGAGGCTGAGGTTAGGACGCAGCAGCCAGCCACGCCTTGAAGCCCAGACGCACTCACACATCATGATCCATCACACACTTTCCCCACCGCTAATCTGCACAAATACACCGCCGCAGGCATTAATACACACGCGCCACGCCCAACTTGTTCCCGTTACCTTGTCAACACCACACCTTGGACACACACCGCATCAACACCTGGATGGATCTGAGAGCTGCATTTCTCAACTCTGAGTTCACTTTTCAGCTACACAAGCGTGCATCTGTGGAATGTACCTGAGAATATTTACTCAAGTACATAGATACTGGTGTGTTTACATTTCAGAGGGACACGTTGTACTTCTACAGTTACAGAGGAGAGCTGGTGGTGGAGATAAGTTAGTATGGATCACACTTCACGTCCTCTGCACGAACTACAAAGCACTGCAATAAAAATATATGATCACTCCCCTCTGGGCCAGAGACTCTTCTGAACAACAACACACACCCTTCTACACTCATCTGACGCACATACAGCCAGAGGCACACGACTTTTATTTATATACATCAGCATAGCAGTTAGAATGAATAGTTATTTTAATTGTTTTATACCTCGTACATGTTTTGAGTAAGTTGAGCTGTGATTTTATTTTATGCAAACCACTGCAAATCCCTCTCTCTGTCTGTCATTAGTGGTTATCTTACAGTAGAAATACATTAGTTTTTCCAACGAAGGTTAAATGAAGGGCAACTGGACTTGGTTGAAGCTTCAACCAAGTCCAGTTGCCCTTCATTTAACCTTCGTTGGATAACTATGACCTGGATGACTGAGAATCTTCATAGACACATTAGTTTTTCCTCGATTGCTTAAACACATTTGCCCACTCTGACATCACATTTTCAAAACAGTTAACACACAGGATAAAACTGAAGCTCAATGGCCAAAATGACTCATTTTGTTAGCAAAATGCTCGAACACTCACATATATTTCCATCAAACACCACAACTTGTGGTAATTTACTCTTTCAGTCATTACACAATGGATAGATAGACACACATTACAAACTCAAATGGATACTGGGGGGAAAAAAGCCACCAAAGGAAACATATGGGTAGAAATACCTTTAAAATATATATATATATATTTTATCTTTCACATTTAGTCCATTCATTCTTGACGATTAGGCCACAGGTTCTCATCAACATCGCATTGAATTTTTTTCCTTTGCAAAGCACCGAGGGAAATACCTCCTCGCGTGGCGTATCCATCCCTGGCAGTCCTCTGCACCTATTGCCAGGCAACCATCATTCATTGGCCTCAACAGCCCTCTCTCTTCGGGTGGAATCAATATTTCTTTCAATGCATCAGGAAATGTGATGAGGCGTTCTGTAGTGTATATTGGTGTTTGGTAAAGGGCCCCATCATTGGAGATGGCGGCACACATGGTGATACTGGCACCCGTCTGACGGTGGCCCTCTGCCCAGTGATGTTCCTCCCGCGTCTCCTCACTTTACAGAGGTTGAAGCCGGCTTCGTCCACAAAAATGAATTTGTGATGTGCCCCTTCAGCTCCAAGCTCCATTATTCTCTAAGAAAAAGAGCAAATTCATAAAGCAAATTATTCCAGTCGCATGTAACTATGGTAACAAGGTATCATAACAAATCGTGCGTCCTTCATGATGTCATGAGTTTCTTTGAAATGGAACTCTGTACAGTTGCTTCATTCTGACGTGGTTTTGTCTGAGGACTCGATCTATAGTTGCCAAACTCACACTGTTTATATTTCTAAATGCTCCCTGATCTGCGATTACTGCTGCCTGGATTTCACGCAGTCTGATTGCATTCTTTGCCATATCTACAATGGCAGACTCCTGTTCAACACTAAATATCTTTCCTCTGCCACCAGTGTGTGGATTCTATAAAGTAAAAGCAAAAAGCATGTCAATATGAATGGGATTGATAAAACACCTGCATTACTGTAGACACAGTTTGTTCTGCTAACAGGGCAATACAGTAAAGCTGAACTACACAGTGGTTTACATTACAGTAACGCTCTGAATTACCTGTTCTCATTCAGAAAAAACCTGACAAAAGACTCAGAAGGGACTTCTGCTGTGCTAATAATGTGATGATGAAGATCAAGCATATCCCAGTTTCATTTAGTGTCTTAGCAAATGAGAAAAACTGTAACGTATGTGCGTAGTTTTTCACAACATGACATTTTGTTCTATATTTCAAAACTACATTTTTACCATCACTGTGCTTGTTGTTCCTAACTGATCATAACTAAAAACATATGATTAAAATTAGGTCTTAACGCTGAAAAGAGTTATCTAATTGCATTGATATTGACTGATATTGCAGTATGATTTGCAATATTAAGGGGAATGATCATTTTTACAGCAATATTCTCAAACTAAAATAATTCTGATATGATTTCTATTGATTCTATTAATTTCAAACAAAGAGGTTTTCTTAAGTCTGCAGAATATGATGTGTAGGCCAGGACGTCTCTGCAACAAGACAATATGTAATTTAAAATGATATATTGACACCATAGGTGTCTGGAGACATGTCCCCACCACATTTTATAATGGCTGATTTTGTCCCCATCACTTTTTGAAAGCATTTATGTTCTGAAAAATAGCACCAAGAAATGAAAATGCTTTGAGAAAAGGTTTATTTGTGCAATGAGAAAACATACAATGAAATTTAAATATAGTTATAGTTTCCACCATTGTTAGGAGTTTAATGCTCCACATCTACTCGGGGAGGACCCGCAGACCTCCCTCTGATTTATTTCACTATCAACTACTTCTTTAAAATAGTGCTACAAATCTTCTCGTCTCGTAGAGTATAGTGTGTGCGATGACTGACATCAAGACTACTCAGCTGCCTAAAAATACAGAATAAGCGGTGTTACGTGGTGGGTGACCATCACACTTTCAGAGGCATTTGATAAGATCTCTTTGCATTTTGGCCGTCTCAGTCTAAGCAATGATAAAGTAACCGACTGATTTGTTCATTGATAGATTTACAGGATTGACAGGTTTGTTTCAGTAAATGTGCCAAATCAATTGAGAAAAGCTGTAAACAGTGCAAAGACCATAGCTGTTTGACCTGCGTCCCACTCCTGTCAGCGTAACAGCCTAAGTGGCGTAACGTTTTCAGTGGAGACTGAGGCATTTCAGAAGATGTTTGTGGGGCATAAAGACTGACAAGACTCTGGCCAGGGGAGAACAAGTTTATCAGAAAGCATTTATTTGGACTATACTCATACGGTGAGGCCAAGAGCTCCACTGTTTCTGCTGTCGGGAACATGGACATAGTGTCAGAACATGTGGGAAGGACAACTGTGAAAGGGAGGAGTGAACAAAATGCACACACTGTGCAGGAAATCACCACGCAGGGTCCGAAGAGATCAGAAGAAATAGAAGTGAGAAAGGTCAGAGCAGCAGAGGGTCTGTCATTCACCGAAATTAGGATTGAGCGGTGAATAAAATAAAAATAAAAAGGAGTGGAGATGTTCAGAATTTGATCTGCATGAAGAGATTTCTAATATTTATTGCCATGGTGGTAAATTGTGTTGTTGAGAGTCAGAGAGGATTAAGATGGTACTGGATGCTGCAAGCAGACTTTTTACATTACACTGAGGGTTTTCACCATCTGAGAGTTATAGAAAACTTTAACTGCACTGGGAAAACTGTAACTGTGCTGCAACTGGAAGAAGCAGAAGAAGAGGAAGAAGCAGAAGCAGAAGCAGAAGAAGAAGGTTCATCCTCCAGCCCAGCAGGCGGTGCTCCTGGCGGAGAAGCTACTTAGCAGGTCGCCTTTCAGAAACACGGATACGACGGTAAACCTTCGGTGTCTGGAGGAACTGTTGGCTTCTCTGGACTGATTTTGGGTAATAAAGTTATTGTTAACACATTTATATGTTTATGTAATCGTCTTATTGCTGTAGTTGTTACTGAAACATGGCAAAAAAGGGTGCTAGAGCAAATAACCCTAGCTAGCAACGAGCTAACGTTAGCTGAGGTTCAATCTTCAGTTCAGTTATTTATTATAAACGTTGCTTAAATAAACTTAAATTCATACACGTACAAAGTAGGAGGAGTTGCGGGAAGTGACCCTTGTGTTTAGCAAAACGCTGCGTTAATTGATTGTTAACGTCACAGTAGGAAGGTTCTGCTTGCTAACGAAGCTAAGCTAACCTGATGCTAACGCTGGCTGCAAACTTTCTGCTGTGCATGAACGGATTTAAATGAAACCCAGTAACTTGTTAATGTTCATGAATTAAACGTAAGATCCATATTGTGCCCTTGTCTGGCTGTATGATTTCAGATTGTTCGACTAGAACTCTAAACCAAACTCCATGGGAAAATCTGGGAAGTTAAAGCGAGCGTCTTTTATTTATTTGCACGGTTCTTTGTTGAAATATCTTAGTGATGTGCGATCTTTCGGTCATAATTACTATCCCGAAACGATATAAGATGTTATTTAGTCAAAAAAAAAACGTTAAATCATGACATTACAGTCGAGTATTTCCCCTAAATCACAAAGCAGAAAATTTACAGATTTATGGATGGAGTTTGGTTGTTTCGTATGTAGTGATTTGTTTTTTTAGTAGCTCATTTTAGGTAGCTCAAGTCCAACAGATATGTACAATAAATGCTTACTTTCGGTTTTTAGATTAGCTAAGTCGCCTTTCAGTAGTCACATTCTTATCTGACAGGCTTCTGTTGATGTGTGTTAAAACACAGCAGGTGTACAGAAACATATGACAGTAACTGCATCGTATCTGAACCGTAAAGGGTATTAGCGTTAACTTTGAAACTGACAGGAGTTTTTAATTTCTCAGATTAAAGGGTCTACACAGGAAGGGACCCCCACCATGGCGGACATCAAGAACTTCCTGTACGCCTGGTGTGGAAAGAAGAAGCTCACTCCCAACTACGACATCCGAGCAGCAGGGAACAAAAACAGGCAGAAGTTCATGTGCGAGGTGAGTTTTCTGTCTGACTGACTGTTCCTGTAGCTAAACTCTGATTTGAAGGGGCTGCCTGTCTCCACCTGTCTGACCCTAAACTCCCCCCGTGCAGGTCCGTGTCGATGGCTTCAACTACATCGGGATGGGCAACTCCACCAACAAGAGGGACGCTCAGACCAACGCTGCCAGGGACTTTGTCAACTACCTGGTCCGAATCGGGGAAATGAGCGCAGCAGAGGTCCCGGCTCTGGGGGTCAGCGCCTCACTACTGTCGTTACATGGTTTATATATTAGTACCCGACTGAAACACTGGGAAGAGTTACAGCTGTGGCAGTAAACGCCTGACGTAGCGAGGGGGCGGGGTTTATTGTGGTCCTCATGAACATGTTCTGAGTGTTAAAGATTTATGCCACAGTTGGGCCGCTTTAACGTGGAGACGCGGTGTGTTTAAGGGTTCAGACCACCGTGCATCGTACCTGCGTCACTCCTAACGCAGGACATTATATCTCAGACAGAAAGTTTGTAAAAGAGGTCACAGAGTGAAGCGTTGTTCAAAGGCTGAATCTGAGTTTTGTGTCACCAGGCGAGCGCTCCAGATGGCGACCAGCTGGATGGAGGAGGAGGAGGAGCAGAAGGAGGTGGAGGTGGGAGCTTTGGAAACCTCCCTTCCGGCGCTCCACTGCCGCCTCACCTGGTAGTCAAAGTTGAGAAAGGTATTCTGATCTCTGACAGAGTCCATCAAACACAAGACTCCTTGACTGAAACCGTGCACGGGCTCGTGCTCTATAACAGTTAATCTTCACGACTTGGTCTTAATGTTTCCATGAGCTGTTGGCTGTTTTAATATTTATAAAGAAAACACAAAGTGCTGCGTTCAATGTAAAACTAGTTAAATGGTTTCAGTTTGTGTTGAAGCCACAGACTGTAAAACAAAGTGGGTGTCACCCGTTAGTGTATGGGCCGCCGTTTTGAAGCCTGCACTTTTGGCCGTCGCCATCTTGGTGTTTTGGAACTGGACGTGACCATATTTGGACGAGAGGGTGGAGCTAGCTAGCTTGGTTAGCAAGGTGCTGTAACGCAACATTAACTGTGATGTTAGCTGGGAGGCTAATTTTAGCTAGCGACAAACAGGCTTAAAATAAAATGTACTCACTGAAAAATAAGCAGCCGACTGATGAGCTTTTTCAGCGGCGCTGGTTAAACAGAGCAGCGGATACGAGTCGCCTTGTCAATCAGCTTGTAGCCCCGCCCTAAAGCCTCCCCTGCTTCCTGGTCTCTGTTCCTCTAAATGGGACCATAATTTACTAAATGAGCATCACGCTGTGTTGAAGAAGACTTGAAACTAGCGACTGAGACCAGAAACTCATCAGGAAAGTGTTTACTGAGGGAATAAATCAGCTGACAAGTAGAAACATTTTCTCACAGACTTCTTTCTGCAGCTGCTGGAGTCGCAGGTTTTAGGCTCTTCTCTTCTCAGCACAAGAATAATTCTGATGACTGTGATCATCTTAGACTGTAATCGCGATATTTTCACACAGTTTCTTCTCTAATCTGCATGTCGGTGCGACCTGATCCACCATCTTGTTTTCCCTGGTTGAGCAGGAGACACGTAGAACGTAAAAATATTAATGTGTGTGTCTGCTGTTGTTAGAAGAGAGCGGCGGCACTGGACCAGTACCAGGAGTGACTGGACTCGGTTACTCTGGAGGAGGAAACTCTGGATGGAGCGGAGGAGGAGCAGCAGGAGGAGGAGGAGGAGGAGCTCAGTGGGACCGAGGAGCCAACCTGAAGGAGTACTACGCCAAGAGAGACGAACAGGAAGCGCAGGCGGTACGGTACTTCCTGTTAGTTTGACAAAATATAAAACACGTGCTGGTTCATCGGACGTATCTGACCCTGTTTGATCCCTGCAGACGCTGGAGTCCGAGGAGGTGGACCTGAACGCTAATCTCCATGGCAACTGGACTCTGGAGAACGCCAAGGCCCGTCTGAACCAGTTCTTCCAGAAGGAGAAAACCAGCGCTGAGTATAAATACAGCCAAGTGGGACCGGACCACAACAGGTCTGGATCAGAACCCCTCCAAGGCTTTTAGACCAGATTTCAGCGGGGTCGGGTGGTTTGTTCTTTTCACCATCGGTTCATCTATTTATTGTTTCGCAGTGAAACTAAATGTTGACTCCTTTTCAAAGTTCCCAGAATCTAAAGTGGATCCTAAAACTTCCAGGAAAAGCAGGATAATCTTTAGTTTTGACGAGCTGACACTGGCTGATAGGATAAAAATAACACAGTATTACTAATTAATACTGTTAATATCTAAGATACGGTCCTGTGTGCCTCTAACGTCGGGTAGAGGTTCTGAGGAGAGGATGCTCGCCAAGCGTCAAGCGCCAAGCATGAGTTGTGCATCGATATAAATAAACTTTTAGTAGGCGTGGTCGTAATTCAGCAGCAGCGATGCTCTGAATTTAGGGGGAACTCATCTGTGCACATTACTTATCAGTTAACGTTTCTTTTTAATAGTGCATATTTACGAAGCTTGTCAGTGAACTATGAAGGCAAAAAACCCCAAAACAAAATAATCGTTCATTAATCATAATCGAGGTTAAATGTTTTTAGATTTTAGGTGATGTCGTCCGGCTGTGCAGAGGGGATCAAAGGGGCGGAGACTCTGTTTGCTGCTGTTGATGCACGTCAAGGAAAGCAGCAGTTTGTGTGTGTGTGTTGGCAGTTGTTGGTCGGGATGTTCCTGTATGTTTTTCTGCTGGACTGCTGTAAAACGCAGAGACCTGCAGAGTGCGTCGGCTGCACCGTAGAGATCTCGCTGTCTGATTCATCCACGTCTAACAGAACCAGAGCGGAGAGCGGCGCCAGCTAAGTCCTGGTTTGTGCAGATTGAATTTGGAATTAAAACGTCCCTTTTAATCAACATTCAGATTTGCCACCACAAGCTTCTCTTTTGGAAATAAGATACTGCTGTTCAAGTATTTTAATTCTTTCCTATGATCCATGGAGGAATCCAGGAAGTCTGCAAGTCACTGCAGCTTGAACAAATTGACACCTTTTTAAAGTATATTTTTCACACTCTGGGAAACTGGAAGATTTGGCGATCAGTAACATTTCTGCCTTTCTACTCCAATAAGTGCAATAAATAAAACTAAAAAGCCAATTAAGAACAATTAGAGCTCGGGCTTCCTTCATGAAATAAAGACTTTGGTCAGGACCTAAACTAACAAACACAAATCCTTATCTTTGTCTTTTGTAAGATGAGGGCGCACATTTGAGAGCAGAAGTGCCTCCAACATTTAGCTGGTGGAGCGGGTGGCTGTTGAGTTTTAGGGACTGAAGGGAGTTTCCTGCTCCACCGGGGAACACGGCGGTGACGCCAGAACTCACAACCATACTGAAGGAAGACATGGGACAGCGTTTAGGTGCACTAAAGCTGTCCCATGGGTGCAGCTCGGGGCTCAGTGGAGTCTGGTTGTGATTTCTGGTGTCGCTGTTCACCGCAGGGCAGAGAGCAGCCGGGAGAAACCAGAGTCCGAGCTGCTGATTGGTGTTTTTAAATCTCAAGTCTGGCAGAAAAACATACAGGCTTCCTCCTGAGAGCGCCAGGTGAGTTCATCACCTCACGTCACGCTTTGCTCGTCACCTACTTATAAACCAAACGGAGGAAGTGAAGCCGTGATGTTTGTGTTTGTGTCTGCAGGAGCTTCATAGCGGAGATGCAGCTGTTTGTGAAGCAGCTGGGCAGAAGTAAGACACGTTTTCTTTGTTTATTTAGATGTTTCAGAAGGTTCACAGTAAATAAAGCGGCTGCGATCCGCTTGTCACATGTAGAATCAGTTCTTCACTGAAAGGTCACAGCGGTTTCTGCTCTGCAGGGATCACGGCTCGAGAGCACGGCTCCAACAAGAAGCTGGCGGCCCAGTCGTGCGCTCTGTCTCTGGTCCGGCAGCTGTACCACCTGGGGGTCGTGGAGGCGTACTCGGGGGTCACCAAGAAGAAGGAGGGAGAAACGGTACGTCCGGAGGAGCTGTGGCAGGATTTAAACGTTACGCTTGGTGATCCGCCGCCTTACTTTGAGCTTCTCTCTGTGTTGTTCCTGTGTTTCCTGTCCAGCTGGAGGCGTTCGAGGTCAGCGTGGCCCCAGACCTGCAGCAGCAGCTCGCCAGTGTCGTCCAGGAGCTCGGAGTCCAAATCCCCCCGCCCGTGAGTCACATGATCAGTGTGTCGATCCGTCTCTGAGAGAAATGTGACCTGGACTCTAATGTTGAGCGTTTGCCTCGTCCCGTCCAGCCCGAAGACCCCAGCGCCTCGGTGTCCCTGGTTCAGGGGAAGATGGCGACGTTTGAGCCGTCGCAGCGTCAGAGCGGGGCCGGGGTCGTCCCCTGGTCGCCTCCGCAGGTCAACTGGAACCCCTGGACCAGCAGCAACATCGACGAGGGACCGCTGGCCTTCGTGAGTCTTTATTGCTGGGAAACTCTTTTCTTTGTTCCTGGTTTGTTGATCTGTATTTTTGAGTTTGCCACAGCGGGGAAAAGAGCGAGACTGCCGGTGAAACGGCTCCAGGAGGATCTGAGAAAGCAAGAATAAGTAATAAATCTAAAGAAAGACACGCGTCTTAGCTGAAACACTGTGTACTGGATAGATCTGGTTTGTAATGTGGATTTGGGACGCCGCTGTAATACTGAGTGAGTGTTTTCCTTCCCCAGTGCACCCCGGAGCAGATCAGCGGCGACCTGCACGACGAGCTGATGTACCAGCTGGAGCACGACGACGGCCTGCAGAAGGTCGGTGTGGCTTCGTTACATTTATTCAGACTTGAACGGGAAGTGACCCGCGAGCGTTGAACAACAGGACTTTGGCTGTTTCAGATCCTGGGGGAGCGCGACCAGCTGCCCGTCAAACAGTTTGAGGAGGCCATCATGGACGCTGTCGACAACAACCCCGTGGTGATCATCAGAGGAGCGACGGGCTGCGGCAAAACCACCCAGGTTCCTCAGTACATCCTGGACCGCTTCCTCAAAGGACGCAAAGGCTCCGACTGCAACATTGTCGTCACCCAGGTAACGCTCAGCATCACGACTCCCGGATGGGGGAAAACACAGAAGAACATTCGCACATTTTAAAGGATAAAAGGTCGTCTTGATTCATTATTAGAGACTTGTACTACGAAGCGGGGTAACCGGCTTATCCAGGAAACTTCAGGAGTAACTTCCTGATTAACCTGTACTACAAAAGGTGGATAGGTGTTAACTGAGGTCTGTTGCCATGGCAATTTATTGGCAATTTAAGTATAAATACACACCGCTTCGTAAAATATATTTGGATTTCATCCTGGCTTGTTCCTCTGAGCTGCAGCTGAAATGAGTGTTTTCACATATTTAGATGAGAGAAGGTTAATAACCGAGAAAAAAACAATCCTAGATGAAAGTGTGAAATTTACAAGAAGAACAATCAGAAATTAATGTCACAAAAAAAAATCAGAAATCACTCTGTTTTCTTGTGAGTACAGCTGATCGTGACTGTGGGCTGAACTCGCTGCTCAGTCCGATTGTCACGTCTAATAAAATGTTCCACTGCATGCAAACTACACAGCAGACGTGTGTGTGAAGTGATGTGGTCCTTGAAAAAACACTTTTTCAGAGAGTTTCTCTCATAAATGTTTGTCTACAATGTCAGAAAAGATATTCAAGTTTTTAATTTTTACATTTGTGATTATTAGTTTCTCGTAGATCTGCCACATCGATCTTCCCCTGGCTCCAGTTTTTTATTAAAATGGACATAATTTGAGTTGGACCTTTTTTACATTTTAGTGATCTTGCACATAAAGTACATAATGGAGCCTACAATGAAGAACACTGAAGATTAATATAGATTTTACTCACTGCGATGCCTCGATTGTAGATTTAGCGGCGTTGCGCAAAAACTGCCTGCACGGCCGAACACGGCGCTTTTAATGCAAAAACCCACCGACTCAACTAAACTTTTTGGGCGCATTCGCATTTTAAAAGCACGTGTTCGGCAACGCAGGTAAGAGGTTTTTTTCACAGTCGCGCATGTTTTTCAGAGAATCACAAATAAACTTCAGTTTTCTTTGATATTATAGTCGGACATTTATGAGAGAATTTAAGCGAGATGAAAGAGGCTGCAGCACAAACCGCTGCCGGTAGATTCTATTCTACTTAGCGATCGGATTTAGCCGTGAGGAAGTACTGAGCTCAGATTGTGAGATTAACGATGACGGTTAATAACTTTATTGGTTTTGTTAACGCTCTCCCTCCTCTCCTCAGCCCAGGAGGATCAGCGCCGTGTCGGTGGCCGAGCGAGTCGCCTACGAGAGAGGAGAGGATCTTGGGAAAAGCTGTGGCTACAGCGTCCGCTTCGAGTCCATCCTCCCGCGACCCCACGCCAGCGTCCTCTTCTGCACCGTCGGTACGTAAACGGACTCCGGCGAAAGCAGCAGAGGTAGCTTAGCATCAGCTCAGCCACCCTGCGGCCTCAGCGGCTTGATCAAACAAATACTGCACTAAGATCCTCCGTCATCACCAAAAGCTCTGCACTGTTTTCCAGCGTTACGAAGGTGGTTCACCCATAAAGCGGTACCGATACCAACAGAGTACTTCATTCCATACCTTGCATGAAATGTCACCTGATTAGTGGCTGCTTATTATTTTTATTATTTATTATTTTTGATGCGTGTGTTGAAAATAAACAACGGAATAAATGAATTTATTAACTTTTGATCAATCAACTGAACTGAAAGATCTCCGAGCGCTTTTTTCCGTTAGCGGTGAGTCGCAAACCTCCAAAAACGAGAGTCAGAAGAATAAAACAAAGCGGTCTGTTTAAACAAGTCACTAAAGATACAAGCAGAGTAAAGAGAGGCCGCCCAGCTCCGCCTGAAGCAGCCAGAGGCTCCGTCAGTGAAATCAGCTGATCTTTAACTGATGTGACGGAACGCAGCGATCGATCAGAGACAAGTGAGGAGCAAATAAAACGCTACAGAGTCGTGTTCAATGATCCCACAAGATGAAACCGACGAAAAGCCGGTGGCGAACATGACGCAGCCGAAGGTGAGCGGCTGTTAGAGTCACGCTTGGACTGAGCGCGTGCAGACTTTTTTATACAGTTTATGGTGCAGGCACATCAGGGCGAAAAAAGGCTGCTCTTCTCTTTCCTTCAGTGTGTCGCTTATGTGTTTGGCTGCAAGCAAAACTACACAAATAGTCACTTTTTGATGCGATTTGGTTACAAAAAGTATCGATTTGAAGTTCTGGTTTGACAGGAAACGTTTGGGTTCTACTCGATACCGGGCTGTTTCGGGTCGATGCCACAAAGGTACCGAGCAGCGATACCCGTCCCTAGTGACTGTAAATCTGGCCCCGGTTTATGTTCCTACTCGACAGTCAGAGGTCTGTTTTGTATCAGCTGTTCAAAAATATCTGTTCTGAAAGAAGAGCTCCAACAGTGGAGAGAGCAACGTTTCAGCCTCAGGCAGGAGACACAGAGTCCTCGGTGACAACATCAGGCGTCTCGATAACAGTCTGTGACACAAATATTCTCTGTGCATTTTACTCACTATATATACACACACACACACACACACACACACACACACACACACACACACACACACACCCACCCCCCGGTGGAGGCAGATGGCCGCCCACCCTGAGCCATGGTTCTGCTCGAGGTTTCTGCCTCTTAAAGGAAGTTTTTCCTTGCCTCTGTCTCCTAGTGCTGCTCTTGGTGGGAACTGTTGGGCTTCTGTAAATAGCATCACAGAGTACGGTCTAGACCTGCTCTTTTATGAAAAGCGCTGTGAGATAACTGTTGTTGTGATTTGGCGCTATATAAATAAAACTGAATTAGAGAATGGGGAAGTGTACGGGGAGCAGCGCTGCAGCTTTTGGACAAATAAACCCCCGCAGTCGGTCTGGATTCTGCTCCGACAGCTACGCTGTTTACCTGCAGGAGGAGCGCAGAGTTAACTTTTATTAAATTAGCTTTTTACTTTAGGTGATTTATCGTCACTCGAGCTTCTCAGCAGCTTCCGTGCACATCCGGTTCCAGTGTTGTTGTCAGCGTCGTTATTTCTGCTGGACTATGACTTCATATTTATATAAAAACTGGACATTAATTGGAGAAAAGGAAGCGAGGAGGTTGAACTACCTGCTGAGTTCAGAAAGCATCATATTGTAGTTATTTCAGCATCAGTTTGATCCGTTATTGCTAAGTGTTTACTTTGGGTTCAGTCAGCTGTAGTAATGGCGAGTTGGCCATGTGCAACGTTGGCAACTGGGTAAAAGGTTGACGGGATGTCGGCTGTAAACTATTCATTGTTTCATTCATTTATTAATTTCCCCCGTGGGGGCTAATAAAGTACATCGTATCATAAGAAACAAGAGTCCTGCAGTTCCTGCAGCCTCACTGACATCAACACTAAAACACAATTGTTTTCCCTCTAAAAAGCTTTTTATTCCAGACGTTGTCCCGTTTGGGTTTCAGGTGTTTTGCTGCGGAAGCTTGAAGCAGGAATCAGAGGCATCAGTCACGTTATCGTTGACGAGATCCACGAGAGAGACATCAACGTGAGTTCAGTTGTTCTACGTATAATTACATCTAGTGAGCTCCCCTGAGCTGAAGGAGTCTCTGTGTTGTGTCCCCGCAGACGGACTTCCTCATGGTGGTCCTCAGAGACGTGGTCCAGGCCTACCCTGAAGTTCGGGTCATCCTCATGTCGGCCACCATCGACACCACCATGTTCAGAGAGTACTTCTTCAACTGCCCCATCATCGAGGTGTTCGGACGCACCTTCCCTGTCCAAGGTAATAACTGACTGCGATCCAGCACAGGGCCTTTGAATCTGAGACACACGAGGTTTTACAGAGAAGCAGATCCACGCAGGTCTGATTCAGCTCAAATGTTTTAGAGTAAAGACGAGGGAAAAGTTTGTGTTAAAGATCGTGATTCTCAAAGAAAAGCCACTAAAGATCTGAAGCTCTCCGTGTTCTCTGCTGGCATTTAAAGACCGTCAGGACTGAACACACAGACGATACGTCTGTAATAAAATGAAATCAGCTAAAAAATATCAGCCATGGCGACATTTTCTCAATCAGTTTGGGACATACAGATGAAATTATAAATATGGAATAAACAGATGCAAGTTATGTAAGAAGAATAATAAAACAGATGTTTACATGTGCAGTACTCCTGTTGTGTACATAAATATATAAATTGACAATATATAAAAATAAAACGATTAACAGTTCAACAAAGAAACAAAACCCGCCACCTTGAACTAAAGCTCGTTTCACTCCTGGTGTTAAAAAGCGCCTCATCCTCCTGAAAACGCTCAGCAGTTACAGACTGTGTAATAACGCTCCCTCTATGGTTACACGCCGTGGTTTCCTCTCTTCTCTGCAGCTCGGCCAGAAAAGTGAAACTTTTTTTTGGCGTTGTTTCCTTGCTGCCTTTCTTCACGATGTTTATGTCTAGTTTAACTCCACAGTCCCACTGTAGTCGCCTGAAACGCATAGCCAGGTGTGATCAGGCTGCACGACCACAGCAGGAAAACAAGCGTTGCATTAAAAACACTTTGTGTATTTTGCAGAGTATTTCCTGGAGGACTGCATCCAGATGACGAACTTCGTCCCTCCACCAGCGGACCGCAAGAAGAAGGATAAAGACGAGGAGGGAGGAGAGGAGGATGTGAGCAGCCTTTTCCTCTGATGCCACAGTTATTAAATCAGAGTCTGTACGAATGTAGAGCGAGAGATCCGAGAGCTGTTTTATTCCCTGCAGACGAACTGTAACGTGATCTGCGGGCCGGAGTACACGGCGGAGACGAAGCGCTCGATGGCTCAGATCAACGAGAAGGAGACGTCCTTCGAGCTGGTGGAGGCTCTGCTGAGGTACATCGAGACGCTGCAGGTGGCCGGCGCCGTGCTCGTCTTCCTGCCCGGCTGGAACCTCATCTACTCCATGCAGAGACACCTGGAGACCAACCCTCACTTCGGTTCGTCCTCGCAGCACACGGGAGGGAGGGAGCCGGCTACAAAATGCATAAGTCAGAGAGTTTAAAGCCCCAGAAGAAGCTTTTAAGTTGAGATTTATGGATCTTAAGGGGTCTAATTGTTCTTTGTTGTTGTGTTTGTATTTGTAACTGCGCTCTGTCAACATGCTGCTTTCCTGAAAAAGAGGTTTTAAATCTCAGTGAGATCATCTGGCTAAATAGATCGAGTACATTCCCCTTTTAAATGACCTGCTGAAAGGTCTCGGTGCGAACAGTTTTTTAACGTCTTGTATTTGTTTCCAGGAAGTAGCCGGTACCTGATCCTGCCGCTGCACTCGCAGATCCCCCGAGAGGAGCAGAGGAGGGTGTTTGAACCGGTTCCCGACAACATCACTAAGGTCAGAGACGCCGCGGGACGGGAAAAATGTTTTTAACTCGTTCTGTGAGATTTAAACCAGTTTCAAAGTTGATAAACTCGTCCAGAGAGGACAGCAGCCGTTTTTATTAAAGTACATTTTTCACCACTTGTTCCAGTTTTGTGTAAAAACTTCTCTCACCTGCCGGTTTCTGATGGGATTAGAAATTGTGGGGCCTCCGATCATGTCTGTAAAGCCCTACAGGATCATTTGGGCCCATTAGCGGTTTCGACCAGCCAGTTTACGTTTCTTCGCTCTGATGTTGCAGGTGATTCTATCCACCAACATCGCCGAGACGAGCATCACCATCAACGACGTCGTGTACGTCATCGACTCCTGCAAGTGAGTGTGTGTCAGAGTTTTCGGTTTGTGCTCCGGGTTTAAAGACCAGCCCGGTTCTGACTCTGTGTGTTCGGCGTCCCGGCAGGCAGAAGGTGAAGCTCTTCACCTCCCACAACAACATGACCAACTACGCCACCGTCTGGGCCTCCAAGACCAACCTGGAGCAGAGGAAAGGACGAGCCGGCAGAGTCCGACCCGGGTTCTGCTTCCACCTGTGCAGCCACGCTCGGTTCGAGAGGTGCGACCCCTCCTGACTCCTCCCCAGGCCGCAGCACGCCGCGATGGCGTTCAGTTTCTCAGATTGTGTGTCGTGTCCCCGCAGGCTGGAGACTCACATGACTCCAGAGATCTTCAGGACGCCGCTGCACGAAGTGGCGCTGAGCATCAAGCTGCTGAGGCTCGGAGGCATCGGACACTTCCTGTCTAAGGCCATCGAGCCGCCGCCGCTGGACGCCGTCATCGAGGCCGAGCACACTCTGAAAGGTACAAAACACAAGTGTAACCTCAACCAATCACAGGGGCAGGGTGGGGACGTAGCCTGACAGTCAAAGTCCGGGGCAAATGTTCCAACAGGAAGTGGCGATGTTGTGACTCTGCAGGAGTTTCTCAGCGGTTTCACTGTGTGTTTCAGAGCTGGACGCTCTGGACGTGAACGACGAGCTGACTCCTCTGGGTCGGATTCTGGCTCGGCTGCCCATCGAGCCTCGGCTGGGGAAGATGATGATCATGGGCTGCATCTTCTAGTCAGTGTCTCCTCCTCCTCGCCGCGCAGTCACATGACCTCCTGTCTTCTCTCCGGCTTTAATAACGTGTGTCTCCCTCTAGTGTTGGCGACGCCATGTGCACCATCTCGGCCGCCTCCTGTTTCCAGGAGCCGTTCATCAGCGAGGGGAAACGTCTCGGCTTCGTCCACAGAAACTTCGCCGGCAGCCGCTTCTCTGACCACGTGGCTCTGCTGTCCGTCTTCCAGGCCTGGGACGACGTCAGGTCGGTCTGCGGGCGAGGGGCGGGGCCGTGAGGTGTTGCAGGCTGTCAGCAGTTCGATGGTTAAATAGTTTAAATGTGGTGTTTTTACTGTGGGGTTTGGTTGATTTAGTTTACCAACTTCAGAAGAAAGTCTAAAGTATGATGATATAAACATGTAGGACTTTTAGTCTCTGCGGAGCGTTAACGGGTCTTTAAAAACCCCATGTCGTTGTGGCGTTCAGGATGAACGGCGAGGACGCAGAGAATCGCTTCTGTGAACACAAACGTCTCAACATGTCGACTCTGAGGATGACCTGGGAGGCCAAAGTCCAGCTGAAGGAGATCCTGGTCAATGCTGGATTCCCTGAAGGTACCTGAACGCACCTCAGACTGCAGCGTCCTGCGTGTCCGTTCTCAATTTTCTTCAATTCAAATCAGCTTTATTGGCATGAATGTATAACAACAATACTGCCAAAGCTACATATAAATTACATAAGGACAATTCATTTAATTAAATAAGTAAATTAAACAGTAAAAGTTGTTTGTGTGTTAATAAAAAATATATATATAAAAATTCTGTCAAAGTAAATAAATAAAATGGTGTGTGTGTGAAAAATAAGAATATATTAAATAAAATAAATAGATAAAACTGTAAATGGGAGGGTGTATATTAGTAGATAAACAATTAATTAATTAAAAAACAACTAAATAAATCAGTATCAAATGTAAAAAAAACAAAACGGTTACTAAAATATCAAAATAATAATAATTTGAAAATCTGTACAATTATTTATCAGTCTGAGGTTCCACTGGTTGTCCTCACTTCATGGCATGAGGAGACATATTTTGCAGCAATTATTCGACATTTGGGCATTTCTCCCAGTAAACAGGAGAGTTTCTGTGCGTCTGATATGAATTCAGGGTATATTTGGGAAGATAACCCAATATAATATATTTGGTTTTTGTCTTAGTGTTTTATATTTAGGGCATGAGGTTAGAAAGTGCAGCTCTGTCTCTACCTGTCTCTGTCTGTCTCTCTGCCTGTCCTCTGAGTCTCTCCTCTTGTGGTAGCCAGCTCTGTCTGTGACCCTTTTCTATGTTCAGTCTGGATGTTGTCAACATTTGTCTTAGTTTAGGTGTGAATTCTCTTTGGAATTTACTTTGCGTTTTGGTCGTTTCTTTCCACGATTCAATATATTTTTCTTTTCTGCTTGTTGATAATTTGGTTTGGTCTGCTTGAGTCGCTCTCACCGTCTCCGCTCTGCTGCGTCCCCCTCAGAGTGTCTCATGACCCAGATGTTCAACACGGTCGGGCCGGACAACAACCTGGACCTGGTGGTGTCTCTGCTGACCTTCGGCTCGTACCCCAACGTCTGCTACCACAAAGAGAAGAGGAAGATCCTGACCACCGAGGGCCGCAACGCCCTCATCCACAAGTCCTCCGTCAACTGCCCCTTCAGCAGCCACGACATGACCTACCCCTCGCCGTTCTTCGTCTTCAGCGAGAAGGTAGACGTCCGTGTCACAGCCGGAGGGCGAATAATGCAATACTGTGTTTTAATGCACCGCTCTGATTTTCTAAAGACAAGCGAGACGCTGCAGGTGAACAGATATCAGCATGAAACTCTCCTGGTTGATTAGATATTACAGGTTTTCTGAAGTTTTATGTTTAAATATGCAAATGAGGCAGTATATAATGAAATAGGCGCTAATTTGCATCTAATCTGAGAACTGAAATCTGAACTCTGGGTTAAGTCAGGTTCAAAATTATTGTTTTATTTTGTCGACACGTTCGACTCAAATGTTTTTACAGAGAGAATTTGGATATCTGTTTTTATTATTTCACAGATCTGTGAATAGGTAGAAAAAATACAAGTTTTCGCCGTGTTTTGGGGAATTAAAAGTTCTATAATTCAGGCAGTGAATGACATAAGAACAAACCCCTCTGTGAAAACCTTCAGAATATAGTCAGGAATAACCCTGGAGAGTTTGGTGTCTGTCAGAGCTGCTGAACGGGAGATTTCAGAGTGAGGGAAACTGCTTTTAAAGATATTTACTGTGAAATTCTACACATTTTTATTGAAAATCAGTGTTTACAGAGTCGATATCTTATCAAACCCTTAACAACAACAGTGAACGCTGTTAGAAAGCGAACTAATCTACAGACGCACAGAGACAAACTGCAGAAATATAAACTACTAAATGTGGATTTTTTCTTTCCACTAGTCTGCAAAAAGACACGTTATGGAAGCAAAGCAGCCCCAGATCTCAAAATGGACCATTGCGTGATGAAACCGTGTTTTTGCCGCCCGCGTCTCGCCTTAAATAAATCTTCCAGGTCTTCTGGAAAATGACGCGGAGCCACGGGGTGATTGTTTGTTGTTGTGTGTCTCAGATCCGAACCAGAGCGATCTCGGCTAAAGGGATGACCCTGGTCAGCCCTCTGCAGCTGCTGCTCTTCGCCTGCAAGAAGATCAGCTCCAACGGAGAAATCGTGGAGCTGGACGACTGGTGAGGAGCAACTAACCGTTATCTGCATCCTGAAGATAGAAGTAAACCGGCAGGACGGCGCCACAGGAAGCGAGCGCTGACCTTTCACTTTAATGCTTGCAGGATCAAGCTGAGGATCCCTCACGAGGTGGCGGGCGGCATCGCGGCTCTGCGGGCCGGGCTGGAGGCGCTGGTGGTGGAGGTGACCAAAGAACCAGAGTACATCAGGCAGATGGGTCCGAGCAACGAGCGGCTGCTGAACATCATCAGACAGATCTCCAAACCGTCAGCTGCTGGACTCAACATGATGGCCAACAACCAGAGGTGCAGGTTAAACAGCGTTTCACCAGCCACTACATCGCTCTCGTCAAAGCCACCAGACTCCATGCATAAAAACAGCCATTTTACTTCTCTGGTGTACTGAAGGATTTTTGAAGAGGTCATGTTCTGCTTTTCGGGTTTCTCCCGCTCCTTTATTGTCTTATTAATCTCTTCTGTGCATGTAACAGCTTTGCAAAGAGAAAAAGCCCAAAGGGAGTTCCCATCTCCCACAGAAAACTCCTGAACTGCCTGAGAACAGCGCGTTTGTAGTGCAGCCTTTACTTCTCTAACCTCCCCGCATCACGCGCAGCATGATGCTCGCCTAGCAGCTGGCGTGGCACGTTAGAGCGCCTCCAGGCGGTCAGAGGACACGAAGCGGTTACTGTGATGTGGAGACGGAGCTCAGGTAAAAGATTATTAACTCTGGACCCAGTCTGGGATCTGAAGCTGGTTCTGGTTGAGTGTCAGGATCAGACATGTACAGCTGAACCGAAGCCGTTTACCTGCTCGTCAGGACCCGCCCTACTCTGCTTCTGATTGGCTAGTAGTCCTTACCCTAGGTACTGCACATGTGCAGCTCCCAACAAAGCTCTAATAGAAGTGAGATGCTTCACTCTGTGACTAAAACTGGGCGTTCAGCACTCAGGGTGAGAGAGGAGCTGCAGCGATGTTCAGTCTGATAATGTCACCATATAAACCTGTTCTGGTACAACAACTAAATAAACTTATGAGCCTGAAAGTGAGCAGAATATGAGCTGTTTCACACACTAAAGTAACACAATAATGCAAAGCACCTGTAGCCCAGAGAGGTAAAATGAGTGTTTTTATCAATGGAGTCTGGTGGCGTTGATGAGCGCTACATGTAGCGGCTGTTTAAAAGAAGCGCTCTCTCTGCAGGGATCCTTTCATGATGCTGTCAGACACTTGTTATATTCACCCGAGCCGGTCTGTTTTAAATAAAACGTTGTAATTAGTCACAGAATCAAGAACAAGCTGATCCGCCTGGTCCCAGTCTAACACCCGTTCTCTCTGCACAGGATGGGAGACGGCCCTCGACCTCCAAAGATGGGACGCTTCGACGGAGACGGGGGAGGAAGAGGAGGCTACAGAGGAGGAGGGGGAGGAGGATATGGAGGAGGGGGAGGATATAGAGGAGGAGGGGGAGGAGGATATAGGGGGGGAGGAGGCTACAGAGGAGGAGGAGGCTACAGAGGAGGCGGCTATGGTGGAGGAGGAGGTGGGGGAGGTTACAGGGGAGGCGGGGGTTACAGAGGAGGCGGCTATGGTGGAGGAGGGGGTGGAGGAGGATACAGAGGCGGCGGTGGATATGGAGGAGGAGGAGGTTATAGAGGAGGAGGAGGAGGAGGGTACCGAGGAGGTTATTAACCTTAAAGTCGGTCTGTCAGTTTTTCTTTGTAAAAAGTGTTTTTGTGAGTAAAATCGTTTGTAATCCGGTCGATAAGAAATAAAGAGTCGTTGCAGGAGTCGGTCTCAGTGGCCGGTTGGCTGATTTCTCTGTAGCTGCATTTCCAGCTGATCTCTCCAGCTGTTCATGACCACAGGAAGCTCCGGATCGACGGCCCGCACGCCCGGCGCTCCGGCCAGCTACTCCATCATATGTTCTGTACGTTTAAATTCTCTAAGTTTAAAATGTGTCAAAGCTGTCAAAATATCCCGAGTGTACAAGTACTACAACCTCCCTGCAAAGTACTGCCATGTTGGTGTTTTGTAGCATGTAAAATCCCCCAACAGTGGAGAGAAGTACTGCAGTAATACTACAGCGTAAAGTACTTTGTTACCAGGAACAACCCTGCTTTGAAAATATTACTTTAGTAGAAGTATAATCAGGAAAATGTAGTTAAAATATCCAAAGTAAAAGTACTCGTTTCGCAGATTTGTTTCTTACTTCTGATGCATTTAAATACAGAAAGTACTAAATACTTTGTTGTACTGCATATTAATAATGTTTAAAAAAGTATCAGTAGCCACAAACAAACGCTGTCAAAAAAAAGTAATGCAGTAAAAAGTACTGTGAAGTAAAATGAGCTGCTGACGGAGGATCCGGATCAACAGCTGGAGGAAATCTAAAATCTGTGTTTACTTCTTCTGCATTTGTCTCGGTGTCTGTTCTGCTTGTGTTGATGGAACAATAAATCCCATTTTTTAAAAACACGTTTTGTTTTGTTTTTTCCTGTCAGCATTTTCATTTAGTTATTGATCCTTCTTCTGGAACCAGAAACACTTGCTGCATCGCTCTGTTCAAAGCCACCAGACTCCCTTCATAAAAAACTTAATTTTACCTCTCTGATCTGCGGCCGCCTCCATCTGTCCGTTTTCTCTTATTGTGTGACTTTGTTGTTGTTTATCCTTTTGAAATAACAAAATCGCACAACACAAACAAACATAAACAACAAAGTCACACACTGACTAACACTAACTAATCGAGGCAGCGGAAGAGCAGAGAGGTAAAATGGCTGTTTTTATCAATGGAGTCTGGTGGGTTTGAGCAAAGCGAAATGACCGTTAAAAACCCCCAATGTATTTAGTTTTTATTTTGTCAACATTGTCAAATAAATGTGAATTATCATGACTTTAATTTAAAAACTTTGACGTAAGAAAAGATTTTGATTAGAGGTAACGCTGTGTTTTATAAAATTAAGTAAAAAATCATAACTGTGGTGCCAGACTTACCAAACAAATGAAATTTAAGCTGGAGTAAACTCATGCAAACACCAGCAGGGGGCGCCGCCTGCCTTTACAGTCAGCTGCGGAGCGGCTCAGCTAGTTTTTACACACAGTCTATGGTTAAAAAGAATTTAATAATATAAAATGTGTAAATATCCACATATTTTAGTGTTTAGAAGGAAAAAACTAAAACTAAATAATTGTTCAGATGTTGGATCACTTGGGCTGTGGTGGAAAGTAACTAAGTACATGTACTCAAGTACAAATTTGAGGTACTTGTAGTGAGTATTTTCTCCTCCTGCGCCACCTCAGAGGGAGATGCTGTACTTTTTACTTCACTACAGCTTCAGTTACTTTTTTTTTTTTTACACAAAAGACATGAAGTTTATAAAATGACGTTTTGTTATAAAGGAATAGTAATCTGAGGCCCTGACTACTTCCATATGTAAATAAACGTGTGTTTGGATCAGCATTTTCATTTTGAGCTATCAAATAACTGAAAGACACAGTGATGTTTCAGCAGTGAAATGAGGTTTATTGGATGAACAAAATTAGACAGGTGCATAAATGTGGGCACCCTACAGAAACACCAGGTCACGCAGTTGAGCCTCCTTTAGCTGAAATAACGGCCTCTAGCTGCTTCCTATAGCCTGTAATGAGTTAGTGAGGTATTTTGGACCTTTCCTCTTTGCAAACCATCTCCAGCGAGCGTGGACCGCCCGCTTCAGATCACCCCACAGATTTCCAATGATATCCAGGTCTGGGGAACATTGTACTTGTACCTCTGCATAAATGCCAGAGTAGATTTTGAGCAGTGTTTTGGGTCGTCGTCTTGTTGAAATATCCAGCTCCACTTTGTGACTGATTCCTCTACATTATTCTCAAATATCTGCTCATATTGAGTAGAATCCAATATCATAGCCTCTCCGATATTTTACCTGTCCTGCCACTTCTGGCCTTAACAAGAACTGAGCCTGTGGTCTTACATTTCCTCACTATGTTCCTCACAGTGGACACTGACAGCTTAAATGTCTTTGTTTGGGGCCTTCCCCTGAACCAGAATGTTCAGGTCATTTGAGTGTTATTTTGAGGCCCCCATGTTGCCGCTCTTCAGAGGAGAGTCACCTTTTCTCATGATTGGATGCACCTGTGTAATGAGCTCACCAAACCAGCTGTGTGTTCTAGTTAATCAGTGCAAGGTCGTTACAGGTATTCAAATCAACAAAATGACAAGGGCGCCCACATTTATGCACCTGTCTACTTCCGTTTTGATGAATATTGCAGATTTTCTGTTCATCCAATAAACCTCATTTCACTGCTGAAACATCACTGTGTCTTTCAGTTATTTGATAGCTCAAAATTAAATTGCTGATCCAAACACCTGATTATTTATAAATGGAAATTGTCAGGGGGGGTCAAACTTTTGCATACGACTGTATAAATAATAGTGCAACAGGCACAGAGAAGTTTTACTGCGTTAAGTCCTGATTATACTCACATACGTTTACAGAAGTACAGAGTATTTATACAGTGTGGTATTAGTACTTTTACTGAAGTAAAGGATCTGAGTTCCTTCACTGCTGCCTGTTTTAATGTGTTCACACTGGAAAAAGAAATGAATGAATGAAACTTAAAAACTTGAAAGACTCTTTTGGATTTTTAAACCTCTTTATATTTGACGTTTTCTTGGATCAACACGACAAATAAAAACAACAAACACTCTTGTTGAATTAAATGAACTAATGAACATGAATTATTCTGTGTAATTAATCACTTACACTTTAAACTATCAGCTTCACTGTGTGTGTTGATGAAGATCTAATCAGAACTGTGTTAATGATCTTCATTGTTCCAAAGGGCCGCAACAAAATCCTCTTAATTAATCCTTAATTTATCCTGGAAAACCTGGAACCCCTTAAAAACAACTTAATTAGTCATATGTTAGCTTTTTGTTTAAATGAATGTTACATATTAAGTTGACTAATGTGCTCTGTTCTGCTTTATTCTGTCCCAATGCTGCATTTTTAGAGCTTTAAATCCATTCCGGGTCTTAACATGATCAATTCTCATTATTTTTTCTATTTATTTGTCGTACTTCTGTCACGTACTGTAGAAAACTGTACGTAATACCACAAACTTCTATTTTATATTGTATATTATTATTATTTTTATTTCCTTAGTGCCGTTTGTTGTGTGAGCAGCTGTAATGAATCAATGAATTATTAATTCTGTTTCTGATTATTTGTGTTTTTAAGGTTGAATTCTGATCAGTTTTTAACCAATAAGTGTTTTTTCCTTCTCAGATTGTCTCTTTTTTTAGAGGCCTGGAGAGATGAAAAAGAAACATTTAACAAATTAGACAGAAAAATCAGAAAACTTTGTCTAAATAATTTATTTTAAACAGAAACTGTAAGTACGGAAGCCCATTGCTGCCAAGAAGAAAGACAAAAAAAAAAAAAGAAGAAAAAACTGATGAGAAATTGATAATGATGACAATAAAAATACTCAGTAAATCAAAAGAATGAGAAGTTTATCAACATTTTGAATTCTTCAGTCAGAAAAAAAGACGACTATAAAATCTTAAAATTATAACTTTATGTTTGACTCGTCAAAATTAAGACGTAAATTAATAATTTTATTGTTTTAGTCCAACTTGTGAGATACTGAAAATAATGAGATAATAGAGAGCCTAAGTCCCTCCCCTTCCGGTGGAACACCATGTGACCTCATTTCAGGGAAAAATTTTACGGTATTCTATGGCAAGAAACAAAAAATAAATTGATCCCGTTTGAATTGTGCCCTGAATGACACACATAGTGTTTGTCAATTTAAAATATAAATTTGAAAGTCAAGAAAGTCGCAATTTTTTGTAAAACTGTAGAGTCAACGGCGAGAGACAACTTATCTTTTTATACTGTTAGAATTGAGCCCTTAATTGCACACAAGATGTTTATCAATTTAAAATATAATTTTGTCCGTCAAGAAAGTTGCAGTTTGTCGTAAAAACAGTAAAGTTACATTTAGTTGTGTATTAAAACCGTTCAATGAACTACTTACACCTCTCGTCCCACAACAGTATACATCACCAACATGTTAGCGCGATAATGCTAAGCTAACGTTCATTGCTTGGTTACTGCTAGCTAGATAACTTAGCTATGTTTCACGCAGAAATATATCTCACCTGATGTGTTTAATCCAACGACTCTCGGCCCTTTTATCACGTCATTCTCTCATGTAAATGTTTTGACGTTAGCTTCAGTAACGTTAGCTTCAATAACATTAGCTTCAGTCATTGACAGAAAAAGTTAAGGCGTCATATACGCGATTTTTGGGTTTGTGGTAATTATGTATTTTCACAGTGTTACAAATGACACTACCGTACATTTGTTTTCTGAGAGAAGGTCCCATGAGGGACTTAGGCTCTCCATAAGTCAAATGTTTGGTCAGAATTGATTTGACTAAAGTTAATATTTTGACTTTAAAATCTTTGTATTATTTGTCATGTCCTGCTTTATTTCTTTGACTCCAAACTAAAAGTGTGTTTGGTTTAATAAAGCGAGACACCGGTCAGCTGTACTCATATAAACTTTACAAGCTGAATTTAAACAGAAACAGGAACTTTTTTTGGAATTACATATGTTTAAATATGCAAATTACGTATTTCCTCATTACTATATGCGCTATTTCACACAAACCCATTTTTCCAGCACATTGATAAGAGTCCGATGGATTTTTTAGCTTTAATGTCAGAATATGGCCAGACATGTGCAAACAGTTTAAAATCCAAATATACTTTTTCATGGATTTATTCAAAATAAACCACTCATATGCGTTTCGCACTCTTTCTATCCCGCATATTTACAGATGAATTACAACATAAAATGAGAATGAAAAAAAAATATTTTTAAAAACTTGCTATGAGAAACAGTGTGTAGAAGAAAACAGGTCGAGGAAAATGACTTGCTAAGATTTGGTAACAATAAAAATAACTGTCACATGAACTCATCTGATATGTGGACTAGCTAACAGTGTGCTCCAGAAAACAAACTTTCAAACATCATGATTCATTATGGAGAGTTTTAAAAAGACGGTTTAACTTTTAGATTTAAAATAGAAACAAATATGAAATTTAATCCATCTGCATGTGCAAGATTGTTTTTTACATTTTATAAAAAGTATGATAATGTAAATCCTTGTTTTGGACTGTGGTGTCTTAAATCCCCCCTCTGTTGAACCGTGGTGATTTATTTAGCTCGTTAAAACACCTGCAGGAGGTTTTAATTAAAAAAACAAAAAAAGATTAATCATAAATCTGAGACTTTTTCCCGAAGTCTCCCGAAAGGGGCCGATGTGTCCCCCCTGCGCGTCGGACGTGCGCAGTAGCGTTCTGGGTGTAGTCTGGATCCTGGTCTTCGCCTTCTGGACTCTGTTGCATGGCGGCGGACACAAAGAGCGGAGCGCAGACACACTCAGCGGGACAGCCGGGACACGAGCTCTGGACGCGGCCTGGAGCGAAGACGACCTGCCGCTGCTGAAAACTTCCCGCATGTTCTTCGCGGTTCGAGCTGTTTGTCTCGGGAATCTGTCGGTAACCGGATAAGTTACCGCAAACTTTGTGGAAAAGTTTCAGGGAGAGTTTTTGAGAGGGAGCCGCGCAGTTTTCCTGCTCCAGAGGGAGGAGAGGGCTGTTAAAAATGCGATTTTTGATCCGGGCTCTGGTGGCCTGCAGCTGGGTGGCGGCGGTGTGCGTCCGCGCCGCCATGGATGAGTGCACGGACGAGGAGGGCAGACCGCAGCGCTGCATGCCCGAGTTCGTGAACGCCGCTTTTAACGTTACGGTGGTGGCGACCAACACCTGCGGCTCTCCACCGGAGGAGTACTGCGTGCAGACCGGCGCCACCGGGGTCACCAAGTCCTGCCACATCTGCGACGCCCGGGACCCCCGGAACCACCACAGCGCCGTGTACCTGACCGACTACAACAACCAGCAGGACACCACCTGGTGGCAGAGCCAGACCATGCTGGCGGGGATCCAGTACCCGAACTCCATCAACCTCACCCTGCACCTCGGTAAGAGCCCCGGGAACAACCCGGTAACTTCCCCTCTGCGCGACGTGAGATCATCCGCGCCGAATCCCTTTCAGAAAAAACACACAATTCAAGGTTTCCGCCCTCACTGATAAAAGCACCCACATTAATGAACACAAGCACATATATTTTATACATTTCACAGAAGCACTCTTTTATTCGGCTCACACTCAGGTACCCTCAAACTAATCTTTATGTTGTAAATTCCGACTTTACATCGAAGTTTGACCGTCAGTCGCTCTGCCGCTTCGCGTTAAATAACAACTTCGCGGGCACAATTAAACAGCTGGAAAAAGTGCTTTTCGGTGTAAACCACTGCTTGGTGTAGTAGCTGTGTGCCGAACCGAGGTCACCATCGTTACATTTCTAACAAAACCCGCAGTTGTGGCGTACGATTGTTAGCACTCTTGCATACTAGAGCGAGAACTATAAATTGGTGAAGTTTTTGTATGGAGTTTGGTGTGACTTTCAGTATGGAGGAATGGCCTCAAACTAGGTGAAAGAGGAATGCCATAGAGTTGAATCTCTACTCAGCGTGTTCACGTTATCACGATTTGGTAAAGTCTGAGCTCTGAATCAGTGATGAAACTTGTGAACTTTGGGATTGAGGGATTATTGCTGCCTGCAGTGCAGCTCGGAGGACATACTTTTCATTGTTGGGGGTTGTGTGTGTGCAGGTGGGGGGTTGCAGCTATTTTCTGAGCTGACAGCAGGGTCAGTCGGTGCTTCCTGCTGCTCCTCCATCACCTTCTCACTTTGCGATTTCCACTGTTTGGTTGACAAACAGCCGGAGGTGTGAAGTTAGCAGCCTGGGTGTCCTGTCGGCCCCTGAACGCACCACAGGGTCTCTTCTGGGACTGAAGGAAGTCCAGTTGTCTTCATGAGTCAGTTTAACACATGAGTCACGTCTCTGAGAGTAAATAACAAACACAGGTCTGGTTTCCAGCCTGTACAGGAACACGTTTGGCTGAAACTATAAATCTATTTTCATCATCAAGTTACCAATTTTTAGAGCAAAAATGTCAAATATTCTCCACTTCCAGCTTCTCAAAAGTCATTTTCTGCTGTTCTTACCCCTGAATGTCTTTGTGTAACTGAACTGTTGTTTTAGACAAAACAAGACATTTTATAGTATATTTCTGTCATTTATTAAACGATTATCCTGAAAATAAGTGTTAAAGGGGTTTAATATTTGCCACTAGATTATTATTTATTTTTGTTAAATACGCTAAAAATTGTACAGAGTTTGGTTGGTGGCATTTAGACTCTGTTTGTCGGCTTGTGGCGTTCTTGCTGGGACACTCTGGACTCCTGACGTTACTGAGTCTTTCTAAAATCCTGGCTACAGCCCTGCACGGCCCACTTATTAGCCTTTTTCTGGAGCTTTCAGTCACATCTCATGGTCCTCCCCAGGGTTATCTCAGATGTAGATAAAGTGAAGTAAAAATCAAATGTAATCACGCTACCTAGCTAAACACCTGTCTTCTTCTGCTGGTGAAGCTCATGAGATGTGGCTGAAAGCTTTGGATGAAATCTAGTAAGAGGACCTTGAGGGGTTTTTTTTGTCAACGAGTATGTATTTAAAAAAAAAAAAAGTTTTGATAATTTATCAGCTGTTTTATGTCAAAATATCTTCATTTGTAGGCTGAAATACTTCCTGTGTACTCGCTCTGTTAGCCGCCACCACGTCTTGGCTTCCCTGCAGCTCCGACTCGGGCCTTTTTAAAAATACCTGTCTATTTCTGAAGCCTCTGGCCTGCTTTAAACAGTGCTGACATTCCTGAGAGGTTGGCTCACGCTGCCGTCTCTGTAGCCTCAGGTACTGAACTCTGCTCAACGCCTCGCTTTCAAATGGAAATGCCTTTTAATTACACGCTGGGCTTCTGTTCCTCCAGGCTGTGTTTGCATTGTCGGGCCGGTGTTTGCTTCATAATTAGAGCCCGGCTTTGTTCTGCTGCAGAGAAACCATGTGGGAAGTCAGAAGAGCTCGGCACGATGGGGGAAATAAAGTAAATACCAGCGGGAGGAGGGGAGGAGCCGAGTTAGTGACATGGGATAAGAGAGAGGAGCTCGGTGCATCATGGGAAGTCTCCCGGCAGTCTAGGCCTGGTTCAGGACTCACCTGAGCCAGGTGAGGTGGTGTCTGACCCTAGAACCCAACCTGGAAATATCAGATTAAAGGCGAGACGCTGCAGGTGAACACCAGGAATGTTTTTTTTGTGTTACAGGTGTTCTGAAGTTTTTTAGCTTTAAATATGCAAATGAGGCCGTCTGTAATAAAATATGCGCTAATTTTCATCTATTTCAAGAGCTGAAATCATCAATTATTGTTTTGTTTTGTCGACATATTGAACTGAAATGTTTTTTAGGCATCATGTTTTTGGGGAAAAAAAGTTCTATAACTTAGACGGTTAATGATTTATGAACAAACCCCTCGTTAAACCTTCAGAATAAAGTCAGGAATACAACTGGAAGGTCTGGTGTCTGGTAGAGATTTCAGGTTCAGACTGTGATGGAAAAAAACGGCCTTTACAAGTAAATATTGTAAAATTCCACCCATTTTTTATTGAAAATCAATATTTACAGAGCTGATATCTGATCAGATCCTTATTAACGACAATACAGAACGTCTGAAACACATCAGAACTGATGGAAAGCAAACTTTTAGGAGAAATCGGCTGTAAAATAAACGACTAAATGTGGATTTTCTTTCCAGTAGTGAATTAAAACCCATGCTGAAACAGGAAGTGAGCGTCCGAGCCTCCTGTTTAATATAAAGGTGGTTTGGTCGCCTGGTGGGAAAATCTGCTCCCACACAGGAAGTGTCCTCTCAGAGCCTGACAGATTTCTGGGTTATGAAGTCGTGGCGTTTACAGGCTTTGGTTTCACTTGTTGTGTCTGTATGTAATCGCAGCTTTCAGTGCGTTTCCTAAATGTTTGTCTGCTCGACAGGAAGTGGTCCCTCGACTGTTTGTAGAAGGTTTAATGGCTCGTTGAGTTTCAGGAGTTTGTTTTCTGCGATTGTAAATATTTTCTCTCTTTCTGCCAAAGTGAGTTTGAACAGAGGATCCTCAGCGTTTCAGAAAGAACAGATGAGCGACGGCCCTGTCGCGGCGTGTTGTGGCGTCGCTCCTTCTTTAAAGATTAATGTTGGATTTAATAAGTGTTTGCTCTGACGTTATCGGAGGTCGTCTTCATCCTCTGCTGTAACTCGCCGTGGGAACCTGAGTTGACTTTACCCTCAGGGCAGGAAACGACCTTCTTCAGTTTTTGTTTGACCAACTTTAACCTTCTTGTAAAGGAAGTTCAGTGAAACACAAAGTTCACAAGCAGAAATCACAGATGACCCTGAACAGCAGCAGCTTTTTAATGAATGCGCAACCCGTTCTCATCCCAGGGCGTCACATAGGGACGCTTTGTCAAAACCCCACGGCGTCACTTTTTCACGCCCTGGGTTAGCGTAGTTTTTTTTTGGACACGTAAGGCAAGAATAGCTATGCAATGTCCTTGTAGACCTTCAAAATAAAACTATTGGTCAACATCGTGAAACGTAGTTAAGTTTAGGAGAAGGTCATGGTTTAGCTTAACGTGACTTGTGTAAGTTTAAAAACGCTACGTTCGTGAGTTACGTAACCTCAATAAAGGGAATGTTGACTTTTTGTTTCACAGCGGAAACACCAGTCTCCACCCCAACACCTCCTTACTCTTTATAGTTGTACTTTTAGTGTTGAATTGACGCCCTGGAAATGAGAACGGGCTGGGATGCAACAACGTTCTTACAGGGAAGTCCCGCCACTCGGCCGCCATCTTGGCAACGCCTCCGGACAGCTTTTTCGGACTAACAAGACCAGGCTCCTGTCTGAATGAATGGTCAGACAGCCAGAACTGAACTTTCTCTAGTCACCGGGACATAAAACCTACATGAACAGAATCGGCAGGAAAATCTGATAAAAATCGCTGGAAATGTTTGACAACTTTGCCACAAAATAAGGTTTATTATTCTGCTTTTCCAGTCCTATATTGTAGTTCTGTGACTCCTGTATAGCAGCTTTGCATGATTCAAAGTAAAAATATTTTCTTTTCTTATACTGACTCTTCATGTAGGCCTTCATTTCAGCCTCTGTCTGAAACAAGCTGTAGATGCTCCTGTCTCTTTAAGGCCCCCCCTTTCAAAGCCCACTGTCTTCTGATTGGCCAAGACCTGAAGCATGTTACCAGTTGCTGGGCAGAACAGGCAGACTGAGCGTTGCTGTGCCGTTGCTATGGGAGCTCATGACCATATATGGAACAGCGGCTCGCAGAAAAAGCAGATGAGGAAATCTGAGGTTTTTGCTCACAGTGATTTCTTTTAAATACTTTAACCTCATTATTTGAAGCTTCGGCCAAGTTTAACATGAACATCCAACATTATAACATTAAAGATAAGTCTTAAAATATGGAAAAGCATAAAAGGTCTCCTTTAAAAGGTTTTTCCCGACCGGTTATACTTCTACTACGCATTGCGTCACTACTACCTCGCATTCGCAGTAGAGGTAAAACAGACCCCAACATCCGTGGACGCACACGATTGGCTGAAACAAGTTTCCCGCTTTGGCTGTTAAAAGCGTGCGACCTCTGATTGGCCAAAATCAAAACAGAACTTTCCCAGTAACCGACTGAGAAACCTGTTCGCCGGCGTACAAAACCTCCTGATGGAAGAACCCGTCCCGAGGTTTCACCCTCGCGTGGGTGAAATGATTCATTGATCCTGATAACGATCCGATCAGCAAAATCATGAATGTGACGGCGCGTTCGCCAGGTTCTGACACTGACTTCCTGTTTGTCCCTGCGGGGTTTTATGATCCCCGAGCGTCTGAGGATGATAAAGAGGAGGCTGTGATGCCGGCTGGCTTCGTCTCAGGAAACGTGTTTGTGGAGCTCCGATTCTTTGATGCTGCAGGAAGGCGGCGTGTCCTGACATGAAAACACCCACAAAGAAGAAAGCTGCAGATGGACGGGGGGGGGGGGGGCGTTCATTTGTCTGGATTTAACAGACACAGCTGAAATACTCTGAAATACTTCCTGTGTACTTCACCTGTACTGACGACCTTCCTACGCAGGCAGCCAGGAACTCAGTCTGAACCTAAAACCGGCCACTTTTTGACTGAACTCTGGCGCAGACCGATCACAGACTGAGATCCAGAGTCCAAACAGGGTCAGGATCTCGTTATGGATCAGAGCGAACATGTTTCGAGGTCTCTGTTTAATCCTAAATGTCCGACACGGCGGCCCTCTAGAGTCAGGAGAGGGTGGGGCCTAATGCTTTACAGATCAGCGATAGGCCGTCAACTTTCTGGGTGTTTGGTGTTAATGACTTGTGCAGACATGAGTTTAGGGGGACGGGGGTGTTGAACACGGAGGCCCCTGGTAAAAACTCTCAGGTTGGTTTATTCTAGATGCATCCCGAGCGTGTCGGGCTGACGGGCGGCTCTGAGGCGAGTCGCAGGAACCTGCACGGAGACTCGAGGGTTAAACAGTTTCAGTCTCTGTCATCAGCTGCTGCAATAAGCCGTCAGTGATCATCGTCCAGCTGTGCAGCGCTCATAACCTCCGCAGGTTCCCACGCTGAGCTGGAGCTCTTTCCTCCGACACAAAACAATGAGGGCCCCCCCCCCTCCGCCGCCTCCTCCTCCTCCTCCTCCTCCCAGATTGGTGTAATTTGCAACAGCTGGCCTCTCCAGAGGGAAAAACACACGCTTGTTGTTTTACGGCGGGTCGGCGAAGGCCAGAGAGGAGGACGAGGAGCAGCTCTCTGCAGGGGGTTTTCCCACGATGCACCGCTGCTGCTGCGTCCTCCTGTCAGACACGCCGCCTGCTTCAGACCGATGAGGACAGTCGGAGCGACGCCTCCATCGCCAACGTCTCTCACGAGTCCGTTTCTGTTTTTTTGCATCCAACAGCTGGTTAACACACTCTGCTGTGATTGGTCGGTCGGTCCTCACTGAATCTGAAGCGTGCGTGTCGCTGCGGCAGCTCCACCTGCTGACAGACTAACTTCCTGTTGTCGGCGCACCGCCCGCCTTTGACCTCGCGCAGCGTTTCAGAGTCTCGTCTCCAACATTAACCCCGAGCTGCAGCCTTGAGCTGAACGTTCAGTGTACACTGGGGGGCTCTATTATCTCAATGAAAACCGTGGCGTCCCCTGCGGGGTTACCTGGACGACAGGTGGACGAGCAGATCTGTGGCTGAACACGGGGGGGCCCCCAGCTTATTGTTTCACTGACTGACACTTGAGGGGCCCGAGCTGGCCCACATGAATATTCAGCCTCTTCAGACGAGAGCCGAGGAATCTGGAGAGTCCAGCTTCCCACAGACCGTGTGAGAGCGGGCGCTTCGTCCGCGGCGGCGGCAGTTACACCATGAGAATATATAAATATAAATGTTTAGGTTAGACGTTTCTCTGAGCGACTGAACTAAAGAAAGACGCTCTGTTCAAACATTGATCAGGTGTCAAGTCTGAATTCATGATGACAACAGAAACAATCTGACTCGTCAACATGAGGTCGTCAAGTGAGATTAAAGATCTGCACCGACTACGGGAGCCTGTTGACTCCAAAAAGGATCGGACCACATTCACACGTTTTGGGACCGAGACCGCCCCCCCCCCCCCCCCGTTTCCCCGCCTCGTCGCCACGGCGGGCAAACGGACCAGACGACACCGGTTTAAATACGCGTCTTTGGTGATCAATATTTTCATTATTGATTAAAAGAAGTTGATTAATCATTTGGTATAAAATCATTTTAAGTCTCCTGAATCCGAAGGCGGCGTCTGAAGTTCCTCGGTTTAACTTCACGTGAGATAAAGACGGATTCAGATGTCATTGAGGACACGAGGTCGTCGTGTCGGAGGGTCACATGTGTTCTTTCTAAACTAATTAACTGTGGCGTGAGTTGTGCACGTGCTCAGTAAGGACAAACTTGAGCTTCCTCCTCAGCGTGTCACCTTCAGGGCTGAACCTCCAGTCAGGAATTCAGAGTATTCTTCAGACCCCCATCAAAGAGAGGGCGGGGCCAATCAGGAGGACAGAGGCTGGCAGGAGGCTCCTCCCACCTCACAAAGCTTTTCTTTAGTTAACGTGGAGGAGGAGGAGGAGGAGGATCCTCCCCCTCTTTTTGTTGCGTCCTCGTTCACACAAACCTGCTTTCAAGTGTCCCTCACACGTCCTGGTCTTCACAGAAACCCCGCTGAGAATCCTCTGATCAGACGTTTCCCGATTGAACTCGTTCATAAAACATCTGTTGTTTTCGGCGTCCGTGCAGAAGCCTGAGTGTCACGATAATGAAATTCAAATCTCTTCTGTGTGAACTTGTGGTGAGATGTTTAAATCTGTCGCTCGTCCAGGTGCAGCTGCCGAAGGCTCTTTATTTACTCAACAAACAAGCAGCGTCCCTTTCTTCTTCTGCTTCTTCTTTTTCTGCTGCTTCTTCTTCTTCTTCTGCTTCTTCTTCTTCTTCTGCTTCCTGATGTTTGACCTGCCTCTTTGAAGAACAAACTCCACATTCTTGTTGCCTTGTGCTAATTAAAAGGCCCGCGGTGTGTTCAGGGTCACTGTTAGTCCGACACACGCTGTCACCGGGGGCGCCGGTGCCACACGGGTCCCATCCTGCCCCCCCCCACGCCACATCACGCCGCAGCGCTGATTGAGAAACACGTCCTGTGATTCGGATGCAGACTCCTAGATGCTTGCGTCTCTGATTGACAGCAGAATGAACGCCGTGCACCAGCTCGTCTCTTCTGTCCACAAAGCGCCTCCCCGTCGTCCCTAAACTGTGACAGGCCGTCATTAAACCCGACATCTGGATCAAACCTTGGCTGCGAGGCGATGAAGTCACAGGAAGTTGTAACCGCCTGCGATCTTCATGACTGTAATTACAGCTCCGTGGCTGCAGGCAGTGAACGCAGCATCGTACCTCTGCTCGCCGCTTCTCTTCGTCTGCACGGGAAGTAAAGCTGTCGTCCCGGATCAGGGCGCTCAGCAGGGTCCGCCGATCGAGTCCCTGGTTGAAGCTCTGCAGGATTAACGGCCGCCTCACTAATCTGGAACACGAGGATACTGAACGTGAATGTGCAGCAGCGCCTCTGACTAAACATTAAACATTCACAGTAAAACAACACGAGAAAAGTCCAACACGTGCTGACGGTTGAGTTCAGTGGTTAAAATGATAAATTGTGCAGTGTTCATAACTCGGATGTCCTTGAATGTCTCTGCTGACGGCTCGTTGGCTGATGAAGGAGCCGGCGCTCCTGGGTCCTGACGTGACGTGGAACGTTTTAAAGTTTCGGTTTCCTCCTCACCGGGAGTTCGATGCTTTGAGTTGGTCTGCATGAAGATGTTCATGAACGCCGCTCAGGAAGGAAGCTGCATATTTACTCATTAAAGTTGAGTCGAGCCAATGAAAACAGCCTGCTGGTGCTTTCAGGGACACTCGGACACCCAAGGTTTGACATCAGGGTGTTTTTGTTAGTCTTTTATCCTGAGTGCAGCTGCTGGACGTCCTTTTGACTTCAGCTTGGCGGTGCATTCACTGACACTCAGATGTGTCAGATCAGCCGTGTCCTCATTTAAAAACAGCCTGATGGTGTTTGTTCCGTTTGCGAGGTTTATCTTGAAGGTCGTCACTTGTTCTCCTGCGGACTTGATCATATACGTAAGACGCCCTGCAGAGAGTTTGTCTCTGAGCTGAAGTGAATGCTGAGTATAAAAATAAGTGATGGAGACTCGACCTGCAGAGCTGTTGAACATCAGTTCTTGATATTCAGAGAGATCCAGTCAGAAAGCTGTTTTTATTTGAACCCTCTGAATCCTTTGAGCTGCCGTGAACCTCTCGTTGTGTCTTTCTTCTGTTCGGCTCATGTTGGCTCAGACTAAACAAACCAGATTCTGCTCCGATGCAATCTGCCGGTTAAACATGGAGGTGTGCCGTGAGGAGGCCAAGATGTCTGCTCTGTTATCAGGACTCCAGTCTTTCAGCAGCCGAGGCTTTGGAGAGCTGAGATCCACATCAGCGGCAGCCTGTAGTCCTTCTAGTTAGACCAGAGAGGCTTCCTGAAGGAGGCTACGCAGACCTGATCTTTCACTTCTGCTGCAGGAATCTAAATAATATTTGCAGCGGTAGCTTGGGGCTGGACGATACGACCAAAAATGTTATCACGATAAACATTTCAATTCTTTCGATATCGATAATTATCAGGATAAATGTCAAATCGTTATTTCTTTCAGGATTAAAGGCTGATTTTTGCTCCTGAGTGAAAGTTGAAGAAACCAGATGGTTAATTATGAGGTTAAACTTTTCTTTATGGTCAGAACGCTTGATGCCGAACAGAGGATCGCTTCACAAATCTGAGGTAAAACGTTCAAAACTATTATGATAAAATCTTTTTCAACACACATGCATGAGTAAAATTTAGTAAAAGCTTTTTTTTTTCAGTCCTTTTTCCTCAAAAAAATAAACATCTTAATAAAAACTTAAGTCCGAATTCGTGTACGATTCAAGTGAATAAATCAAACATTTATTGAATATTTATAATATAATTATTGTTTTATTGTTTGGCCCTAGGGTGCAGTAGAAACCTGTAAGAGATAAAAAAGATAAAATAAACCTACAAATGAAGGTACAAGTAGGGCTGGGCTATAAAACAAGAATGATAATTATCACAGTATAATTTTCCTCAATAACAATATAATAAATGTTCAATATATCGTCAATAAATATTTGGTTTAGCAATTTTTCTATTAAAATATTAATTTTGTTGAGGAAGAGGGACTGAAAATTTGTTGAAAAAGTCAGATTTGTGATGTGATCGCTGTTTGGCATCAAGTGTTAATAAAGTTTAACCACATAAATAAGCATTTAAATTTTCACTCAGGAGCAGAAATCAGCCATTAAACTTGAATGATTTGACATTTATCCTGATAATTGTCGATATCGAATGATATGAAATGTTTTTATTGTGATGACATTTTTAGGTACGATGTAGATTTATGTGTCACATCACACAGGTTGTAAAGTTTAACTCAAAGCGTCAGAAAGTGTGAAATGTATAAAATAAGTGTAGAAGTAAAGTTAGTGAACTCCACAATATTTAATAGAAAACTGGCCACGGTAAATAAACGGGACGGTCTCCGGCGCCGTGGAGACTTTTGACCTCTGACCCGACTGTAAACTGACATGACGTTGCGTTTCCTGTCCTGTGGGAAGACGAGCCCGCTGTGGGAAATGAGCTGGACAGCGAGGCGGCGGCGTCTGACCTGAGGAAGCTGAGCTGAAGTGTGTTAAAGCAGCGTCTGGGAGGGGGGGGGCTGTGGTCCTGGTCCAGGTCCTGCTGAGACCCAGTGGTTTTTGCTGTGCCCAGGAAGTGATTCAGGGCCCCAGGAGAGCAGAGAGCAGGGGGGGAGGGGTTTCTATTATTACAGACGGCGTGGAGTCTGTGCACCAGCACAGATACATTACAGGGACAAGCAGATGCATGCAGGGTAATTTTAGCCCTGCTCCCTGCCTGGGAGGAGGGGCGGCTGGTGTTCAAAGCAGAGTGAGGGTAAACAGATAATTACTGAGAGCGCCGCAGACGTGTGGACTGATCTGAGCGCCGCCTGAAACGTGACCGACCTTCATCGCTCATCGACAGCGGAGAGCTCCGGTGGCGAGCTGACGGACGCCTGAAGTTTGCAGAATCACTTCGTCCTCTTCATCGTGTTGTTTCACCGTCATTTTACCCTGGCCACGCCCCCATCCGGTGATGTCACAGCAGGGTGGGGGGGAAAAAAACCCTCTTGTGACATCACAGGTGGGTGTGGCCATAAGTGAAGTTGAGCAAAAATCAGCCTTTAAACCTGAAAGACAAAATAGCGACTGTTAGCTCAATGCTAACATATAATGGGAATCTCCATTAACGTGCTAACGGACATTAGCATCGCAATCACGAAAATACAATCTTAACATAAACTACACATTTTGCTTCACATGCTGAGAGACACACTGTGCAAATACGTAAAGTACGTGTTTCCTGAGCTCTGTGTGAAATAAAAGAGCTGCTAACTTCACCGGCTGGATCTGCTGCTGCTGCACTCAGACCAGCTACAGCAACCCCAAAGGGTCAAACCCAATATGGCCTAAAAATACAGCTATCGGTAGGAAGAGACAGCATAACACCGTGTCACCGCACAGTTATTAATATAATGTCATGTACAGATTAGACTCTAGAAAAAATACAGTGAATTTGTATTTTATGTGCCTTTTTTATAAACAAATGTTTTGATAATAATTTTTCATAGTTGCTCTGTAGTTTTATTTACAGACTGAGCAGAATCGGTTTGGATTTGCAGCAAATAAATAGTAAACTTTTTCACGGACATTTTGCATTAATAGTTCGACCGATATCGGTTATCGCAGAATTGCTGTATCGAGATATTATCGTTATCGTGAGGTACCCTGCGATTCCCACCCCTAATTAACAGCAGGTTATTGTGATTTTCCACCTTAGTTTAGTGTTTATTTACTTGAATCTGCTCCTCTCTCTTCTCCTCACGCTCGCACACATCTCGCCCGCGTCTCTGCTCTCTCACGGCAAACACGCCGGCTGGCTCCGCCTCTTCCTGTCTCTCTCTCTCCCTCCCTGTTATATACGTTTCATTAAGTCGCCGCGTTTAATAAACTCACCCTTGATTCAGTTTTCTAGCGCGCCGCATGTGGAGCGAAACTGAAACTTAACGCTAGTGAGTGACGTCTGCAGCGGTGCGTTCACTGTCGCTCCGTAATGTAACATTTCCTGCGTGTCCGTTAACGTAATACCAGATGACATCTCCCTGTTTCTCGGTTATAAATTATAAAGTGGGTCTGAACCGAAGCGTGGATTTGGTGTATCGTTACCGTTTTCACAGGTATCGTGGCTTTCAGGGTAGCTAGCTTGGATTTCCAGCTTCTTAAATGTGAATATTTTATAGTTTCTTTCCTTCCTCTGTGACGGTAAACAGAATATCTTTGGGTTGTGGACAAACCAAGATAATAGAGGACGTCGTCAAGTTGTACTGAAGTGTCCTGCCTGGTTAAATAAAGGACCTGTTACGCTTTTTCGTATCTTCTGGCGCTTCTATAATGTTAGAAGTTAAACATGAGGTCAAAGTATTTAAAAGAAATCCCTGTGAGATCCTCCTGTTCTGAACGCTCAGTCTTTTTCTACTAACGGCTCGGTGTGATGTCGTTCCGAGACAGATTTCCATATATGGTCACTTGCTGCAGGCAGAGGGCCTTAAAGAGACGGGAGCGTCTGCAGCTTGTTTCAGACAGAGGCTGAAATGAAGAGCCAGTATAAGACTTTGAATCATGCAAAGAGTCACAGAACTACAGTAAAGGACTGGAAAAGCCGTTTAATAGGTCTCCTTTAGTAATAATACATTTTAAAAAAAAGTTCATAGGACTACAAGGTCAATTAATCCCCGTTTCGGTTATCTTGACCGCCATCTTGACTGTAAGGGAGCCTGGAAGGAGATTAAACCCTCCTTTGTTTGGGAGGGGTTTTATCTTGTGTGTTACTACAAAACAAATGAGAACGTTTACATTCATAAGTTTACAGCGAGGCGAACGCTCCGTTAAAACACCGTCACGCTGTCCTGCCCCCAGACACACCTGGCTGAGATCTGCCCTGTTGCGTCTGCCTCTTTTTAGCGAGCTGCAGATGAAACTTTATTTAGTCTTTGATCACCTCGCGCCCCCGTCTTACGTTTCAAAAGCTGCCCACAGACAATCGGCAGCATTTCTACCTTTGTGATATGCCCTTCCTTTTGTCTGGGACGGCAGCGGCAGATAGCAGCTGGACGTCCTCAGGCGCTCAGGTTCAGGTTGTGTTTATGTCTCACAGAGCCGAGACGCTCGGAGCAGATTTCCAGATGTTCTTCATGTCTCTGCGGTTTCTTGGAGAACACTGTGTTCCTGATTACCGTCATTTAATCCCAAAGACGACACAAGTCTCTTTTATCGAGACAGACAGGAAGACCTCCAGCAACCCCCCCCCCTCCAGAGCAGAAACACACTGCTGCTGTTCTCTTAAATCGGGCACTTTTATATAGAGGTTTGGTTACGGTCAGCGCTAGTTAGCTCACTCTGACTGTCACACAGTCGGTCTGTGATTAAACGTTTTCCTCAAATGATCATCGACGAATGTGACAAGATAATCTCAACTCAACGTCACCTTACTAAATCAAAATCAATCAAAATTATAGATACTAGTAAAATGGAAATGGTTGCTAGTAACTAAAAAATACAGTACTAGTATGTAATGAATTGTTACTAGTATAACGGGAATACTCAGTAACTGATAACTCAGTAGTTTTTACAAAGCGAGTAGTAAGTTTTAAGGGCTAAATGTCAGAGGGCTCGCCGACGCTTTCGGCTGAGGAAGCTCATTAGATGTGGTTGAAAGCAGATAAATCAGTGTGTGTGTTTTAGATTGTTTTTGCTAAACGGCGTGCTGCGTATGGCGCCCGCTCTGGCTCTGGAGGAGAAAGTAACGCCGACGATGTCATCCAGGTAATCCCTGTGTGACGTGGACAGCGTGTGTGCGGAGTCTGAAGGTGGCTGTTTGTCAGGCGGGGAGGCTTTAAGGAAAGGCTCTTATCCTGGTGCATTATGGGAAATGTAGTCTCCAGTGGTTTTTAAATTTTTTTTATTTAATACTATAATTTTTTTTTTGGACTAAAGTCAGGATTTCTCCCCCCGTGCTGCTCGGGTTTGGGCTTTTCCTGTTCTTAATCTGTCTCTTACAGCAGCAGATACAAAGTCGCGGGTCCTAGTCAGCAGGTTTGAAGTCCTCAGACGAGTCTCAGTGGTTTTTAATTGATCTTTGATTTCAGCTTCATGTGTAAGAGATGAGACTTGGACAGCAGAGAGTTCAGGACTTTGGATCAGCAGCCGTGGAGTCTTTATGAGGTTTGGGGGGGGGGGGGGGGCACTCTGAGTCCTGCTGGGACGCTTTGTCTCTGATAATGAGGGCTGTTTTCATTTGTTCCTGGCGTCCCGGTGTGGTGACACCTCTGGGCGGGGCGGCTGCTTCTTTGGTGGTCTGTGCTGTTAAATCTTCACTAAACACACTGGTGTTTGGTGGTGGGGGGGGGGGCTCTGATTAGATCCTCCACTGAGCTGGGTCTCATGGGAAATCTGGTCCTCTGGGTTGTTTTTGGAAGTTTTGCTGATCATGTGGGTGACGGGTCGGATACAAAACTCCCGATGTGATCATGTTATTACTTAAAGATTAAATGCGTGACTTAAGTCTCGTCAGTAAAACTTGAGGTTTAAAGGAGCTGTAAGCGTCAGAACCTCAGCTCCACTCGGGGCCACCAGACTCCTCTGAGAAAACATCACAACAAGACAAAACTCACCAAAACCGTCACTGTTACTCTGATATGCTCGGAATAACGCCTTAATTCACCAAAGTATTCCGCAGAGCGAGCTGCGCTGACGGCCGGGAGACGAACGCGCCTACCGTGCAACACGGCGACGTAATGGACAGGATCCCTGCAGAGATGTATGTTTTACTGAATCCGTTAGATCATTTTTATTTAAGCAGAAACAGCCATTGTGTCGCTCTCGCTCGCCACCAGACTCTGTTGAAAAAAACAATAGTTTTACCTCTTATTGGTCGTTAAACGCACCGAATATAAACACCAAACAAGGTTTCACATGTTTTTCATTTATTTTGCCTTTTTTTCTTACAACTGCATAAATGAAACAGTCAAAATGAGCTTTTTCCTCCGTGTTTCCCACAGGATGTGTAGAGACTATAGTGGGGGTCCGGGGCCCGAGAGGGTCGGGTAAAGAAAATTTACATGAGTCCATTTACTTTTAATGGACACATGTAACATGTTTTATACTTCCTGTGAATATAATCCAGTTAATCTTATTTCCATCCTGTACAGATGCCTTATTTTGAAAACCGGACGCTGTCACATGTGTTTCCTCCTCGCGCTGAATCCATCCGGTCCGACTCGGTTTGATAAATAATGTTGTAACATGAAGACTTCACAGCCGCTCTGACAGGATAAAGTCTCTAACCTGCCCGTCAGCTCGCCCTGCGCCGCTTCACTTACCGTAAAGGCTGGAATACGTGCGCACTCCAAATGTAGGAGCGGCTAGTTTAATCTGCTTCTCACAGACGAGAGACAGAAACACTCACAGCGGTTCTTTTCTAAGAAGTCAGCCACAGATGGAGCGGATGTGCCGGGAGACGATTCAGCAGAACAGCGTCTGCAAACGGCTTTAAAACGCTTCCACGCCGCCGACATGGCAACGTGACTGTTGGGTCTTTTGACTCATCAGGCCGAACACAGAAAGTGCTGTTTTTGCTGTTTTTGGCAGATTAATCTCGGTGGCTGAACAGTCGGTGCAGCCAAACAGAAACAAAACTCACTAAAACCATCTTTTGTTAGTTTTTCCATCAGCAGCCCCCGTTTGGTCAAAACAAACCTTTAAATTCACTTGAATGAAGAAACATGGAGGCGTTCGGCTCCACTGCGCACAAACATTTCTTGGAGCGTTTGCTCCGGGTGAAAGAGGGAATAATGATGAGAGAGCAGCTCCTCCGCCATTAAAAACAATCACTGCCTCCCACCTGCACTCCCTTCCTGTCTGTCCTCCCCCTCAGCCACTTAATTGGAAATCCCCCACCACAGTCTGTCGTATCCAGTTCAGATGTTACTGCAGCATCAGTAAACGGTCTGAACCTTTTCCACAGAGGCTCCCGAAGGAGGAGGGAGTTTCCTGATTTGATTTGGTAACTTGTTTTTGTCTGTCTGGACCGACCAGCAGCGTTTCAGTCTTCTGGCTTCGTAACATCTGCGCTGTGTCACATCTGACGAGCGGTTCTGTTCTGGCGCCGGCCGCTCACTTGAGGAGAACCGGATGATCCGAAGGTTCCCGAACCGAATCTGGTTGTCAACAGATTACCGAACCAAATGATCCTGCAGTGTGGCGGCTTCACAGACACAATTACAGGCTCCCGGACCTCGAATCAAAAATATCGGGAAGCCTTCGATTATAAACGCGCAACAGCCAATGAGAGCGAGCTGAGCGGGAAGCGTCACCAGCGTGGCGTGTATCCGCTCCAGGCTGCCTCACCTTTCGGCAAAAATTTTAAACCCAAAATGGGTCCCCTGCGTGACGTGTGCAGATCTGATGAGAAAATATTTTGGGAGGTTGTTTATTTACCACTTCGCTCTGCCCAACCAATCATCTAATGCCTCGACCTGACGGCCAATCAGAGGCAGAGTAGTTCTAACTGAACACACTGCTGAACTCCCGCCGGAGAGCCAGCCTGACGTGAGACACGAGTGAGCTAACGTACGATGTTTCCCGCGTCAGATACAGAGATGTTGCCCACGACCAATAAGGAGAGAGTTCTACTCGAGCCGAAGGAAGAGCAGCGACGCTGAAGAACCTCAGCGGAGATTTCTCTGCACGCACCGACGGCGAGGTGGAACTGTTACTGCGAGGAACACGGGTGGACGAAGAGACGGTGGCGGCGGGAAACAGTACAAGCGTGTAAAGCCGTTTTTGGAGCCTCAGGCCCCGCCCACACTACTACATTTCCGTTTTAAAGCGGAGACCTTTGCTACGTTTGTAAAAGTCACCAGGATGGCAGCCGGTTTTAGAACTTCAGAAACGATGACGCTCGGCTCTCTGATTGGCTCTGATCAGTCATGCAAAGCAGAAACGAAGCTGCTGGCAGAGTTTTGTGTTTTTATTAAAATATTCTGCACCGTAGGGCCACACTTGTACTGTGAACGTTGCGACGACTCCCAGTCTGTTTCCCGCCGCTTTTAACTCCCGTGTTCCGTTCAGTAACAGTCCCGGCTCCTTATTGGTCCGTGCAAAATAAAACCTGGAGTGATTCTTCGTCTGCTTTGTTCTTTCACCACATCGTCTGTAACCGAGTACCTGAACGGCCACTAGACGTGTGTTTTCAGTCGTTTTAATGTAGATGGACTTGTAGGTGGACGGAGATCGGAGCGATGTGGGTGGAGCTTCAGTTATTGATGTTTGATTCCACCAGTGATCCAGACAAACAAACAAACAAACAAACAGACTTTCCTCAGGCTGCAGACGCTTATCTCCATTCAGACCTGGAGCCCCCCCCCCCCGTCTCCTCTAATCTCCTCTCATCCAATCAGAGCGCTCGGCCCGCGGCTGCTCTGTTTATCAAACAGAAGGACAGATTAAGGTGATACCAGCCGGCATCCTGCAGACGCTCTACTGAGCGCGCTCACACCGGGCCTCCACCTTTAATCCCCCTTTTTTACTTTGTCTTCACCTTCCAGCTGTGAGAGGAGACGCGTGCACGAGCGCGGTGCAGGTGTACCTACAGCGTTATCGCCGCTGCGTGGTCACGTGTGTGCATTCCTCTCTGCAGGAGCAGATTACACATTAACTGAGGCGTTAATGTGTGACCGCTCCACCTGCACGGCCTGACCCAGTTCAGGCGGAAAGGTCGGCGTTCACGAGAGAAAACACGGGAGATTAAAATTCCAGCCGGCTTTGTGAACACAAACTGCAGCAAACAGATCTGTGATAAACCAGCGGGACCGAACAGAGTCTGCTGGGTTCAGGTCGACCAGTAACTTATATTTATAAATAACAGCCCTGCTCTCACCTGTCCAACGCCTGGGCCGCGCCCTGCACACTTTCACCTGGCTCGGTCTCCAGGTAGCTCGCAACGTGACACCCGGGTCTCTGCCTTGGTTCAACGCCAGCCGAGCACATGTAGTTTGTCCTGGCGAGCTGGACCGGCTGCCTGTCCAATCAGTCATCAGGATGGCAGACAGGAAGTCAGGGCGCGCCAGACCAACAGGCGTCGATGTAACTCTTGAGGCCCCGCCCACTCTGCCGCGTTTAGGTTTTAAAACGAGACCTTTTTCTCCGTTTGCAGCTTGAAAACGATGCCGACTCCGTTTCTCATTTTGAAGCTCCGGGCAAAAACGGAGGACGTTAGAAACGATGACGCTCGGCTCTCTGATTGGCTCTGATCAGTCATGCAAAGCAGAAACGAAGCTGCTGGCAGAGTTTCGGTGTTTTTATTAAAATATTTTGCACAGATTACAGTATATTTATATCTTTTAATACGAGAAACAGTTTGTAGGGCTCAGTCTACAGAAGAGTCTGCAACGGATCTGTCAGACCAGTTCCTGCAGCGCTGAGACGTGTCGAGTGCGGCTTCGTATCAGGGAGCAGGACCGGCTGCGGTCCCAGATCTGGATTGAGCCGGATAACAAACCGTGACGCGGCGGTCGGTCGGTGCTTCTTTCTCCCGTGAGCGTTCAGACAGAAAAGCCTCTTAAAGAAAGGGGGACTGGTCGCTCTGGGTCAGACCCCGGTCCTGCTGGTGACCTCTGACCCCTCTGGGTGAGAGGACTTTGTCCTCTGGGGGATCAGAGGAGTCTCAGCAGGAGTTTAAACCCTGCTGCGTTCCTCACATTCCTCCCTCTGATAAAACCCCTCAGTGTTTCTCTCTCGGAGGCGTCTGCCCGCCGACCTCTGACCCCGGCACCTGCCGCACGGTGCTGGACTGGTTTCCTGTGCCGGTCTGGACTCCGAGTCTGCGTGCAGGTTTACGTCCGCTGTTTGGAACCAGACTGTTTAACTTTGTTTTAAAAGTAAAGAATCCACAGATCAGTCTATCAGGAGCTCTACGTGGATCTTTTCCCTCGCGGGTTTCGATGTTTGTGGTCGTGTGTTTTCATTCTTTAGTCGTTTGTTCCTGTAACGTCACATTCCGTTTGTTTTATTTCCACATTAACGGAACGGTTCTACGATGCAGATCTTCACGTCTGTCCACCTGTTTTCTGTTAAAAACCTGGCGGGCACTTTTTAACTCGTTGAGCGTCGGACAGACGTCCAGTTCTCAACGCTGCGACCTGCTTCGTCACCTTTTGGTGATTTTCAGTTGATCAAACTGTGACACGTGTGCAGGAGTCGGCTGAACTGGGAGAAATCCAGGCTTGTTAAATATTAAACTTGAGCTGCTTTACTGCACTTGACTCCATCTTCCACGTGTTGGATCCACAGTACCTAGAAACATTAGCAGGTCATGTTTTCGGGGTTTTGGCCTCGACTCGGCACCGAGGTGTCGCTGGCTGCTTCCCGACTCGTGATCCTTTACTGGTCTCTCTTTTTATGTCCAGTAATGTTTTGTTTATCATGCAGGCACCAAACTCCCCTTTAAAATCAGTCGGTTTTACCTGTTGATCACCGATGAAAACTAATTCCTGATTTTCAGCGTCTGCTGGAAACGACGGCGTGAAAACGAGTTTCTGGTATTTTAAGAAGCTGCCAGCTGGATGCTTAGAGCAGAGGATCTCTGTGTGAGTAATCAGGTGTGTTCACCTGATTACTCACACAGAGAGCTGGTGACCTTTGACCTGTGCTCGCTGTGGCGTCGGCGTGGCGAGTTGTGGATCCTCTGCAGAGGGTGTTGGCGTTGTCTCCGGGCAGATGGAGTACTCCGTGCCCACACGTTCAAAAGTCAAAGCGGCCATTGTTCCTTCCTCCGGAGAAGAATGCGATGAGCTCATGGGAGGACATTTTAATTGGACTGTGCTGCGAGCCGAGGCCCCCCCCCCCCGCCGCCTCCTCCTCCTCCCGACCCTCGGGCCGACCCCGAGGCTTCGCTCCACCGGCGGGAAGAGGATTCACAGGAATGCACTGTAAAAAAAACCAAACATCCGTACTAACAACTCGCTCAGACTTTATTATAAGACAAAACAACTCCTGCTCGAGTTCCAGGAAGCTGGCAGGACGAAATCACACACAGGTTCGATGCCAAGAAGGTTTTCTGCCTCAGTCGCTGTAATATTCTGCAGGAAACCTGCACGACCTGTTTCACCCTTTCACGCATAAATATAAATCATAAATTTCTTCTTTGTATAACTGAAAGTTGTACTAAAATAAAAAAAATGACCTCCAAGCACTCAAACTCAAACTAACAAGAAGAAGAAAAAAGCCACAGTGGTATTTATAAACCCAGCTGCATATTTTTATCCTCCTCTTTAACATTTCAACATGTGACGGGTCTCACAGCTCCAGTTAAAACGGGTTTCTTTTCTGTTGAAATGCAAATTTGTCTCTGGATAAAGTTGATGCTGTAATATGAACTTTTGCATTATAATTTATGTTCACATATCCGTGTTATTATAATACAATTCATCACATCTTTAAGATTAAAAAAGGATAGATGCACCAGCAGAGTTACAGAAATCAGACTCTGTGTATAAAAACATCAGAATCATGTTTATTTAAATTCAAGAATCATCAGAAACTGCCCTCAGGAGCCTGCAGGACATCACCATGATACATTAACCCAAAATAAGCCAAACGCATCATCTGGATAATTGATGCAGAACACTGAGAATGTAGGAGGTCAAAGGTCAGCACCGTGAGCGAGTCCTGATGGTGGGTTACAGGATCGTGAACTCCGCTGTCGGACAGCTGGAGCTCATCGCGTCCACACAGGAGTCGTGTTTGGACTCCCCGAGCCGTCTCCGGTGTCGTCCTCCCTCCTGCCGTCCTAATCCGTCCTCCTCAAGGTCGTCTCCCTCGTTAAGATCTGTCTGCGGGAAGACAAACATCTGCGTCTCTTTACGTGGAGAACCGGCCTCGGGATTCAGAACCTGTGGTGAGTCAGGTGGGGTTCTGGTTCTGGTTCCTTCACCACAGATCCTCCTCGCTCCTCTAAAGTGAGAGGAGTCTCTGTCCTAGAGCGGCGTCTCTGGGACTCGTCTCACCTGCAGCCATCGTCGGTTTCCCTCCAGTGTAAAAGCTGAACGTCGGCTCACCTGTGTTCTGTACCTGAGGCGTTGCTGCTGTTGGCGTTAGCTGGATCTGGGAGAGCGCGACACGTTGAACACGGTGAAGCGTGCTTCCATCCTCGCACCGAACCTCCTGACTGCAGCTGCTGCAGGTTTTTAGTGAAGCTGAGCCGAACTTTGGAGCGTTTGCTGCGGTCCAGGACCAGAAGGACTCTCTTCTTCACGCTTTGTTGACGTAACACATGAGGTGACGTTCGGTCGGCGCAGCAGCTGCTTGCAGATCAGAGACGCTGCAGGAAGTTAGGAACCCAAACGCACGGGTCTAAACGAGGCCCCCGGTCGTACCGAGGCCCCAGGGTCTTACTCACCTGACGTTTGGTCCTCGGACACGTCTGGACACGCCGCCGCAGCTCGCTTTAATCTGCTTGGATCCTGTTAAATCTCCTGCCGCCTTCCTGATTTGCTTGTAAACGCGCAGTCAAAGGTTTTTGACGCAGTGACTTGATGATCACAAAGTGATGCTGCTGCAGCTGAGCAGTTTCTCCATCGTCTCAACCGAGGTTTTCTTCCTGAAACAGAAATCTTTTCTTGTAATTAAAGAAAAGTCTGTCTGTATTTCAGGAAATCTTCTTTTCTCTCCTGAAGACGCCGACAAACACTTTGACGTTTTCTTGATGATTTCCTCATTTTTCTAAATCTTGTCGTGATGATAAGAATCTCTTTTAAACGAGATATTAAAGTAATAAACTTTTACAGGATGTGGTCGGTTCACCGTGTCAGCTGATGCGGAGGTCGGAGGTCGTCCTTCGTCCTCGTGAGCGGCCTCTTCTGCTCACTCAGACGTCGGGGCTTCCATATCTGGGCAGGAAAAACCTCCCAGCAGCCCCCTCTCTCTCTCTTTGACATGAACAGCCTGTGCTGCTCGCTCGCCCTCCTTCCTCCTCGTCCGGCGCTCTGTCTGGCGGCGGAAACACATTCCAGCCGCTTCATTCCTGCAGTCACCCCCCCCCGTCTTACAGAGAAAGGCTCCTTCCTCTGAGCGACTGGAGGCCCTTTTCATGTTCAGACCTGAGTCTGGGCCCCCTGAGGAGAGGCCCCCGGGGGTCAGCGCTCCACAATAGGCGGGTTAGAGCTGCTTAAAGCCAAACCGGCTAATTGACGGCGTCGCGTTTTGTTTCTCTGTGGCGAGGTTTTAAATCTGCGGCTAGAAAAAAAGGCTGTTTGGTTCTTTAAAGGCTGAGATCACCGTTTTTTAATTTAACCCAGACTTCCTGTTTATGAGCAGAGGAGGTCGACCTTCTTCAGCTTCACCGGTCCGCTGAAACAAACCGTCCCAGGATTTATTTCAGCAACAGAAAGACTTAAACAAGCTTTTGTTCCCGGCTGAGAGAAGCAGATGAAAAGGTTGATTTAATCATCAGGGAGCTCGTCCGTGTCGACGCACTTCAAATAATAAAAAAGCATCTTTCTTCACTCGTCACTGTTTGTGCTGAGACTGGCGGAGCGGCCGGTGTGAAAACAGGGCTGCAGCTAACTTTAAGTTCATTATTGATTTAGTAGTTTGGTCTATAAAATGTCATCATATCCGTGTTTCCCAAAGCTCGAGGTGGCGTCCTCAGACGTCAGTCTACTGTCACAGAGGAGCAAAGAAAAATATTCACATTTTAGAAGCTAAAAATCAGAATTTGCTCGTTTTTTTTTTTTCTTTAAAAATTGACTCCCAACGATGAAGAGTTGCAGATTAATATAAAAGTTGACAGCTAGTGGACTAATCGTTGCAGCTCTTTATGAAAACAAGTCCTGGATAATCCTGATGAATTTATCTCCATGTTCTGAAACAGAAACGTTCAGCTGCTTCATTCTCTGCACTCTAACTTCAGTCGGTCGGGATGACATATCGGCCTCGTGGATTAATCGGTCCGTCCCTAATTTCAGCCGCCGTGCTCACCTGCAGCTTTTCCGTAACGAGGGAGAATGTAAACGTTAGCAGGGTTTTAAAAACAGGCTGACCCGTTAGGACGAGCTGCTACTTGTTTTGTGGGTTTAAATAGAAGGAATTTGTTCTAGTGTTGATTTCTAACGACGGCGTCAGAGAAAGAAATATTAAATCATATGAACTAAATGTGATTTATATGGAGTTTACAGCGTATACTGTGTCTAATGCTGTTTGAGAAATATAATTCAGTTTTTCTGTAAGGGGAGCTGCCTGGTTTTATAAAACCGGTTAAAAACCATGAGATATTTGTTGGATGTCACTGCTTCAGCTTGGTTTCTCAGAAAACAGACAGAAAAAGCTGTAAGTTTGGCAGAACACTTCAGCCCGTCAGCTGGCGTTAAAGCCGGATAACTTCCCCTCAGGAGGGTTTGAGCTGCACAACCAGGAGCTGTTAAAATGATGGAACATCTCAATGAAGTCTGGCTCCGTCAGTGAGTCTGTGGTGCAGTCAGTTTTTTTTGTTCTGGCGTCATACGGGACGGAACAGAAACGTGGTCTTTGTTTGCACGCCCGACTGTAAAATTCTTCCCCTCATCAATACGGCGATTGTTCTGGAAGAAAGGCAGAATTCCTCCTGACCTCCTGCTGCAGGCACTTCTAACAGAACTCCATTTAAAAAAAGCAGCATTTAACAGAAGGTTCGCTCGCATGTGCAGGTTCTGCTGCTGGAACGAGTCGTGATGAGGCGGCCGGCGCTCAGCTTGTCACGCACATTCTCGGCTCTGATTGGACGTTTTCTTTCCTGGCTCTGGTGCACGATGAAGCAGTTTGTTTTTCTTTTTCACGTCCCAGAAGCTTTTTAAAGGTTCTGCTGTAGAGAATTACGGGTTAATCTGCCAGCCCAGAGATATTCAGTCTTTTCTCACATATGATAAATAAAAGAAGCCTCACGTTTTTAAGGTGGACAGCGTGAATAAAAATGAGGAATTCTTTCCTGTATTTTGAGTTTGGTGCTTTTGTCTCCAGTTTTTAAAGTTAAACTTTTCTTGAACAACCTCTGACTCTGTAGACCGGTTTATATTTCCCAGAACAGCCAGGAACACGAGGTCACGAGTTTAAACTGCTCGTTAACACATTTGTTGTGATGTAGATCTTAGATCGTGACGCCCAGCTGTTGTTTGCTCCATTTGAAATAATTGCCTGTTACTGATGAAACTCCCCTCGTCCAATCAGAGCGTCCTCTCGGTCCCAGCAGCCACCTGTGTTCAGCGCCTCCTTTGTCCCGTTTCAGAGGACGCGGAGGCGTTTTTCTTCTTTCTGAGCGAGTCTGTCCCCGACCGCCCCGGGTCCCCCTCAGAGACGCCTCTTCATGAAACGCTTTGATCCGGGGCCAGAGAGGCTCTCCATCACAGATGTCGAGGATCACATTAGAACAAAACTCCCTTTTTGTTCTGAAACTCCTCCGGGCTGCTGGGAGATCAGGACCGTCCTCAAACTGAGCAGACGGGGTCTTCAGGTCTTCAGATGTCCCTCGTCCGGTTTGTGTTTAAACATCTAATAAAGATCATTTCAGCCGTCGGCTCGTTATTTATTCTGAACGCTGGAAACGCGGCGGTCAGCTCGGGGCCCGTATGTATCGAGCTTCTCAAAGTGACGTTTTAGTCTTACGTGCTGAGAATTCATGAAATTTACTCCGACTTCCAAACTTGAGAATAAAATATCAAATTTCTTAAAGCCAAGAAGCTCCAGAGGCCCCTCAGGAGGCCAGGAGCTGCCTGTAGGGGCCAGTGATGGCGCCGTGGAGACAGAGAGATGCGCAGATACTTGACGAGGTTAATTAGACGGGGTCGGACGTCTTCGTCTGCGAGTTGGTGAAGGACGCCACCTCGCCGCTGACTTCACGCGGCTACACGTTTAGCTGTTTATTTGCCACAGAACAAACGCGGCGCTGCTGATGGGTTTGGCCCGTCACAACCACGAGGGCTGTAGCAGCAAGAAGGTCGCGGGTTCAAACCCCGAACATTCTGTTTTCTCTTAAAAAACTCCTTTTAGCAGTTTCACCAGTCAACGTGAATTTATCTGGGAATATTCTTAAAGAAGGGAATCTCTTCAGTGATTGGTCCTCGCCTACATCGTCATCCAGAATCTGAGTGTCGTGAATCGGCTCTCGGGCGAGCGGCTGGATAAATCCGGGGCCCTGGCTCCTGCTTCTAAATCCTGCCTTGTCTCTGCGGGAGGAGGAAGCCCGTGTGTGTTTGCAGTTGCTTCATTGTTTCCTGTAATAAACTGCAGCCTTTTGTCAGCGTCCTATCAGCTGCTTCACCTTTATTTGCTGTCGACACAGAGAGGGGCCCCCCAGGAGCCGGGGCCCTTTGTCAGCGCACTGTTTACAGAGCAGATTCTTTAGCTGAGCAAACAGCCGTATCACCCCCCCCCCTCCTCTGTCCCGCTGCCCGGCTCAAACATGGCGGCGTTCCTTCACGTGCTGACTGACAGAGCGTTTCGCAGTGCGCTCGCCGGCCTGCTCAGACTCGCCGAAGTATGCGAAGAGCGGGACGGCGGACTCGGAGTCACGGCGTTCCCGCATCAGCTCAGTCCAGGAGGCGGTCCGGGTCCAGCTGCACGGGGGCGTCTGCAAAGCCTCAGAGACACTTAAATCTGTTTCCTGTGTTCCTCGCGTGAGACGACTCTCGGGGTTAAATGTTTATTATGGGAAGTCATGTAGAAAGAGAAGCATCGAGATCATTGCAGCAAAATCTCCTCATGTCACGAACCAGCGGGTTTTTTATTAGTTACTAGTTAAGATACAGATTTTTTTTTTTGTTGCTTTTTTATTAATGTATACACACGCACACACTTACTGTTTGATTTATTGTTAATATTTTAATTTATTTATTTTTTAACACACAGACACACTTTTACTGTTTTATTTAATTTTTAATATAATTTATTTTTTACCAAACACTTAATGTTTCTATTTATTTATTTTTTTTAATATTTTTAATTTAATTTTATATTTTATATATTTTTTTCTCATTTATTTTTTAACACACCCCTTTTACTGTTTTGTTTATTTTATTTTTAATATTTTTTATTTATTTTTATATTTTTTAATTTATTTATTTTAACACACAGACTTTTACTGTTTTATTTGTAATATTTTTTATTTATTTTTATATTTTTTTTATTTTTTAACACACAGACTTTTACTGGTTTTATTTATTTTATTTTTAATATTTTTTTTATTTATTTTTATATTTTTATTATTTATTTTTTAACACACAGACTTTTACTGTTTTATTTATTTTATTTTTAATATTTTTTATTTATTTTTATATTTTTTTATTAATTTATTTTTTAACACACACTTTTACTGTTTTATTTACTTATTTAATGAACTGTATGAAATGAATTGTTCGTTCATTTGTAGCTTCGGTAATATTGTTTATTAAATTGAATCAGCTGAGGACAAGAGGACCGAACTCAGCTGATTAATAATCGTTAATAATCGATCAGGTCGGGCTGAACGTTGATTGAATTCATGTAACACCGATCTGTTCAAAAACAGTCGTGAGATAAAGGAGGCTGATAATAAACTCAAATCACAAAGAGACGTCAATGAAAAGTCTCCTAAGCTTCGTTAAGCTCTTGACTCTTGACAGTTTGGCTCCGCACGCCGCTTATAAAGTGTGAAACACTGATCTGTCTTCTTCTCTGCAGGTAAATCCTTCGACATCACCTACGTCCGCCTCAAGTTCCACACCAGCCGCCCGGAGAGCTTCGCCATCTACAAGCGGACCGGCGAGGGCGGCCCCTGGGTGCCCTACCAGTACTACAGCGGCTCCTGCGAGAAGACCTACCAGAAGCCGAGCAGCGGCTTCATCCGCACCGGCGAGGACGAGCAGCAGGCGCACTGCACCGACGACTTCAGTGACATCTCGCCGCTCACCGGCGGGAACGTGGCCTTCTCCACGCTGGAGGGCCGGCCCAGCGCCTACAACTTCGACAACAGCCCCGTCCTCCAGGTGAGCGCCACGCCGGGTGGGGGACAGGAAGTGGTAGTGGTGTTTCCTGTGACTGTAAATGTTAAGTGAAAAAAACGGATGCCGAACTTTGTCCAACGTGATGCGGATCTGTTATAAATATGAGTCCGTGCTTTGTCAGGTGTGCCAGCGAGACCGCAGGACAACAACTGTTAAAACGCTCGTTTTCTGAATGGAGTTTGGCTCGATCAGGGCTGTGCTATGCTAACTTCAGTCATGTCTGGTAGTTCAGCTTCCTTTTCTCCCAGCAGCCCCCAGTTCACACGTTACAGGCTCATTAAATATTCATTACAGGCTCATTAAATATTCATTACAGGCTCATTAAATATTCATTACAGGCTCATTAAATATTGCCCTTCAGGGTCTGATGAGGTCTGCAGCAGCGACGGCCGCCTTTTTCCCAGCAGGCCGTTTCTGCAGGTTCGATGCGGCCAAGTGTTGCGACATGTTGCTAGGCGACGCCCCCGGATTTCCCAGCAGCAGTTTGGTTCCACCGACCTGCAGCTGGAGACTCTGCTCCT
>NW_024040485.1:32552290-32590779 GCF_014851395.1 Micropterus salmoides | reverse complement strand
CTCCTCCTCCTCTGCTCACCGCTCTCTGTTTCCTCCGCTCAGGTTAAACTTCAAAAAAAAAGGAGGAGACGCTCTGAGAGGATTCAGGACTCAGGTCCTCTTCATGTAGTTTAGATTCTGGACTGAAGCGGTCTCTGGATTCTTCAGTGCTGCATCGAGAAACACCAGCACCTGAACTTTGCTCTGGATGACGTCAGATTAACGAACGCTATTTTTAAACTCGGCGCCCGATATAAATATATAAATATAAATAAATATACTCGGAGCCTGTTGGCTGTTTTCCTCGACACAACATAACTGAATCCTTTTTATAACGAGGAGGGCGGCGTCCTCCCTGATGTGTCTTTCCTTCCCCTCTCTGTGGAAATGAACAGATTTAGCTGCAGCTCGGCTCTAAACTTCCTTATTTGACTTGTCGGCATGAAGCTATTTATACCGAAGCCGCGGACTCGTCGGGGTCGGCGGCCCGTCGGAGGCGTCAGACGGCTGTTTGTCGCTCTCTGGTATTCCTGCTGTCTGTCATCTCTGAGGGGGAAACACCCACCAGCTGAGCCCGTCGCCGTGGCTGCCGACCGGCCGCCGCTCTGTTTTATTCTGGAGCTGCGGGTCGAAACCTTTTGGGCTTGTGACCCCTTAAAATAAAGCGGCGGTGTCGAGTATCTGTGAGTCCAGTTCGGCCTCTCAGCGTCTCACTTTACATCATTATTATAAATATTTAAGGCCGAAGAGAGAAAACATCCAGGATTTAAAGAAACCCGTTCAGATGACGACGTCCTGTTCAGTCCGACAGATTCACATTCATGTCACGCAGCAGCGCCGGTTTTTCATCGAAATCAAACGTGTGCAGCAGTTTGTTCTTCACAGTAACATCTTAACTTTAGATCTTTAGATTTCTGTCAGTCGGACGTTTCACAAACTATCAAACCCTTCAGCTCGCTGCCGACCTGCAGACAGCAGCCGGCTGAAGCTTCATTTAAAGAGTCATTTCTGAAGACTCGCCCTTTTAAAAGTCTGGATTTGGTTCCAGTTAATAGAGAAAAGGAGACACTTATAAAGCACCCACTGATTATGGTGAAGGTTTCAGAAAAATATTCAGTTGTTTTGTTTAAGAGGAATTTCAAGGTAGTTTATCAGTCAAACAGAATGTGTAAGTTCCTTCATGCTAAACACGCAACATATAATTAAGTGTAGGGCCGTGTTAAAACATGGTGACATCTAAAATAAAATAAAACAGTACAGTGGATCATGGTCTGCTGCTCTTTAATCCAAAAACCACGTCTTCATCTTCCAATGACACGTGTTTTGGCAATAAAGCTGGATAAAAAACAAAAAGGTTGCAATTTCCTTTAAAGAACTGCAAAATCTTAATGAGTGGAAAACTGTTTAAACCCAAACGTTGATTTATCGGTACTTAGATTTTCTGTATGCTCACTAATGCACACTTAAAAAAATGTCGATCAGTGTTCCTCAAAGCACCAAGATGACGTCCTGAAACGTCTCGTTTTGTCCACAACCCAAATATACTCACTTTACTGTCATCAGGTCTTAATGAAAGCAGAAAGTATTCACGTTTGAGAAGCGGGTCATTTCTACTGAAAGCGATTAATCTGCTCCTTTTGATGAAAGATGGTTACTCTGACCAGCTCAGTAGCACCTGCAGTAGCTGTTAGCAGGATCAGTCTAACGTGTAGACGCTCACCAGAGGCTTAAAACTCCAACAGCAACAACACGAGCGAACTGTGAAATAGTCCCGACAGTTCTGACAATCGTCAAAGAGCCGGGGGAAAAAAATATTGTACGGTAGTCAACGGCGAGAGACAGCAAAGTTTTTGACCCCGTTTGAATTGTGCTCTGAATCACACACACGTTTCAGTTTAAAACATTTAAGTCAAGAAAGTCGCAGTTTGATGTAAAACTGTTGAAGTATAAGACTGTGAAAATACGTAGTTACCACAAAAGCCAAAAGTCGCATACGTGATGTGAACCTTTTCTCTAAGCTAACGTCAATGAAGCTAACGTGACTGAAGCTAACATCAAGGAAGCTAAGCTTAATGAAGCTAACGTGACTGAAGCTAACATCAAGGAAGCTAAGCTTAATGAAGCCAACGTGACTGAAGCTAACATCAAGGAAGCTAAGCTTAATAAAGCTAACATGACTGAAGCTAACATCAATGGAGCTAACGTGACTGAAGCTAACATCAATGAAGCTAAGGTTAATGAAGCTAATGTCAATGAAGCTAACGTCAATGAACTTAACGTTACTGAAGCTAACGTCAATGAAGCTTAGGTTAATGAAGCTAACGTGACTGAAGCTAACATCAATGAAGCTAAGGTTAATGAAGCTAATGTCAATGAAGCTAACGTCAATGAACTTAACGTTACTGAAGCTAACGTCAATGAAGCTTAGGTTAATGAAGCTAACGTCAATGAAGCTTAGGTTAATGAAGCTAACGTCAATGAAGCTTAGGTTAATGAAGCTAACGTGACTGAAGCTTAGGTTAATGAAGTTAACGTCACAGAAGTTAAGCTTAATGAAGCTAACGTCAATGAAGCTAAGATTACTGAAGCTTAGGTTAATGAAGCTAACGTGACTGAAGCTAAGGTTAATGAAGCTAACGTGACTGAAGCTTAGGTTAATGAAGCTAACGTGACTGAAGCCTAACGTCAATGAACTTAACGTGACTGAAGCTAACTTGACTGAAGCTAACGTCAAAGAACTTAAATGAGAGGCTGATGTGATAAAAGGGCCGAGAGTCGTTGGATCAAACATGTCAGCTGAGAGAGATTTCTGCGTGGAACATAGCTGAGTTATTTAGCAAGCAACGTTAGCTTAGCATTACCGCGCAAACATGTTGGTGACGAATGTTGTGGGAGATGAGAGAGAGAGTTCATTGAGTGGTTTTCACACAAAACGACATGTAACTTTACTGTTTTACGACAAAATGGCAGTTTCTTGACGGACAAAATAACATTTTAAATTGATAAACATCATAATTCAGGGCACGGTTCAAATAGGATGAAGAAATAAGTTGTCTCTCGTTTATCCCAAAGTAAGGTCCGATGGGCCGGAGCAGAAGCGAGTGACTTAGTCTCTCTATGGGAGCGGTGTTATAAAGAACGTCTGACGTCTCTTCAGTTAATCGTGTTTGTGTACTCTCCAGTTAGTAACCAAGCTGCCTCGCTTGCTACCAAGTATAAACTCACCTTCACCGGTTATCTTGCTAACCCGTGACTTGCCACCATGTCACCAAACTCCTTGCACAAATTATTTGACAAGGACACACCGAGAAACGTTTCTGTGTCGCTGTGTAGTGCGGCTGCGGTTTTTACCCTTTAATCTACAAAGTAAATGCAGTACATGTACTGACGTGCAGTGAAAAGTACTGCAGTAAATGTACACGGTCCGCCGTGTGTTTGTGCAGTCTGCTGCTGCCCAGCTGGAGGTTTGACAGCCCGGCACAGAGCTGCAGCTGATTGATGGCGAGCAAATGTTGTGTACAGTTTAAACAGCGCTGAAGCTGCACGAGCTTCCTGGACCCGAGCGGTCTGAAGCGCCGCAGCTGCCGGACGGAGCGTACGAGTTTATTCATCATGAATCATACAGAGAGAAAGTCGGGCGGTTCCCACTGCAGCAGGAAGCTTTCTGCACATAACTGACCGGCTGAGAACGCAGCTGCAGAATGTTTTCCACAATAACGATCCCTCATCAGAACCAGAAACGGGGCGCAAGCCAAAACTGAACCTCCATCGGAGTTCTGCAGCAGACTGCGGCTTCCACGTTTTCTGATTCCTGACCAAACTGTCAGGAAGAGAAGAGAGGGGCAGCAGAGTTTTTACTTTTACTTTGATTTGCTAATTTAAATCCCCAGTAGACAAGTCTGATATCAAGGTCACAAAAACGGGTCCAACAGCGCCTGAAGCTTGACCTCACGATCAGGAGGAGACGACCTTGACCGGCTTGGCTGAGCTACGTTAGCTGATCTGTGAAATTGTGTCCAGAAAGAAAATGAAAGTCACTGTAGCCATGTTTCCATCTAATTGTCATGCGAGTTTTAAGCGGAAGAAATGGTGATTTTATTTTGCCGTTTCCATCAACCTTTTCTAACGCCATACTTCAAAATGTGCGCTGATGGAAACGCGGCTCGTGAGAGGGAGTCTGATCTGTGTTGTCCTTCTCAGCTCGGAAATGCATCATAAATGTGCTTGAATTGGGCTCCGTGAGAGCCCACCGGGGGCCACGGAGGAGCCAGGGGCTGCTGACTGATGGGAAAGTGTCCCGAGCATTGTCTCCGAGTGGTGTTGTCTGACGGCCCCTCACTGTCCTCTCCCATCTTTAAAATGTTGTGGTAGGGAGGAAGAACAAAAGCACGTAGTTAGTTTTCTGCCTGTGGGCCATTTTACAGCGACGGAAGAGAACTGTTATTATAATAATAACTAATGATGCACACAGTCAGACCTGGGTTAGAAAGAGGTCAGCGGCTTCTGACAGGTTGACTTCCTGTTTCAAAGCCCGGGGTGAGTCACAGCTCGGAGCTGTCGGTGAGGGATTCAGAAATCCGTTCCCAGCAGTTAGACCAGGATTTAACGTGAGGGTGCAAAGTCCAGGAGGAGGCAGAGGGTTCCTGAGGAGGTGGGTTTAATCCACCTTCTTTTATTTCTGCCGGGTGAATCTCAGGTTTGCTGTCTGACCGCAGGCCAACAGGCTGTCAGCAGATATTTGACCAGCTTCCTCCAGAGGCTGGAAGTCGGGACAGTTTTGAGCACTAGTTCCCTGCAGCAGCGGGGTTCACGTGTTCACATCAGATCTGGATTAGCGTTTATTCACTGCTCAGACCCGGTTCAGGTCTCTTTGTCTTCAGCTGCTGTCACTCTGCAGAGTAGAAAGCTCTGCGCCTGATAAGCTTCCTGCTGATATCGCCGGCCTTCGGCCTTTCACACGGGCGGGCTGTTGAGTAACTTTCTTTATCCTCCGAACTCAACAGGTGTCCTTCAGTAATTCTCACATCGCAGCGCCAAGAAACTAAATTCCATTTCACTGAAAATGTCACAGAGTGTCTGTTTATGGAGTTGCGTCACTGTTTCAGAGTTTCCCACAGGCTGAGAACCAAAACCGCCTCCCTGTTTGCAGATTGCTGATACAAAGAAGCTCCATATCTGAAGAATGTCTGGCACAACAGCTGTGTCAGCCGCTTGGCTTCAGGGAGGTTAAATGTCCCGACAGAAACAAAGAAACGAGCTGCACGTTGCCCTCAGGATGTCAGAACTCTGGTGACTTTTAATCCAGCTGTGTGATGTGTTCACTGCTAATTAGCAACGAAACTTAAGTCACGAGATGAGATTTAAACACTATTTTGGAGAAAAGTTTGTAATTTCCTGCATTCTGGTGATTTGTTTCTGCGGTGGGAATGTTTTTATTTGTCTAAAAGGAAACAGGAACTTTAGGCAGCAGCTGACAACTCAAACTCTAACGGCGCTCAGGCGTTCTGAGATCTTTCTCTAGGTCAACTTTTAAAATCCAATATCCTCCCTGCTGTGTCAGTAATGACCTCCAGTATTTTACCTTCACCTGCCACCAAGAAAACAACCTTTGAACTTTGTGTTCTTCACCTTTTTAAAGGTTCAGTCCGCTTCAGACAAACCAAGTTTAAACGACGAGTGTCGAACACGTAAGTTAATTTGCAGATGGTGATGCCGCGTCGGCGAGATGCAGTTCGGCACATGAACGTGGGGGCAGTGTGTCGACCTGACGGGCAGGTCAGCGGCGATCTCCTGTTCCACACAGCAGCCAGGCGGCGGCGGTGTTCGGTTGGTTTGCCAACCGCTGTTCAACGCAGAAGAAGAAGAAGAAGAAGGTCCGACTTAAAAAAGGAGATTTATGGCGGGATGTTTACAGTAAAACTCCTGGAGCCGGTCCACAGTTACCGAGATCGTTGTGTCGTCTCACTAAAATCACAACCTCCTTCTGTTTCGCCGTGTTTGGTTTGTTTACAACGTGCAAAGGTTGTCCAGGAAGATAATCCGGTGTCGGCGAGGGATGACCCGGTCCTGGTCTGCCCCCTAGTGGATTCAGGTTTAATCCTCCAGGTTACACGAAAGTTCGCAGGCCAGTATGTGAACAACGCCGTTTGCATCGCCGACACCTGTCTACGCCCACGCGTTGGTAAAAAGCAAGTATATCGTGGGCTTTATAGGCAGGTCCCGCCTCTCGACCACCAGAGAACAATAACTGCACTTTCGCCGGGACTTAAAACCTGCGTGTTTAGAATCAGCAGGGAAATTTGAAAAAGTTTGAGGACTTTGCCCCAAAATAAAAAGTGTTTTATACTTTTACATTATTGGCTTAATATGTTTCCCGGCTCAGCTGTTAAAAAGCAGACGATTGGCTCTCCAGCAGGAGGGGCGGGACATCTTTGGTGTTACGGGCTTTTCCCCATAGGACAAGTTGCCTGCAGAGTATAACCTAACCTCCAGCCCTCCCCGCGGTGCAACCTGGGAGAAGCTGAGAACGGGGCGACATGTCCAAGAGACAAACAGTCACTCGAGTTTTGAATCCCTCAGGAAACCGAAGCACAGCAGTGAGCTTCAGCTCAGCCATCTAACGGTGTAAACAGCCTTCCACTGATTCCTTTACGTCGCACCGTCTCCTGACTCGTCCTGCAGTAAACAGTAAACTGGGGACTTTCTGAAAAGGCCGATGTGTTAAAACTGTTCTGAAAAACAAGCTCGCAGCAAGAAATGAAAATGCTTTGAGAAAGCTTTAACATCTGAAGGAGTCTTCACCATCTTTAAATAAAAAACTCAGCGTCTGCTAAATGTGTTTGCATGTTGAGCTAACGGTGCGTCCTTGTTGTGTCTTTTGCAGGACTGGGTGACGGCCACGGACATCAGAGTGACCCTGAACAGGCTCAACACGTTCGGAGACGAGGTCTTCAACGACCCCAAGGTCCTCAAGTCCTACTACTACGCCATCTCTGACTTCGCCGTGGGAGGAAGGTAAAGAGCCAAGAAAACATTTAATGTCTGCTAAAGTAGACTTTGTTCCCTTTTTTAAAGTCATTTAAAAGTTAGTTAGTTCATATTTTGATCAGTTTTGCAGCCACACGACGCATATTGTCACAGTTTGTGCCATGACGGAACAAATCTGCTCAGAGAAGCCTTCATGTTTACATACGAGTGTGAACAAGTTTCAGCAGCCCGAGCTTCATGAAACCTGCTCAGACAAAGGGAGCCGTGCTGACGGACTTGAGTGCGGTTGTGTGGCTTTGCGGGTCTTGATGTGTCACTGTGTGGTCCGCTTCCCTGTGGCCCCCATAGGAATCCACATAAGAAGTCCTTTTCCTGCACGTCTGTAAAAGAGGCTTCGACAGGCGTTACGGGAGTGTTGAACAGGCCGCCGCTGCACGGCCTCCGCAGCTATAATCTGTTTGAAATGTGGAGCAGATTTCCATTACACAGCCAGCATTCCTGGCATTCCTGGCCGGCAGGGCTGGATTACAGGGGAACCGGAATGGGACGGACCGACCGCCGTGACGGGCGGAAGACGAGGGAAGAGTCCTGAGCTGGAGCACCTGCCCGAGCTGCACAAGTTAACCTTTATTTTATTTAGGAGGGGGTTCTGAGGAGTCCTGTCCTCTGCTGGCTCCACCCTGGTTTACCTGAACTTGTTCACCTGGGAGCTCACCTGTCTTTAGAGAGCAGGACTCCTGATCCCTCTCCAGTCAAAGCGATGAACCCCAAACTCTCCTGGTTGAATCATCAGCACAAACATGGAGATTTTAGTTTAAAGTAAACTTTGCAGGGTGATTTTTCACCAGGAAGCAGTTGTTTACTTTCTCAAGAAAAGGTATCTTGTAGCTAACTGAAGCTAAAGATAACAGTCTGGTAGTTAACTTAAACAGTGTGGTAGCTAACTGAAGCTAAAGATAACAGTCTGGTAGCTAACTTAAACAGTGCGGTAGCTAAATGAAGCTAAAGATAACAGTCGGGTAGCTAACTTAAACAGTGTGGTAGCTAACTGAAGCTAAAGATAACAGTGTGGTAGCTAACTTAAACAGTGTGGTAGCTAACTGAAGCTAAAGATAACAGTCTGGTAGCTAACTTAAACAGTGTGGTAGCTAACTGAAGCTAAAGATAACAGTCTGGTAGCTAACTTAAACAGTCTGGTAGCTAACTGAAGCTAAGGATAACAGTCGGGTAGCTAACTTAAACAGTGTGGTAGCTAAATGAAGCTAAAGATAACAGTCGGGTAGCTAACTTAAACAGTGTGGTAGCTAACTGAAGCTAAAGATAACAGTCTGGTAGCTAACTTAAACAGTGTGGTAGCTAACTGAAGCTAAAGATAACAGTCTGGTAGCTAACTTAAACAGTGTGGTAGCTAACTGAAGCTAAAGATAACAGTCTGATAGCTAACTTAAACAGTGTGGTAGCTAACTGAAGTTGAAGCTAACAGACTGAGGAATCAAAAATAAAACCGCTGAAGCTAAAAATAACAGTCTGGTAGCTAACTGAAGCTAAGGATAACAGTCTGGTAGCTAACTGAAGCTAAAGATAACAGTCTGGTAGCTAACTTAAACAGTGTGGTAGCTAAATGAAGCTAAAGATAACAGTCGGGTAGCTAACTTAAACAGTGTGGTAGCTAACTGAAGCTAAAGATAACAGTGTGGTAGCTAACTTAAACAGTGTGGTAGCTAACTGAAGCTAAAGATAACAGTCTGGTAGCTAACTTAAACAGTGTGGTAGCTAACTGAAGCTAAAGATAACAGTCTGGTAGCTAACTTAAACAGTCTGGTAGCTAACTGAAGCTAAGGATAACAGTCGGGTAGCTAACTTAAACAGTGTGGTAGCTAAATGAAGCTAAAGATAACAGTCGGGTAGCTAACTTAAACAGTGTGGTAGCTAACTGAAGCTAAAGATAACAGTCTGGTAGCTAACTTAAACAGTGTGGTAGCTAACTGAAGCTAAAGATAACAGTCTGGTAGCTAACTTAAACAGTGTGGTAGCTAACTGAAGCTAAAGATAACAGTCTGATAGCTAACTTAAACAGTGTGGTAGCTAACTGAAGTTGAAGCTAACAGACTGAGGAATCAAAAATAAAACCGCTGAAGCTAAAAATAACAGTCTGGTAGCTAACTGAAGCTAAGGATAACAGTCTGGTAGCTAACTGAAGCTAAAGATAACAGTCTGGTAGCTAACTTAAACAGTGTGGTAGCTAAATGAAGCTAAAGATAACAGTCGGGTAGCTAACTTAAACAGTGTGGTAGCTAAATGAAGCTAAAGATAACAGTCGGGTAGCTAACTTAAACAGTGTGGTAGCTAACTGAAGCTAAAGATAACAGTCTGGTAGCTAACTTAAACAGTGTGGTAGCTAACTGAAGCTAAAGATAACAGTCTGGTAGCTAACTTAAACAGTGTGGTAGCTAACTGAAGCTAAAGATAACAGTCTGGTAGCTAACTTAAACAGTCTGGTAGCTAACTGAAGCTAAAGATAACAGTCTGGTAGCTAACTTAAACAGTCTGGTAGCTAACTGAAGCTAAAGATAACAGTCTGGTAGCTAACTTAAACAGTGTGGTAGCTAACTGAAGCTAAAGATAACAGTCTGGTAGCTAACTTAAACAGTGTGGTAGCTAACTGAAGCTAAGGATAACAGTCTGGTAGCTAACTGAAGCTAAGGATAACAGTCTGGTAGCTAACTTAAACAGTGTGGTAGCTAACTGAAGCTAAAGATAAGTCTGGTAGCTAACTTAAACAGTGTGGTAGCTAACTGAAGCTAAAGATAACAGTCTGGTAGCTAACTTAAACAGTGTGGTAGCTAACTGAAGCTAAGGATAACAGTCTGGTAGCTAACTTAAACAGTGTGGTAGCTAACTGAAGCTAAAGATAAGTCTGGTAGCTAACTTAAACAGTGTGGTAGCTAACTGAAGCTAAAGATAAGTCTGGTAGCTAACTTAAACAGTGTGGTAGCTAACTGAAGCTAAAGATAAGTCTGGTAGCTAATTTAAACAGTGTGGTAGCTAACTGAAGCTAAAGATAAGTCTGGTAGCTAACTTAAATAGTCTGGTAGCTAACTGAAGCTAAAGATAACAGTCTGGTAGCTAACTTAAACAGTCTGGTAGCTAACTGAAGCTAAGGATAACAGTCTGGTAGCTAACTTAAACAGTGTGGTAGCTAACTGAAGCTAAAGATAAGTCTGGTAGCTAACTTAAACAGTGTGGTAGCTAACTGAAGCTAAAGATAAGTCTGGTAGCTAACTTAAACAGTGTGGTAGCTAACTGAAGCTAAAGATAAGTCTGGTAGCTAACTTAAACAGTGCGGTTGCTAACTGAAGCTAAAGATAAGTCTGGTAGCTAATTTAAACAGTGTGGTAGCTAACTGAAGCTAAAGATAAGTCTGGTAGCTAACTTAAACAGTCTGGTAGCTAACTGAAGCTACAGGCAAAAGTCTGGTAGCTTTTGATTGCTGGTGACTTCATGTTCATTTAGAAAAGAAGGACCAGTTGTACTTCCAGTCCTACTTGTGCAGGCAGACACTAGGGGTTGAGCATCTCAGACGACAATCTAACAGTGATTAAATTCCTGAATGCTGCTTGTGAACCACACACGGAGTTTTTAAGTTTTCCCCTAAAGGAATGTTTATTCATTATTTATTATATCCTCTATACGGCTATGCAGCTGCACACAGAGAGCTGAGTGTGAACCAGCTTACTGTCCTGCCTAAAAGTGGTTTATTAAAATATAAACAATGTACATTACAATGTACAATAATGTACAATAAATGTACATTATGTTTGTTGCAGTTCAGGGTTTCCAAGCTTCTGGAGGCGGCTGGTGTTGACAGCCTCTTTAATGCCTCAGTCTTCCGCCTCTTCATCAGTTTTTCCACAGCTCACTGCCAAGAAACACCTGAGACAATAACCAAAGGTGGCTGCTGAGCAAGTCCCATCCTGTGGTGAGGGGCTCTTCCCCCCCGAGGAAGGTTAACAAAACCCTCCCTCAGAGCCGCCGAGCGGAAAAACCACATCAGAACCCAAGACAGTGTCAACAGAACAGCTTCCGCTGGTGTCCTTGTTAAACCTGAGAGGAAATGTTTTCACGGACATGTCAGATATATGATAGAAACTGAAGAGTTACTAAAACCATGTGTGTCACAGTGTTCGGAGGTTTGTGATACTGTTGATTATTTGCTGAGACCGTCACAGGTCCAGGTGTAACAGGTGTGTTTCTGTGCCGTCAGGTGTAAGTGTAACGGCCACGCCAGTGAGTGTCTGAAGAACAGCCGAGGACGCCTGGTGTGCAACTGCAAACACGACACAGACGGCGACGACTGCAACGTCTGCAAACCGTTCTACAACGACCGGCCGTGGAGGAGAGCGACCGCCGACAACGCCAACGAGTGTCTGCGTAAGTCGGCTGCCTCTGGATCTCTTTACTGCGACTACTACTGCTTTACTGCGACTACTACTGCTTTACTGCGACTACTACTGCTTTACTGCTTTACAGCAACTACTACTGCTTTACAGCAACTACTCCTGCTTTATTACTGCTTTACTGCTTTACAGCAACTACTACTGCTTTACTACTGCTTTACCGCTTTACAGCAACTACTACTGCTTTACTACTGCTTTACTGCAACTACTACTGCTTTACTACTGCTTTACTGCTTTACTACTGCTTTACTGCAACTACTACTGCTTTACTGCAACTACTACTGCTTTACAGAAACTACTCCTGCTTTACTCCTGCTTTACTACTGCTTTACTGCAACTACTACTGCTTTACAGCAACTACTCCTGCTTTACTGCTGTGTCACTGCAACTACTCCTGCTTTATTACTGCTTTACTGCTTTACAGCAACTACTACTGCTTTACAGCAACTACTACTGCTTTACCGCTTTACAGCAACTACTACTGCTTTACTGCAACTACTACTGCTTTACTACTGCTTTACTACTGCTTTACTGCTTTACTGCAACTACTACTGCTTTACTACTGCTTTACTGCAACTACTACTGCTTTACTACTGAGTTACTGCAACTACTACTGCAACTACTACTGAGTTACTGCAACTACTACTGCGACTACTACTGAGTTACTGCAACTACTACTGCGACTACTACTGAGTTACTGCAACTACTACTGCGACTACTACTGAGTTACTGCAACTACTACTGCGACTACTACTGAGTTACTGCAACTACTACTGAGTTACTGCAACTACTACTGCGACTACTACTGAGTTACTGCAACTCCTACTGAGTTACTGCAACTCCTGCTGAGTTACTGCGACTACTGCTGAGTTACTGCGACTACTGCTGAGTTACTGCGACTACTACTGCGTTACTGCGACTACTACTGCTTTACTACTACGTTACTGCGACTACTACTGCGTTACTGCAACTACTACTGCTTTACTACTGCTTTACTGCAACTACTACTGCTTTACTGTGACTACTACTGAGTTACTGCAACTACTACTGCTTTACTACTGAGTTACTGCAACTCCTACTGCGTTACTGCTTCTGCTTTACTGCTGAGTTACTGCAACTACTACTGCTTTACTGCTGAGTTACTGCGACTACTACTGCTTTACTACTGCGTTACTGCGACTACTACTGCGACTACTACTGCGACTACTACTGCGTTACTGCGACTACTACTGCGTTACTGCGACTACTACTGCGTTACTGCTGCGTTACTGCGACTACTACTGCGTTAGTGCGACTACTACTACTTTACTGCTGAGTTACTGCGACTACTACTGCTTTACTACTGCGTTACTGCGACTACTACTGCGTTACTGCGACTACTACTGCGTTACTGCGACTACTACTGCGACTACTACTGCGTTACTGCGACTACTACTGCGTTACTGCTGCGTTACTGCGACTACTACTGCGTTAGTGCGACTACTACTACTTTACTGCTGAGTTACTACTACTACTTTACTGCTGAGTTACTGCGACTACTACTGCGTTACTGCGACTACTACTGCGTTACTGCGACTACTACTGCGACTACTACTGCGTTACTGCGACTACCACTGTGTTACTGCGACTACTACTGCGTTACTGCGACTACTACAGCTTTACTACTGTGTTACTGCGACTCCTACAGCTTTACTGCTTTACCACTGCGTTACTGCGACTACTACTGCTTTACTGCGACTACTGCGTTACTGCGACTACTACTGCGTTACTGCGACTACTACAGCTTTACTACTGTGTTACTGCAACTTCTACAGCTTTACTGCTTTACTACTGCGTTACTGCGACTGCTACTGTGTTACTGCGACTTCTACAGCTTTACTGCTTTACTACTGCGTTACTGCGACTACTACTGCTTTACTACTGCGTTACTGCGACTACTACTGCGTTACTGCGACTACTACTGCTTTACTACTGCGTTACTGTGACTACTACTGCTTTACTACTGCGTTACTGTGACTACTACTGCTTTACTGCTGAGTTACTCTGCAGCTGTTACTACTTGTACTACTGCTACTATTAGCAGCTAGTACATCTGTTATAATAATAATAATAAAAATACCAGCAGCTGAGTCAGATCAGCGGGCCTGAGCCAGACAACAGATTGCGGTTAACTTGGCAGTAACTGATCCCAGGCTTTTACGTAGCTTAGCATTAGTCATGAGCGTCTCTGGGGGATTGTGGGAGCTGTAGTTCCTGTCGGCTAAACGTTCACATCGCAGTGCAGATGCATGACTAACTGGGGAACGGGGAATATTTGTTTCTCCCACAGTCGAGCTAATCCGTCCTCCAGCAGCAGCGCAGGAAACTCACTCTGCAGCTACGTTCACCTCATTTAGCCCGACAGTCCGGTGTTGGTCACTCCGTCCAGCTCAGTTAGTACTCGGGGAAACATGTTAGAACGAGACTGACCTTACAGAACTGTTACAGCTTCACTGCCTCTACTTTATTACTGCTATATAATATGAGTTTATGTGGTAAAATCTTACTACAACACTTGAGCACGGGAGAATCGGCGCTCAGTGACCCCAGTGCTTTGTGATTAACCCTCTCTCTCTCCCCCTCTCTCAGCCTGCGACTGTAACGGGAAGAGCTCCGAGTGTTACTTCGATGCCGAGCTGTACCGGGCCACGGGTCACGGAGGTCACTGCAGGGGCTGCGCCGACAACACCGACGGGCCTAACTGCGAGCGCTGCCTCGACAACTACTACAGAGAGCAGAGCGGCGGCCGCTGCCTGCCCTGCGGCTGCAGCATCGTCGGTGAGTTCAGGACGGGAAACAAACCCAGAGCTCTCTACAGTTGCTCATGACCTTCTTCATTGTTCACTTGGTGGACGTCGCCACCTGCTGTCACATGACCATCCTTGGGTCTGATGGAGGCTGTATATATACAGTTGCAAGAAAAAGCTCCAGAAAAAGGAATAGTGTGAAATTTTGGGGGAAATGCTGTTTACACTTGCAGCTCATTAGCTTAGCTTAGCACAAAGACTGGAAACGGGTGGAAACAGCTAGCTAGAAAGATGCTGCTCCGGGCCAAGAAATATAACAATATAAAACCCTGACACCACAAACCAGATCCTACATGTTGATCTTTAGAGCTTTTGACAGAGTTTCCAGCCTTTATGCTAAGCTAAGCTAACCAGCTGCTAGAACGTACAGAAACAGTTTGAGTCTCACATGAAATATCAGCAAGAAAGTGAATCAGCATTTTGTCTCAAAATGTTTAGAGACGGAGTCAAAGTCCTCTTAACAATATCAAGAATGAACTTTCCAGTCGGATGTTGGAGTTTCCCACAAACACTAAACACACCAGGAAGGAAGTGAAACGTGTCTCAGTTCTAAACACATCATATTTACTGAGCACAGAATAAATGTTTTGTTTGTTCTTTGCAATAACTCGTCTTCGCTCCTAACGTCCCATCGAGCGCTCAGCGATATGCTGCCCTGAATTACTCTCAGCTGTATAGAAGTGTCCATGAGCTCTAGTTAAAGTGAAAACATGTCAAACCGCTGGAATGAACTTTGTGGTTTTGGTGGTATTTTAGCAGCAAACCGCTGGTTAATGTGGACCAGCTGTTGTTTGAGTCCCAGTTACACCAGCTCTGCCTTGTAATGGTTTGTTAATGGGGAGCTGATTGTTTGCACGTGGTTGAAGGTTAACGTTGATGACGCCCGGTGTGTTTTTATGTGGGTGTGTTTTCAGGTTCGGAGTCTCCTCAGTGTGACAACAGAGGAGTGTGTGCATGCAAACCAGGAGTGAGCGGAGAGAAGTGTGACCGCTGCCAGCCGGGATTCCACAGTCTGACGGAGGCCGGCTGCAGGTACAGACAGCCAGCTGCACTAAAACACAATAAAAAATGACTGGAGTTCTGTGTGGCTGCAGGTAAAGACATCCAGCTGCGCTAAAACACAGTGAAAAATGACTGGAGTTCTGTGTGGCTGCAGGTACAGACAGCCAGCTGCACTAAAACACAGTGAAAAATGACTGGAGTTCTGTGTGGCTGCAGGTAAAGACAGCCAGCTGCACTAAAACACAGTGAAAAATGACTGGAGTTCTGTGCTGCTACGTGGCTGCAAGGGGGAGTTAATGACAACAAGATACCTGACCCAGATGTCAGTCATAGTCATTCATAGTTCAAAGCATATATACCAAAACCCTGTTGTCTAAATAACTCCATAAAGTAACGTTTCTTTGACAAAATCAGATGAGAAGATGGATTGTAGTTTCTAGATTGTAGTTTCTAAATCAGAATCACCTTAAATCGGCAGGTGTGTGCACACATACGAGAAACGTGACTCTGGTTTTCCATTACTCCCAGTGTTCATACACACAACCAGCAACAGAAACAGGAACTGTTAGCCTAGCTCCACCTCCAGCAGCTTCAGGTTTGTTGACTGAACAGCAGCAGAGATATATAAAAGTAAAAAGAGACACTGTGATTCAGCAGCAGTTATTTTCTTCTGTGGTGTTTTAGGTCTTCAGGTGAAGCTGCTGACTGTTTGCAGGCACTGACTTTGAGCGCCCCCTGCTGGCAACAACACAAAAGAAACTTTGACACTCATGACTGTCTGCAGCATCTTGGTCGTTTCTGTAAACTCGGACATGAACACGCATCATGTGTTCATCCAGCTCAGATATAACCCCCCCCCCTTCTCTCTCTCTCTGTCAGGCCTTGTTCTTGCTCGCCCTCTGGCAGCACTCAGGAGTGTGACGTCAACACGGGACAGTGTCGCTGCAAAGACCACGTGGAGGGCTTCAGCTGCGACAGGTAACAGACGCCTCATTAACCACATAAAGAGACACCTCCTCCAATCATAATAACCCTCTGACACATCAAACCATCTGTGGGGACAGGAGCAGCGTCCGGGAAGTACAAAACAGTCCTTTTACAAACGTAAGCAGCTCATTCAGCGACGGATACATGAAGCCGCTCCGCAGCTGTCGTCTGTTTCAAACACACAGGGCGAGCTCATCTGCTCAGTGACGTCACGCATCTGTCAGCAGCTTTCAATTAACCCTCTGATGGGTTATATGTGAGGATGTGCTGCAGGCTGACAAAGAGACATCTGGTGTCTGAGCTGCTTTCCACGTGTTAAACATGAAACACTTTATGTGCCCGGGTTTTGGATCCTTAGCTATTAAATAAAAAAGTGACAGAAGGTGCAGAGAAATGTGTTTGCTGATTGTGACGAGACACGATCGACTGGAGTGAAGTCTGTACAACCTCAGCTAAAAGGTTATGTAAGTCAATCCATACCATAATACCATAATAACTGATAAAAGTATTGAAATTGTGTGATAAATAAAAATAATTTTTTAAATCGAGCAAGTTTTCCCATAAAATTCTACAAAATAAACACAAAACATATTGATCCAAAATATTTTTAAATGTAGAAAGATGAACAAAATAGTTGTTAACACTCCACAAGTCATTTGAACTGTGCACCTTTTTTAGTTTTTGAGAGAGGGTCATTTTTATGAGCAGAGTGCAGAGGTGTTTCTTGTCACTTGATGTTGTCGTCATGGCAGTTCCTGTCAGCTAACACTAAAAGCATGTTAGACGCAGGCTTTCTGTGTGAACTATGAACTGAACTATGTACATAACTGTACTAAACTACTGAATCTTAGTGTTTCTCTCAATCTCTCTGTGATAATCCTGCTGTGACCTGCTCCTTTGGCGGCACTCATCTCGCCGTCATGCGTTGTCACGTGATTTTTCACCGCACGTAACGAAACGTCTTTCAAAGTGTTTGGGGTGGTGATGGAGCAGACCTTTGGTGTGAGAAACCCGGGTTCAATTCCCCACTGTGACCCATCCACCATTGTTATTCCTGAGCAAGACATTTAACCCCTCGTTGCTCCAGAGGCGTGCGACCTCTGACATATATAGATATATATATAAAAACGTCAGCTAAATGAATAAATGTACATGTAATGTTTGTCAGGAGACGATTTCCTTTATGTTCGACCACAATACTGCACATTCTGCAGAACAGTTTCCCCGCTTTGGTGAAGAAGATCTGGATCCTGGTCTTCACGGCCCTTTGCTGTTGTTTCTGAGACGTTGGTATCACACAAGTCTGCTGCGTCTTTTAAACAAGGAAGTGAGTTTGCTGACGTTTTGTGGGAAACGACGATGATGGGTCAGAACTCAATTCAAGGGGATTTGTTGAATAGTTGAGATTGCGACATCGCAAAATCCTGGAGGGACTGATTCATGTTTGATTAGGTGAAGAGGGCAGGCAGGAAGAACAGAAATAAAATAGAGGGGCGTTATAAGATATACAGATACTTTGCAGCAGTAGGGGCACATTTACGCTCATGCATCTGACCCCTGAGGTGAAATGCAGACTGTGACATATATTAGACGATGAAGGCGTGAGGTGAGGGTGGAGCTGCTCTGATCTGGGCTTTAACGTCCTTGTGTCCTCCAGGTGTAAGCTGGGTTACTTTAACCTGGACCCCAACAACCTTCAGGGCTGCACCCCCTGCTTCTGCTTCCAGCACTCGTCTGTGTGCGACAGCGCCGAAGGCTTCAGCGTGCACACCATCAGCTCATCCTTCCAAAGAGGTAACGCCGCCTGCAGGCCGGACGCAGGGACATAATTTACCCACACACACAGTGCTGTGTGTGTTTGTGTGCTGTAAAGTACTGTAATGTGTGTGTGTGTGTCAGGTGACGAGCATTGGACCGGTCAGCAGCGTGATGGCTCCAGCGTCTCCGTGCAGTGGTCCAACAGCGGACATGAAATCTCCCTCATCTCAGACGACTACTTCCCCATGTACTTTGTAGCCCCAGGTACGTACGCACACACACATACATTTGTTCCTTGGAGACTAACCCCTACTTTCATAACCTTAAACCGCAGGTTTGTGTCCCCGCGAAGTGAGCGTGTATACAGGTTTGTGTCCCCGCAAAGTGAGCGTGTATACAGGTTTGTGTCCCCGCAAAGTGAGCGTGTATACAGGTTTGTGTCCCCGCAAAGTGAGCGTGTATACAGGTTTGTGTCCCCGCAAAAGTGAGCGTGTCCACGCAACACTATAGGTGAAAACACATTTAACTAATAGATATCACCATGAAACTTTCCTGGTTGATTACTTAGATTTAGACAAAAAATGTTTATTACAGGTTTTCTGAAGTTTTATGCTTAAATTTTCAAATGAGGCAGTTTCTTATTAAATATGCGCTAACTTGCATCTATTTCAAGAACTGAAATCTGAACACTGGATTAAGTCAGGTTCAACATTATTGTTTTATTTTGTTGACACATTAGACTCAAACGTTTTTACAGAGATTTTTTTAAGTATCTCTTTATTTCATAAATCAGAAAATACTGTCAATAGGCATAAAAAAATCAATTTTCTCTTTTTGGGAATAAAATGTTCTATAATTCAGGCTGTGAATGATATATGAACAAACCCCTCTGTACCACCCTCCAGATTATCGTCAGGAGTAAAACGGGAAAGTTTGGTGTCTGTAAGAGCTGCTGAAGTTTAGATTTCAGGCTCAGGATGAGGGAAAAACAGCCTGTAAATATATGTATTGCAAGATTTTACACGTTTTAAATCCATCCAACTATTTACCTACTAATATTTAAGCCAACTGAAAGCTAAATAAAAGCTAGCCAGTCAGATTTCAAGCTTAACTTCCGCCTCTACTTTCACGATTGGTTACTGGTGCAAAGGAAATTACCATATTTGGATCCAACAGCCTTGTCAGAATCAGACCTAGACCACTGACCTTCAGTGTGTGTTTGTGCGTCACAGAGAAGTTTCTGGGGAACCAGATGTTGAGTTACGGACAGAACCTGAGCCTGAATTTCCGGGTTGACCGGCGGGACACTCGGCTGTCGGCGGAGGACCTGGTCCTGGAGGGAGCTAACCTGAGGGTGGCTGTCCCACTCATCGCCCAGGGCAACGCCTACCCCAACGAGAACATGCAGACTTATGTGTTCAGGTGAGACACAGCAGGGTTTCTCACATGAGGTGGTCTGATGGTCTGTTTACCAGCTCGCTGCTGCTGTTGTTGTTTGTAACATGGTGCTCTGGTTGTGGTTCAGGCTCCATGACAGCACTGACTACCCCTGGAGGCCGACCATCAGCCACTCCAACTTCCAGAAACTTCTCCACAACCTGACCGCCATCAAGATCCGCGGCACCTACAGCGAGCGGAGTACGTAACACAACACACACATAAACACAAACACTATATAAACTGTTTAGCACTGTTTGCTAACAAGTGTGCTCTCCAGGTGCTGGTTACCTTGATGACTTCTCCCTGGTCTCAGCGAGGCGGGGTCCAGGTATTCCGGCCCGCTGGGTCGAGCAGTGCACCTGTCCTCAGGGTTACCAAGGTCAGCACTGTGAGCACTGCACTCTGGGATACCGGCGTGCCCGTCCGGAGCTTGGAGCCTTCAGCCCCTGTGAGGCCTGCAACTGTAACGGACACAGTGACGCCTGTAACCCCGAGACAGGTAATACTTATTACTGACTGGTTTACTGTTTTACCGACTGGTTACTGATTGGTTTACTCTTTTACCGACTGGTTACTGACTGGTTTACTCTGTTACAGACTGGTTTATGACTGGTTTACTCTGTTACCGACTAGTTTACTGTGTTACTGACCAGTTACTAACTGGTTTACTGTATTATCAACTGGTTACCGACTGGTTTACTGTATTACTGACCAGTTACTGACTGGTTTACTGTGTAACCGACTGATTTACTGTGTTACTGACTGGTTTACTTTGTTACCGACTGGTTACTGACTGGTTTACTGTGTTACTGACCAGTTACCGACTGGTTTACTGTGTTACCGACTGGTTACCGACTGGTTTACTGTGTTACACACTGGTTACTTACTGGTATAGTGTGTTACCGACTGGTTTACTGTGTTACCGACTGGTTACTGATTGGTTTATTGTGTTACTGACCGGTAACTGAGTGGTTTACTGTGTTACAACCTGGTTAATGACTGGTTTACTCTGTTACAGACTGGTTAATGACTGGTTTACTCTGTTACCGACTGGTTTACTGTGTTACCGACTGGTTACTCACTAGTTTACTGTTACCGACCGGTTACTGACTGGTTTACTGTGTCACCGACTGGTTTACTGTGTTACACACTGGTTAATGACTGGTCTACTGTGTTACACACTGGTTAATGACTGGTTTACTCTTTTACCGACCGGTTACTGACTGGTTTATTGTGTTACCGACCGGTTACTGACTGGTTTACTGTGTTACCGACTGGTTACTCACTAGTTTACTGTTACCGACCGGTTACTGACTGGTTTACTGTGTCACCGACTGGTTTACTGTGTTACACACTGGTTAATGACTGGTTTACTCTTTTACCGACCGATTACTGACTGGTTTATTGTGTTACCGACCAGTTACTGACTGGTTTACTGTGTTACACACTGGTTAATGACTGGTTTACTGTGTTACAACGTGGTTAATGACTGGTTTACTCTGTTACCGACAGGTTACCGAGTGGTTTGCTGTGTTACCGACTGGTTACCGATTGGTTTACTGTGTAACTGACTGGTTTACTGTGTTACCGACTGATTTATTACTGGTATAGTGTGTTACCGACTGGTTACTTACTAGTTTACTGTGTCACCGACTGGTTTACTGTGTTACACACTGGTTGATGACTGGTTTACTCTGTTACAGACTGGTTTACTCTGTTAGAGACTGGTTACAGACTGGTTTACTCTGTTACCGACTGGTTACTGACTGGTTTACTGTGTTACCGGCTGGTTTACTGTGTCACGGACTGGTTTACTGTGTTACCGACTGATTTATTACTGGTATAGTGTGTTACCGACTGGTTATTTACTGGTTTACTTTGTTACCGACTGGTTCCTGACTGGTTTACTTTGTTACCGACTAGTTCCTGACTGGTTTACTTTGTTACGGACTGGTTCCTGACTGGTTTACTGTGTTACCCACTGGTTTACTGTGTTACTGTTTACCGACTGGTTTACTGTGTTTTACACACTGGTTAATGACTGGTTTACTGTGTTACACACTGGTTACCGACTGGTTTACTCTGTTACCGACTGGTTAACTCTGTTACCGACTGGTTACCGACTAGTTTACTGTGTTACTGACCGGTTACTGACTGGTTTAGTGTTTTACCGACCAGTTACTGACTGGTTTAATGTGTCACCGACTGGTTTACTCTTTTACAGACTGGTTAATGACTGGTTTACTCTGTTACCGACAGGTTAATGACTGGTTTACTCTGTTACTGACAGGTTACCGAGTGGTTTGCTGTGTTACCGACTGGTTTACTGTGTTACACACTGGTTACCGACTGGTTTACTCTGTTACAGACTGTAACACAGTAAACCGGTCAGTAACACTGTAAACCAGTCTGTAACAGAGTAAACCAGTCATTACAGTGTTACTGACCGGTTTACTGTGTTACTGACCGGTTACTGACTGGTATAGTGTGTTACTGACTGGTAACTGACTGGTTTACTGTGTTACCGGCTGGTTTACTGTGTCACGGACTGGTTTACTGTGTTACCGACTGGTTACTGACTGGTTTACTGTGTGACCAACCGGTTACTGAGTGGTTTACTGTGTAACTGACCGGTTTACTGTGTTACTGACCGGTTACTGACTGGTATAGTGTGTTACCGACTGGTAACTGACTGGTTTACTGTGTTACCGGCTGGTTTACAGTGTCACGGACTGGTTTACTCTGTTACCGACTGGTTACTGACTGGTTTACTGTGTGACCAACCGGTTACTGAGTGGTTTACTGTGTAACTGACTGGTTTACTGTGTTACCGACTGGTTACTTACTGGTTTACTTTGTTACCGACTGGTTCCTGACTGGTTTACTGTGTTACCCACTGGTTTACTGTGTTACTGACCAGTTACGGACTGGTTTACTTTGTTACTGACTGTTTACCGACTGGTTTACTGTGTTACCAACTGGTTTACAGTGTTACTGACCGTTTACTGTGTTACTGACCGGTTACTGACTGGTATAGTGTGTTACAGATTGGCTACCAATTGGTTTACTGTGTTACTGACCGGTTACTTACTGATTTACTGTGTTACTGACCGGTTACTTATTGGTTTACCGTGTTACCGACTGGTTTACTGTGTTACTGACCGGTTACTTACTGGTTTACTGTGTTACCGACTGGTTTACTGTGTTACCGATTGGTTTACTGTGTTACTGACCGGTTACTTACTGGTTTACTGTGTTACCGACTGGTTTACTGTGTTACCGACTGGTTTACTGTGTTACCGACTGGTTTACTGTGTGCTACAGACTGGTTACCGACTGGTTTACTGTGTTAGTGACCGGTTACTGACTGATATAGTGTGTTACTGACTGGTTTACTGTGTTACCGACTGGTTACCGACTGGTTTTCTGTGTTACAGAATGGTTACCTACTGGTTTACTGTGTTAGCGACCGGTTTACTGTGTTACCGACTGATATAGTGTGTTACCGACTGGTTACCGACTGGTTTACTGTGTTAGTGACCGGTTACTGACTGATATAGTGTGTTACTGACTGGTTTACTGTGTTACCGACTGGTTCCACACTGGTTTACCGTGTTACTAACCGGTTACTGACTTGGATAGTGTGTTACAAACTGGTTACCGACCGGTTTACTGTGTTACTGACCAGTTTACTGTGTTAGCGACCGGTTTACTGTGTTACCGACTGATATAGTGTGCTACAGACTGGTTACCGACTGGTTTACTGTGTTAGTGACCGGTTACTGACTGATATAGTGTGTTACTGACTGGTTTACTGTGTTACCGACTGGTTACCGACTGGTTTTCTGTGTTACAGAATGGTTACCTACTGGTTTACTGTGTTAGCGACCGGTTTACTGTGTTACCGACTGATATAGTGTGTTACCGACTGGTTTACTGTATTACTTACCGGTTACCGACTGGTTTACTGTGTTACCGACTGGTTACCGACTGGTTTTCTGTGTTACAGAATGGTTACCTACTGGTTTACTGTGTTAGCGACCGGTTTACTGTGTTACCGACTGATATAGTGTGTTACAGACTGGTTACCGCCTGGTTTACCGTGTTACTAACCGGTTACTGATTTGGATAGTGTGTTACAAACTGGTTACCGACCGGTTTACTGTGTTACAGACCAGTTTACTGTGTTACGAACTGGTTACTTACTGGTATAGTGTGTTACCGACTGGTTTACTGTGTTACTGACCAGTTACTGACTGGTATAGTGTGTTACAGAATGGTTACCTACTGGTTTACTGTGTTAGTGACCGGTTTTCTGTGTTACGAACTGGTTACTTACTGGTATAGTGTGTTACCGACTGGTTTACTGTATTACTTACCGGTTACTGACTGGTATAGTGTGTTACAGACTGGTTAGCGACTGGTTTACTGTGTTACGAACTGGTTTACTGTGTTACAGACTGGTTATCGACTGGTTTACTGTGTTACTAATTGGTTTACTGGGTTACCGACCGGTTACTGACTGGTTTACTGTGTTACAGACTGGTTACCGACTGGTTTACTGTGTTACGAACTGGTTTACTGTGTTACAGACTGGTTATCGACTGGTTTACTGTGTTACTAATTGGTTTACTGGGTTACCGACCGGTTACTGACTGGTTTACTGTGTTACCGACTGGTTTATTTTGTTACTGACCGGTTACTTACTGATTTACTGTGTTACTGACCGGTTACTTATTGGTTTACCGTGTTACCGACTGGTTTACTGTGTTACTGACCGGTTACTTACTGGTTTACTGTGTTACCGACTGGTTTACTGTGTTACCGATTGGTTTACTGTGTTACTGACCGGTTACTTACTGGTTTACTGTGTTACCGACTGGTTTACTGTGTTACCGACTGGTTTACTGTGTTACCGACTGGTTTACTGTGTTACCGACTGGTTACCAACTGGTTTACTGTGTTACCGACCAGTTACCAACTGGTTTACTGTGTTACCGACTGGTTTACTGTGTTACCAACCGGTTTTCTGTGTTACCGACTGGTTTACTGTGTTACTGACCGGTTACTTACTGGTTTACTGTGTTACCGACTGGTTTACTGTGTTACCGACTGGTTACTTACTGGTTTACTGTGTTACCGACTGGTTACTTACTGGTTTACTGTGTTACCGACTGGTTACTGACTGGTTTACTGTGTTACCGACTGGTTTACTGTGTTACCGACCGGTTACTGACTGGTTTACTGTGTTACTGACTGGTTTACTGTGTTACCGACTGGTTTACTGTGTTACTGACCGGTTACTGACTGGTTTACTGTGTTACTGACCGGTTACCGACTGGTTACTGACTGGTTTACTGTGTTACCGACTGGTTTACTGTGTTACCGACCGGTTACTGACTGGTTTACTGTGTTACCGACTGGTTATTGACTCTCTACCTGTCTGTCCAGGATCATGTGACTGTCAGGACAATACAGCCGGTTTGAGCTGTGAGCGCTGTAAAGACGGTTTCTATGGCGACGCCACCCGGGGGACGTCAGGTGACTGTCAGCCCTGTCCCTGTCCCGCCGGAGCCACCTGCGCCGTCATCCTCAAGACCAGAGAGGTGGTCTGCACCAACTGTCCCACAGGAACCACAGGTAACACCCCACACCTGTGCAGGTTAGACAGGTGTCCCTCTCAGGAACACTCGCAGCAGTAGTTTGATCGTCTGATAAACATCTGCACGTTCATCTAATCATTACTGTAACCGTCCTCTGACCTCACCTGTCTGCAGGTAAGCGCTGCGAGCTCTGTGATGACGGGTTCTTCGGCGACCCCCTGGGTCAGAGCGGGGCGGTCCGAGCCTGCCGCGCCTGCAAGTGCAGCGACAACATCGACCCCAATGCCGTCGGAAACTGCAACCGCGAGACTGGCGAGTGCCTCAAGTGCATCTACAACACCAACGGGTTCTTCTGCGACCGCTGCAAGGAAGGCTTCTACGGCAACGCCCTCGCCGCCAACCCGGCCGACAAGTGCAAACGTAAGAGGAGGTCCTGAGCGTTCAGCCCGAGCCCAAACCTTTTTCTGACATGTCTTCTGTTGGTTGATTGATCACTTGATTGATTATTGATCACTGATGTTTGCTGACGTGACCCTGAGCTTTCTGATTGGTTCCCCGTCCTCCTCCTCAGCGTGCTCCTGTTCTCCTCTTGGCACCGTCGGGCGACAGACCACCTGTTCTCAGGTCACCGGTCAGTGCCAGTGTCTCCCCAACGTCGCCGAACGCGACTGCAGCGCCTGCCAGCCCGGCTTCTTCAACCTGCGGAGCGGCGCCGGCTGCGAGCGGTCAGTTCTTCTCCTCGCGGCGTCCAGCACATGACTGGGGGTTTATTATTTTTTATTTTTTTATTCTTTTTCCCTGCCGCTAACTGTGCCCCCCTCCTCCTCCGCAGGTGCAACTGCAATCCAATTGGCTCTACCAACGGTCAGTGTGACATCACGTCGGGACAGTGCGAGTGTCAGCCCGGCGTCACCGGGCTGCACTGCGAGCGCTGCGAGGTCAACTTCTTCGGCTTCAGCTCATCGGGATGCAAACGTAAGGGCGACGACGTCACCAGTGTCTCAGGGTGTTTTTGAGTTTCCTGTTTTCTAACGCTGTCCTCCTCCGTGTGTCCTGCAGCCTGCGACTGCGACCCCGAGGGCGCCCAGTCGGGTCAGTGTAAGGAGGATGGGCGCTGCGAGTGCCGACCCGGCTTCGTCGGAGCGCGCTGCGACATGTGCGAGGAGAATTACTTCTACAACCGCTCGGCGCCGGGCTGCCAGCAGTGTCCTTCCTGCTACAGTCTGGTCAGAGACAAGGTGAGGACGCCTGAGACGGACGTAACTGATTGGAGGAGCTTTACCTGTGGCGGACGGAGACTCCCGTGGTCGGCAGACGATAAATGAAAGTGTTGTTTCTGTGCAGGTGAACCAGCAGAGGCAGAAGCTTCACGACCTGCAGACTCTGATCGATAACCTGGGCTCGGGTCAGGACACCGTCACCGACAAGGCCTTCGAGGACCGGCTGAAGGAGGCAGAGCGAGCCATCATGGACCTGCTGGAGGAGGCTCAGGCCAGCAAAGGTAACGCAGCCAAACGCCATGAGCAGAGGTGAAATACCACCAGCGACTTTGATGTTTTTAACCCTTTAAAACAACTAAATTAAACCAGAACACAAACAAACAAAAACACCAAAGTTACACAAAAAGATAAAACACAAACAAACAAACTGATCAATGCAGTCTGGTGGCTTTGACGAGAGCAACATAGCGACGGTTTCTGGTTAAACAAAAAGGGTCTTACTTTAAAAAAGGCCTCTCTGTATGGATCCTTTCCACAATGCTGTCAGACACTTGGAATAACAATCTGACAAACATTTGCCTTTAAGGGTCACGTTGCTACGGATCCCCTGAAGTCCCATAAGATGATTTTTTATCTTGTGCGCACAAGTTATTCTCCTGTGGGAACAAGATAATTTTCAAGATAAAAACTAGATAATATCTTGTGCGCAACTTGTTAATAACTTGTTCCCACAAGATAATTATTTTGTGGGGACAGGATAACAACTTGTTCCCACAGGATAATTATTTTGTGGGGACAGGATAACAACTTGTTCCAGGATAATAACTTGTTCACACAAGATAATTATTTTGTAGGGACAGGATAATAACTTGTTCCAGGATAATAACTTGTTCACACAAGATAATTATTTTGTGGGGACAGGATAATAACTTGTTCCAGGATAACAACTTGTTCCCACAAGATAATTATTTTGTAGGGACAGGATAATAACTTGTTCCAGGATAATAACTTGTTCACACAAGATAATTATTTTGTGGGGACAGGATAATAACTTGTTCCAGGATAACAACTTGTTCCCACAAGATAATTATTTTGTGGGGACAGGATAATAACTTGTTCACACAAGATAATTATTTTGTAGGGACAGGATAACAACTTGTTCACACAAGATAATTATTTTGTAGGGACAGGATAATAACTTGTTCCCACAAGATAATTATTTTGTAGGGACAGGATAACAACTTGTTCACACAAGATAATTATTTTGTAGGGACAGGATAACAACTTGTTCACACAAGATAATTATTTTGTAGGGACAGGATAACAACTTGTTCCAGGATAATAACTTGTTCACACAAGATAATTATTTTGTGGGCACAGGATAACAACTTGTTCCCACAAGATAATAACTTGTGTGCACAAGATAGAAAATATAATCTTATGGGATTTCAGTTTCAAAAGATGATCTAATTAGTCACATAGACACAAAAACATCAGTCCAGGTAGAAACATACAGAATACAGGAAAAAGTGATACCAACTTTAGATGAAATAGAAATGATTCCTCCAGCTGATTTGACCCTGCAGATGTCGACAGAGGTCTGCTGGATCGTCTGAACGCCATCAACAGCACTCTGACCACCCAGTGGAACCGCCTGCAGAACATCCGCAGCACGGTGGACGACACTGGCACTCAGGCCGACCGCGCACGCCACCGAGTCCAGGACGCCGAGAACCTGATCGACCGAGCCCGGCAGGAGCTGGACAAGGCCAAGGACGCCATCAGTAAAGTGGTGAGTGACGTCGCAGCAAATATTCACCAAACTAGCAGCGTGTGTGAGCTTATTAACGGAGACGATGTCGTCCGCAGGACATCAAAGCCCCCAGCGGCACCGGAGATCCAAACAACATGACGCTGCTGGCTGAGGAGGCCCGAACGCTGGCCGACAAGTAAGAGCTGAGATCTGTCACAAACACCAACACTTACAATAAAGCCACAGAATAACCCAAACAAACTAACCCACCGAGGTTAGAGGTCGGCAGCTTCTGCCTTCTGCAACGTAAAATTACTCTTTTCATCAATGGAGTCTGGCGGCTTTGACGAGAGCTACATATAACGTCTGTTTCTGGTTAAACAAAAAGGATCTTACTCTTTAGAAAAAGGTCTCTCTCTGTAGGGATCCTTTCATAATGCTGTCAGACACTTGGAATAACAATCTGAGCCTGTCAACAGCTAAAATAAGTTCTTCAGTGGACGGACTTTTACCCTCTGCTGACTGCAGTGCGCTCGCTTAATGCTGGAGCAGTTTCCAAACATGTTGTCGCCGTTAAGTGTGATTTATAGTCCTGCGTCGGGTCGTAGCCATACATTTATACTTGTGCGTCGCCGTCTCTGTCGTTCTGTAAGTACACCGTGTCATGGCGAGGTCCCGGACCTAAAGGAAATCCACAGTCCAACAGTGATGTCCTGGCTATAATGCTTTGTCTTTCTGTGAATTTTATTCAAGTCTTCTGTACGTGGCCGCTCGAATGAGTGAGGAGAGCCATCGCAGAGACACGTCACACGTCAGGAGACGTGGAGGAGCTCAGAGGGTAGAGAGCGGGGCTGCGGTGAGCGTGCGTCCCGGCGTTTGATCCTCAGTCATGAACATGTGGACGCTTATTTTCAGCTCTCTGAGGAAATTCAGGGGACTCCAATCACACGTTTACTGTCGGCTTTTTCAGAGGTGTGTCAAGCCAGAGACTCTTTCTAATGTCCTTCAGAACTTTTCAAAGTAAAAGCTCTCAGTAAACTCAACATGAAGCATTGCTGCAAAAAAATGTTCTTGCAGTTTTATTTTGGAGGCACAATCACTTAAGAGGAAGTGATTGCTGAGACTGAGATCTGTTTCAGCATCAGCTGCTATCAATTTATTTATTTTTTATTTTCTGCTATCAAAGCAGATGTTATTGCTGGCGGCCCGGTTCTGGCCCGCGGGCCGCCTATTGCCGACCACTGGCGTAGGGCACAGGACTACGCAGAGACTACGCCGTCGATTCGACGCAGAAGTATAAATTGCACTTTAGTCACAGACGCAAAAACACGGGTTAAAAAAGGTCCAGAACTTAAATAATCCTGCTGTCGGTTCATATTTAATAAAGAGTTCTGCTCCCGCCGTGCTGAAACTGCGGTATCGCACCGTTTCCCCGTCCTAGACATCACTCTCACGTATCCCTGCTCTCCTCAGGCACAAGATGGACGCCGACCAGATCGAGAGGATTGCCAAAGACGCCAACGACACGTCGACCAAAGCGTACAACCTGCTGCTGAAGACTCTGGCCGGGGAGGGCAAGACGAGTCAGGAGATCGACGAGCTCAACAAGAAGTACGTACCGGCGCCGTCGGGGCTTTGCATCGGCGTGACTCACGTTAACTAATAGAACCGTTTGAACGTAACATCTGCTGTTATCAGGTACAACGAGGCGAAGGAGCTGGCGAAGAATCTGGAGAAGCAGGCCAACAAGATCCAGGCCGAGGCCGAAGACGCCGGAGAGAAGGCTCTGAAGATCTTCGCCAACCTGACCAGCCTCCCGCCGTTCGACACCAAGGCTCTGGAGGTTCAGACCGAAGCTCGCTGCTGACGTGAGATGTTTTTATCTATAACGCGTGTTTTCCTGGATGAGTGACCGGGCCGTTGTGTTTTCAGAATGAAGCCAGTAAGATCAAGAAGGAGGCGTCGGACCTCGACAAGCTGATCGACAAGACGGAGAAGGAGTACAACGACCTGAGAGACGACCTGAAGGGCAAAGAGCAGGAAGTGCGCAAGCTGCTGGAGAAGGGAAAAAGTGAGCAGCAGGTAGGTCGACACATGATGACCTTATAGACCATGATGCATTGCTGCAGGATATAAAGGAGCTATTAATGCAGAAACATCAGCGATGACACGTTACTGCAACATGAGTACTTTTACTTTCTGTAAGTACGAGCTGCTCTTCAGTTTTACTAAAGGTTTTCTGTGGAGGATTTACAGTGTGTACTTTTTTTACGTTTTAACCTGCCCACGCCGTCAGAACGGCTCCGCCCAGCCGCTCTGTTCACCTCTGGCTTCCTGTTCCTGTCTTGACAGACCGCAGATCAGCTGTTGGCTCGGGCCGACGCTGCCAAGGCTCTGGCTGAGGAGGCGGCGAAGAAGGGCCGGTCCACCTTCAAGGAGGCCGAGGGCATCCTGAACGACCTCAGAGGTACCGTCTCTCTGTCTCGCCTCTAAAACCAGACGTCTGTGAACCTGTCCGAGAACCAGACCCCTTAAGTGTTTACCTTAAATTCACAGACTGTCCCCGTTTAATAATGATCAGCTATTTTAGGGGGAAGTCAATGTTGTTTTTAAGGGCTTTTAAAGCCGTTTGGGGGTCAAACTAGACCAGATGAAGATGTTTGTGTTTCCAGGCGCTCATGAAGGTTTGATGGTCTTGACGTTGGTCTTACCTGGATTTTCTTTCATTCCAAACTTCCCGCAGACTTCGACAGGAGGGTCAACGACAACAAGACCGCGGCCGAGGAAGCATTGAAGAAGATCCCCGGCATCAACGCCACCATCATGGCCGCCAACGAGAAGACCAGGCAGGCGGAGGCGGCGCTCGGCAACGCGGCCGCCGACGCCCGGGAGGCCAAGAACAAGGCGGAGGAGGCCGAGAAGATCGCCAGCAACGTGCAGAAGGTAGGTAGGACCCGACGGCCTGCCGTCTGCGGCCCACGGGGATCGATCGGGTTTTTAATCCTCCTCGCCTCTTCGCAGGGCTCAGCCAAGACCAAGGAGGACGCAGAGAAGGCCTTCCAGGACACCAACAAGCTGGACAACGAGGTCGACGACATGATGGACCAGCTGAGCGCCGCGGAGCGGGAGCTGGCCAGGAAGAAGGCCGAGGCGGACCAGGACATGATGATGGCTGGAATGGTACGACCCGGTTCTGCTGTGTCGATAGAGACCCGTTCAGAGGAACCTGTGAGATCAACGCTGCTTTTTCTGTCCCGCAGGCGTCGAGCAGCGCTAAGGAGGCGGAGGACAACGCCCGCAAGGCCAAGAGCGCCGTGAAGACGGTCCTGAGCACCATCACCGCCCTGCTGGATCAGCTGGGTGAGAACAGGGACTCGCGTTTAGCAGAGTCCGGGTGTGTGGACCGAGTTCTGACAGCGTAAAGGTCATTTAAGTTAGTCCCAGCAGGAATTCAGTCCTGCGACATCGCAAAGGGGTGGAAATCACCAGAGGCCCCACGACACGATGATGATGAAGTAAAACTCATGTACAATTTATAAAATAAAAGATCGACACTTGGCGTCCGTGTATCGACACTAATAAGCGATACCGTGCTGGATCGCTTATTTTCCGAGTAAATTCCAGCAACGTTTGCAGGATCCTGAGACAGTTTTCAAATCCCAAAACTGGTCAATATATTTTTCACCAGTTTTTAGCAGTTTTCCACATTCAAGTGATCCAGTTCAGAGGCGAATAAAAACCAGCTTCAGCAGACAGACGTCCGTGTAATCCGACACCTGCAACTGACTCTGAAAGTGAAACCAGAGCCGCGTTACCACCGAGTCCGCGGCTGCCGGAGCTCATCCGGTCAATTTTCAAAATAAAATACCCTGTGCAGATTCCCGATCGTAAAACAACAATAAACACTGTCAAAACAGACAAAGAAACAATTTAACTACGCGGCCTACTTAATCATAGCAGAAGCACAAACGCTAGCACTGATTACCAAATGAAGTGGACGCTGACGCCGGGCTGGGGGCCAAACAGACCCGTGGCGCAGCTGGAGTCGGTGGATTTAGACCAATAAAAAGACGGCGACTGGTAACACAACAGCCTGAATCGTGACCCCTGTTCCGGCGTGCCGGCTCGGTACTTTTCACACAGCGCAGCGAGCCGCCATAATGGCCTATTAATCCCAGAAAAATGGGCAGTGTGAAAGCGCCTTAAAGTGAAGGAGGCGTGTTCATCTCACGGGACTCTCACAATATCTTCATACGTTTTTCTTTAAATGTGTTCTTAATAAAGTTCCTCTTCTCCTGATTCACGACGCGAATGATGAATCTCGTTGTCTTCTTAAAGTGACAGCCCCTTTTTCCTACTTAGCATTAAGACCCCGTTGATCCACATAAAAGGCTACGAGACGGAGTCGTGAAGCCGTCAGCGGAGCCCTCGACTCCAAAAACACGACGCGCTTCAGTAGGTCAGAAGTGAAGCTGCAGGAAGCGAGCGGCGCCGTGTTTAGCGGAGAATATTAAACATTACACATTAGCTGCTGTTGAACTTGGACGGTCTCAGGAGTGAAAACATAAGAAATATTTTAATTTAATGAGCGCGGAACTTATTTTGCACAAACGTGTGCGTAGATTCTGTTCTTACCTACGAACAAACCCCAAATTAGGAAGAACGTGTTGTGCTGGTGAGGCTGACGTCTCCTTTGTCTGCAGGAAACATCGACAAGGTGGACCTGAGCAAACTGAACCAGATCGATGAGTCCCTGAAGAGCGCCAAGGGCAAGATGGCCAACAGCGAGCTGGACAGGAAGCTGGCGGAGCTGAACGACGTGGCGCGGACCCAGGAGGACATGATCAACGACTACGACCGGCAGATCCGCGAGATCCGCGCAGACATCGCCAACCTCAACGACATCAAGAACACGTTACCCGACGGCTGCTTCAACACGCCGTCCCTGGAGAGGCCTTAACCCCGCCCTCCCCCTCCCCCCCCCCCCCGCCCCCCCTCACATCTAACACTCCGGCAAACACGCCGACTTTTACCAAAACTGTTTGTTTTTTTACTTTTTGTTTTCAGATTCTTGTCTTTGTTTTTCTTTCACAAGAGAGACGCCGGCTTCTCGGACCACGTGTCAACGAGAGAGAAGCAGCTTTTTGTTTTTGTCTTTAGGTTGGTTGTTTTTTTTTAAAGACGCAGTAACGTGGTCACGGCAGAATGAACTCAGCGGCGTAGAGAAGCCGCGCAGAGAGGAGGAAAAACCAGAACCACAAACCCGACGCGACTGCACCCGTCTGCTCCGCCAAGAGGAAACCACGCCGGAGGCTCCTCCTCCCTCCTGGAGGAACCTCCGCTCGCAGTGTCTAACCGGCCGTTACCCACAATGCCTGGCGACACACCGGCTACTTCAGAGTTTAACAGCTTGTGAGCTCGCTGAATGTCTTTTCTTTTTCAAACACAACCGTGTATTTCAGAAACCACACAGTGAAGGAACCCTCTCGCAAGGAAAAGTATTTCACTTTTTCTTTTCCTCAGCAGTATTTTCGCCTCCAGCCGCTCGCTCTGCGGGCGCACACGAAGCCTCTGAAGTCCACAGAAAATGTGTTTTAAAATCTCACGCGTCTTGTTCCCAGAAGATTTCGCTCTGGAGTTCAGGTTAGAGGATGTTTACGTCACGACGACCTCTTTATCGTGAAGTTATCTATCGCCGCGTTCTCGCGCACGCGAGATTAAAAACCGTGTCTTCGCGGGGCTTCAGAGGCTCCGTCTTTGAATCAGCTGACGTTTCTCCCGACGCTGTAACACGACAGACGTTCGGTTCCTCTCGTCCTCTCAGAAGCTGCTGCTGCTCGTCACCGAACGCACGACTAAACCTTTTCTCTTCCAGGCTTCAATCCAACACTATGCAACTTTGTACATTTTGCGTAGCGAGAGTTTTTATCTGATACACTGGTGCTAATAATTATTTCAAATGTTATATTTTTTGTTGTTGTGTGTGAATGTTTTTTATTCTGACATTAGAGCGAGGAATTGTGTGTAAATATATGCTTAAATGATTCAGGACTGGCTGTTTTTTTTCTTTTTTAAAGACATAAAACTCCAACAAACAAACAGAAAACAGCCACGTTAAGTTCGATCACAATCAATCAACTGAAACCTCCAGGTTAAATATATATATATATAAATATATAAATATCTACGGTAACGTCTGTGGTATGTTATTATAATACGCTTGCTTGTATACAAAGCTCCGTGTTGCTGCTTCGTAGCGATGCCAATATTTCATTTGTGTTTTATTGACCCTCTGTGGGAGTTAATTCAACCTAACTGAATAATTATGTTTAGTTTTTTGTTTTTTTGAGCTTTGACCCTTTCTGCCAATCAGGACGTGTTTAAAAAGGGGGGGCGTGTCCGTCCTCTCTGGAGGCGGGAAGCTCGCTCACGTGTCGCTGCAGTAGTTTGAATTAAATTAGTGTTCTGTGCCTTTTAATATAAAGTTCAGCCGTAATCAGCCCCACCTTTTTTTATTACACAGAATCGTCCTCGCCGCCTCACGCCGTCTCCTCGTGTCGGCGCTGAAGCGGTTTGTTTGATTTTAAATCAGGTCCTGTAACAGAGAGAAGTCCTGATCCTGGTCCAGACTCAGACCAGAGACCCGGTGTTGGTCTGCCGTTCAGACGGCCGCTCTGCAGGATGTGCAGCGCGTACAGACATGATGTATAAACAGTATTTTAAGTTATAATGTACCAGGTATTTGTATTGTAACCCTGTTGTTTTAGATGGTGCTGTAGGCGCTGCGCAGTCTGCAGGACTCCTCTGTGGTTTTGTTTCTGTCCTCTCGTTTTCCAGCCCTGTGAGGACCTGAGTTTGTTCCCAACGGGCCTGTAAATCCAAACTTTACATTTGAATAATAAAAAAAATTACTACAGGAACAAAGTTTGTGGGCGTTGTGGTGTCGCGTCATTTTAATCCAACACACGGACCGATGGAAGAGACGGTGACCGTGTTCTTTATCTCCCGTACTTTGAGCTAGACCAGCTTTACTGTTCAGCATCTTAGCATGTCAGCTAACATTTTGTCACTTTGCTGTAAACATGGCAACTTTTCATAAACTAAGACAAACAGCCCTGTGTGATGATGCATTTTGCAGATAATATAAGAGGTTTTGAGACATTTGAAGGTTTTATTAGAGACAGAAAGCTGCTGAGTTACAGCCGTAAAAACGTTTGTTTCTCCTGTTCAATAAATAGCATCGATTAGCTGATTAGCAGTAAAGATGAAGTCCAGCTGAGGCTGATGGGAATGTCGTCAGTTTTGCAGGTATTTGGTCACAAAGTGACACATTAAAGAGGTCGTGTTATGCTTCTGGGCTTTTCCCTGTAGTTATACACACTGATCTGATACTGATACACTTTATACGTGCCTGCGTTAGTAATGTTACTGCAGTAAAAGTACTAATACCGCACCGTTTAAATACTCTGTTAGAGGTAAAAGTCCTGCGTTAGTAATGTTAGTGCAGTAAAAGTACTAATACCGCACCGTTTAAATACTCTGTTAGAGGTAAAAGTCCTGCGTTAGTAATGTTAGTGCAGTAAAAGTACTAATACCGCGCCGTTTAAATACTCTGTTAGAGGTAAAAGTCCTGCGTTAGTAATGTTAGTGCAGTAAAAGTACTAATACCGCACCGTTTAAATACTCTGTTAGAGGTAAAAGTCCTGCGTTAGTAATGTTACTGCAGTAAAAGTACTAATACCGCGCCGTTTAAATACTCTGTTAGAGGTAAAAGTCCTGCGTTAGTAATGTTACTGCAGTCAAAGTACTAATACCGCGCCGTTTAAATACTCTGTTAGAGGTAAAAGTCCTGCGTTAGTAATGTTACTGCAGTAAAAGTACTAATACCGCACCATTTAAATACTCTGTTAGAGGTAAAAGTCCTGCGTTAGTAATGTTAGTGCAGTAAAAGTACTAATACCGCACCGTTTAAATACTCTGTTAGAGGTAAAAGTCCTGCGTTAGTAATGTTACTGCAGTAAAAGTACTAATACCGCGCCGTTTAAATACTCTGTTAGAGGTAAAAGTCCTGCGTTAGTAATGTTAGTGCAGTAAAAGTACTAATACCGCGCCGTTTAAATACTCTGTTAGAGGTAAAAGTCCTGCGTTAGTAATGTTACTGCAGTAAAAGTACTAATACCGCACTGTTTAAATACTCTGTTAGAGGTAAAAGTCCTGCGTTAGTAATGTTACTGCAGTAAAAGTACTAATACCGCACTGTTTAAATACTCTGTTAGAGGTAAAAGTCCTGCGTTAGTAATGTTAGTGCAGTAAAAGTACTAATACCGCGCCGTTTAAATACTCTGTTAGAGGTAAAAGTCCTGCGTTAGTAATGTTACTGCAGTCAAAGTACTAATACCGCACCGTTTAAATACTCTGTTAGAGGTAAAAGTCCTGCGTTAGTAATGTTAGTGCAGTAAAAGTACTAATACCGCGCCGTTTAAATACTCTGTTAGAGGTAAAAGTCCTGCGTTAGTAATGTTAGTGCAGTAAAAGTACTAATACCGCGCCGTTTAAATACTCTGTTAGAGGTAAAAGTCCTGCGTTAGTAATGTTAGTGCAGTAAAAGTACTAATACCGCGCCGTTTAAATACTCTGTTAGAGGTAAAAGTCCTGCGTTAGTAATGTTAGTGCAGTAAAAGTACTAATACCGCGCCGTTTAAATACTCTATAAGAGGTAAAAGTCCTGCGTTAGTAATGTTAGTGCAGTAAAAGTACTAATACCGCGCCGTTTAAATACTCTGTTAGAGGTAAAAGTCCTGCGTTAGTAATGTTAGTGCAGTAAAAGTACTAATACCGCGCCGTTTAAATACTCTGTTAGAGGTAAAAGTCCTGCGTTAGTAATGTTAGTGCAGTAAAAGTACTAATACCGCGCCGTTTAAATACTCTGTTAGAGGTAAAAGTCCTGCGTTAGTAATGTTAGTGCAGTAAAAGTACTAATACCGCACCGTTTAAATACTCTGTTAGAGGTAAAAGTCCTGCGTTAGTAATGTTAGTGCAGTAAAAGTACTAATACCGCGCCGTTTAAATACTCTGTTAGAGGTAAAAGTCCTGCGTTAGTAATGTTAGTGCAGTAAAAGTACTAATACCGCACCGTTTGTTCACTTTTGTCGCCAGCGGTTTAGACATTATTGTGATGTTATTTTGAGGGGACAGCAGATTTACACACTCACTACTTTACATGTAAACATGTGATTATATCTTTTCAGCACTGAAGAAATGTCACTTTGCTACAAAGATCTGAGGGCAGACCTGTACTTTTCCATTCCTCTGTGCTGCCAGCTCAACCTAAACTTCATTCAGAAAGTAAAAAGTACAACATGTCCCTCTGAGATGGAGCAGAAGTAGAAAGCTGCATGTAAAGTACAGGTACCTTTTAATGTGTAGGTCCTCGGTGGTCAGCGCGCGCCTGAAAACAGGTTTTATCAGGTGTTTCTCCAGGAGACCACGTGATGTTTGATGTTTGAGGTCCAGCACGTTCCTCCCGTTTCTGATCTACGTCACTCTGTCATATTTGCATAAACCCCGCCCCCCACAGAGAGCAGCTCCAGGTTCTGGGTCTAAACCCGAACCGTTTCTCGCAGAAGCTAAACCGCCATGTCCAGGAGACGCTGCTACTTCCGGTGCAAAGGTAAAGGTAAGTTCCCGCTGTACAACCTGCCGAAGGAGGACGCGCTGAAGAAGCAGTGGCTCAGGTTCATCTTCTCCAGGATCCCGCAGGGTCACCTGCCGAACCTCTTCCTGTGCTCCCTGCACTTCACCGAGGACTGCTTCGTGAACCGGCCCCAGTTCGACGCCGGGTTCTGTCAGCGGCTGGTCCTGAAGGACGGCTCGGTCCCCACCCTGGGCCGCCCCGGAGAGGATTCAGGACCGGAACCGGCTGTAAGTCTGCTTTATGTGGGTTAGCATTAGCCTGCTAACTTAGCATGTAGCGCTGAGAGCTAACGTTTGTTTCGCTTTGATTTTAATCCCCCAAACGCGTCGCTGAGTCCGATAAAACTGTAAACATTCAGGGGGGGCAGAGAATCCGGGTCCCGATCCGTAACACCGGAACATGATGCTAATGCTAGCATCAATGCTAAGCTCATCACGGAACCAGAACAGCCCAACAGGACGTGGTTCCGCCTCCCACGGAAGGTAAAGAGGCGGCGGACAGAGCCTCTAAATCTCTATCATGTGTTTTATGTGTAATATGGTGAAGATGTAAAGGTCCAGCTGCACATGAGGACCAATAATCCGAGACAGAACTTAATTTCCGAGATTAATCTACAAGTAAAAAAAGCCTGAATATTCTCTGACATTATAGTCACACATTTATGAGAGAAACTTCACTCTGCAAGGCTGCAACATGACACACAGTGTGCCGTATATATATGTGTGTGTGTATGTGTATGTATGTATATATATATATATATATA